>NC_044016.1:26162664-26465694 GCF_900496995.4 Aquila chrysaetos chrysaetos | reverse complement strand
AAGAATATACAGCTATAAATATTCCTTCAGCATTTCTCTATTGCAAGACATAGTGTACAATTGAAGTGCCTGATCTCAAGAACTGAATTCCAACAGTCTACACTGGAGACTGGATCCAGCACTCTTGAAGTCACTGAAAAAACTTCCATCGAATTTAGTAGTTTGAGGGTAAGTCTTTAGGGCCTCTTCTACAAGGAATCAGGTCCACTTAGATTTAACTATGCTTTTTGGAAAGGAATTAAATGTGGTTTGTACTGCTTAGGCACATAAAAGGCAGGGATTGTTGTCAAGCTATGAAAAAAACACAGTGTGTCCTTGTGCTGGTTTTGGCTGGGGTAGAGTTTATGGAGCCATGTTTTGGATTTGTGCTGAAAACAGTGTTGATAATGCCGAGATGTTTTCGTTACTGCTGAGCAGTGCTTGCACAGAGCCAAGGCCTTTTCTGCTCCTCACCCCACCCCACCAGCGAGGAGGCTGGGGGTGCACAAGAAGTTGGGAGGGGACACAGCCGGGACAGCTGACCCCAACTGACCAAAGAAAAGGGATATTCCAGACCATATGATGTCATGCTCAACCTATAATGCTGGGGGAAGAGGAAAGGGGGGGACATTTGGCATTTGTCTTCCCAAGTAACTGTTACACGTGATGGAGCCCTGCTTTCCTGGAGATGGCTGAACACCTGCCTGCCCATGGGAAGTGGTGAATGAATTCCTTGTTTTGCTTTGCTTGCGCACGCAGCTTTCATTTTACCTATTAAACTGCCTTTGTCTCAACCCATGGGTTTTCTCACTTTTACTCTTCCGATTCTCTCCCCCATCCCACCTGGGGAGGAGTGAGCGAGTGGCTGTGTGGTGCTTAGTTGCCAGCTGGGGTTAAACCACGACAGTCCTGTATCTGGGGACTGAACAGGGCTCTTCTTCCTCAGTGAGCTCCAGTCTCCAATCCATTGTACATGTGCCTGCTCATGCTTCCACCAGGAGAATAAAGCCAGAGAGAGGAATACAGGATATATTCCTACCTCTCTTCTCTTTACGTATCATCTGGGGGAGTTCAGTACCAAAGACAGACAGAAAGCAGCAGGCACCTGTACCGTTACAAGGTACACCTCTCTTCTACATGAAAAAGAGCTTCCTTATACCTGTGTCAATCTACCACTATAGTGAAGTGCTTGCAGTCTGTGCTGGGTTGATCTTGGGCAGCTGCCAGGCACCCACCCAGCCACTCTCTGCCTTCCTCAGCAGCACAAGGGGAGAAAATACAATAAAAAAGCTCATGGGTCAAGGTAAAAACAGGGAGATCACAAAGCCAGTGTATCTTTTAGCTAGGTTCAGTTCTGATACCCTTTGCCACAAACCAGACATTTCTGTCATGAGGGCAAGAGAGCAAATGACAGAAATGGTTGTAGACTGCAGCCCCAGGGATTCCCAAAACATTGGGATTGTAGGAAACTAGGTATGGATTTATGTCAGTGGAAACAATGTCCAGTGGTTTACTGCTGGTCAGAGCTGCTCAACAACACTTTTAACACCAGATGAGCTTAAGGAAGAAAATAAATCTGTTCTGATAGAGGAGAGTTACGTTTTTATCATTATGTTGGGAATACAAAAGAGACAGCCATGTTCTGGCTGTCACTCAAATTTTCCCTGCGGTGTCTTTGTGGAGGCTGTGGGGCTAGCTCACGAAATGCTGCCTCCTGAGACTTGGTTTGCCAGTTGGAGTCTGGGGCTGTATTTAGGCACGGAAATGAAGAGGTCAACTCCGTTATCACTTTGCTTCCTATATTCTATCTTTTGGAGTCAAACTACAACATTAATAAATGGGCTAAGCAGTTCACTCTTTATTTACCCTGGTTTCCTTGCCAGGGAGCTTTTTTTGAGATGGAGTCCTTCCTTTCTTTACATTTTTCTCTTCAGAATTTATTTCCTGGTATTTCCCTCACCCCAAGAATGCAATTTCTGGCTTTAGACGAGATATAACTGTGACGACTTGTGGTTCTTCTTTCCCCATTCTTTGAGATGGAGATATAAAAACCAAACGCAGCAAACTGCTCCTTCCCCTTCCCTGAGATTGTCTTCCTTTGCAAACTGTTGCAATAAATTATTTACCGTGAGACACATTCACTGTGCACGTATCTTAGCCATCTCTTTATTCTTGGTTCTCAGCTTTTCATACATTATAGCTAACTTAGTGGACATGAGAGCACTTACGTTTCCTTGGATGCAGGACCTTGGATGAAGTGACTCAGCCCCATCTCATGGCAAGCCTGGACCCAGGTTTGCCTTGCTTCTTCCGCTGGCACCATGGCATCCAGGAGGGGCTCAGGCTCGTGGCCCAGAAGGAGCTCTGGCAGGGTCCATACCTGGACAGCTCGGTGATCGTGCAGCTGAGACGCACCATTACCACCAGACTTGATGTAGCTGCAGTGCCATAGCAAGGCCGTATTACTAATATAAATGACAGATCCTGCATTTAGAGTCGTTTTTTTTCAGAATAACTTCTGCTTTTTCGAAGTAACTTTCCTGTCTGCCCCTTTATCAGTTTTGGTGCTTCTGCTGTTGCAGTTCTTAAATTGGAAATAAATGAGTTGCAACAGCTCAGTGAATCTTTCTTTTTCTTTTCTTATGTTTCTTTTTGCAGATGGCGCAGTAGCTGAAATTGAGAAAAAGATTATAGAAGCTTTTGAGGTGTTTGACCATGAATGCAATAAAACTGTGGATGTCAGGTTCGTAAATATTTTCACACAGAAATATTACAGGATCTAGTACAGAGATAAATAAGTTCCTAAACCTGCCTCTGCTTTATCAGAAAATGTAATTGAAACAGTCCTTTTGGCCCTGGTTGGACAATTATGTCTTTGCTTGTTTAATAGACATTTTGCATTGTTCAATGTGGTAAGTGGTTGAAGACTGAAACTGGCTTGGGAGAGGGATGCTGGGACTGGTAGGGTAAAGAGGCAAGAGGAAACTGCAGCTAGACAAAAAGTCTAAGGCTACAATTATTACTAGCAAATGTCTGCTTTGATAGCTCATTTGGCACTACAGGTCCTGGATACTGTATGGATCCTCTCACTTTCAGGCTAGTCCCAGTGCATCAAGGGGTGTCCCTGCCAGTGTGTGTCACAGTTACCTGCTCTCCGTAGGTGTCTCCAACTGCACTGCATCCTGCACGTCCCTCTTCCTCTGGGGCAATGTGGGAGGTGGATATTGCTCTGACAGGGAAGTGTTTTTGGGAGACTTGGAAGAACCGTGTGTATAATTTGATTATTTAACATAATAATAACAACAATAACAACAACATAAAGGTGATCATACTTGATTGCACCAAAAGTCCATTTAGCCCAGTACCCTCATCTGGGCTACTAGTAGTTACTTGGGGGAGGAATATAAGGAATTGAGTAAATTCGCAGTATTTCTTGTTGGTTTTTGTACATCTGCCACATTATGATTTGAGTGGCGCCTGGGTTTTTTTGTGTCTTATGATAAATAGCGAACAATTGTTCTCTATTAATCTTCTTGACACCGTTAATGATTTCATTAGCTGTCTGTCACATCCAGCCTCCATCACAGTAGTTTAAGAGTCTGGATGTGTTTTATCTCTTAGGAGATGCTATTCCATAGCTCTGGCCATTCTTTTTTGTGCTCCTTTTTGTTCAGCTTTCTCCTTTTTGAAATGAGATGACCAGAACAGGGGGAATGGGATGCACAGATGGGAATCAGGAGGGAGAACTGCATGCACTATATCTTTAGCATGCAGTGTTATGGAAATACAAACAAAACACATGTCTGAGGGAGTAAGAAAAAGTTCAGTGGAAGATAAAAACATGAACTCTTAGACTGATCAGGGCATAACTGACTACAAGATACAGAGCTAAAAGAAGTCAAATTTAAAGATTCCTCAATAATCTTGATTCTGGTATTTTTAAAGTTTGAATATTTGACAGTGCTACTTTAACTTCATTTTAACATAAACATCCATACACATAACAATATGGCTTTTCTTATAAAATACATAAACCACATGTTTATGTCTCACTGAGCAGATTCTGAAGTTGTTATAAGCTGTTGTCATTAAAGTTTACTGAAGTAATTTTTCATATTTCCAATTACTATTTTCACAAGAATATCACCAGAGCTTTTAATTATAAATCAGTTATTGAGTATAAACACTACAAAGGAGTAAATGATTTTTCAGTTATACTAGATAGGGAGAATTTCAGGGTATGCGCCCACACTTGGTACAGTTGCTGTTCCCTCGCCCATAGGGCTCTTTGGGAAGAGTGCTCACTTAAATCTCTTTGCCCATCCCCAGGGAGATGCCTGATGCCCGGGGCTGGGGCTGCCCCGGTGCCCCCCGGCTGCCCTGCTCCTGGCTGGGCAGTGGGACAAGCCCTGGCTGCCCGGCCCTGCCCTGCCACCCGCCTTGGGAAGCCCCTGCCACTACAACCCCCCCAGCCCTGAGGAGCCCCTAACCCTCACTGCACCGTTTGTTTGTCATTTACATCTGCAGTCCTGGCTAAATAGCTGTAAAATTCGCTACACTCCTTACTCTACTATATAATGGATATAGAGCTTGAGAAAATGTTACAACAATGAAATGATACAAGTAGACTTTTTAAACATTTATTCATTCAGACAGTAAGTCATAACCTGTGAGAGGGGACATTCAAAAGTGTATTTAACATAGTAAATGCACAATTTCACATTAATTTTTATCATAGCACAGCTATTGGCAATGAACAACAATTTATTGTCTAATTATTCCTAGGTTCCTATTGCAGGGCTGTATCACAATAATGGGATTATTAATGGCTGATTATCTTGTATCAGAAGGTGGCAGTACAGCACAATTCTTAACCAGAATTGTAGACATATGAATGTTATTGCCTGAAATATCAGATTCCTGTGAAGAATATGGAAAATTACCCTGGCTTGACAGGCCAGCATTGGTATTGCATGACTCCTAATGCAAATACAAGTCAGTAAGAAATTAAACATGAGGAAGATGGTATTGTTTCATGCTGCTTACAACACACCCTTTCATGATTTTGCAAATCTTGTCATTGGAAGTATTATATGTAGGGTGAAAACTATGGCCCAAAATTTTATTGCGTCTGTGTTACAAAACGTGTGTGAACATAAACTCACTTTAACCATCATTTTTGTGTGCTAGAAACTACACAGCAGAAACCACAGCTGCTGAACTAAAGAGAGAGGAAGTGGCTGGGAGGAAAATACAATTTCCTATCTGGGTCCTTTAAACTCCATGTCATTACCAAATGTGGCATGACTTTTTTGACCACAGACACTTCAGACAACATCCTCATGCTGGCACACGCACAGACTGTCAGAAACAGCAGCCAGCAATGCCATATTTTGCAAACTCTTTCAGGGCCTGGCTTACCTTCATCACATTGCAGTTTTGCTGAGTGTGAGCTGTGGCAGGAGATGATGGCAACCTTCCCATCTCTGGCAGTCTGTAAGAGTAGAAATAGTGTGGGACAGCAGAGGCATGATTTGGGTTGGGTGTTTCTCTGGGGGAGGCAGAGAATATTTACAGGTATCTTTTAGCTGGAACAGATGAGAGAGTACAGGAGTGAGAGCATCAAATACAGTGTATCCATACTAGAAATAGGATGCATGGACAAGGATTATAAAAATAGGACTAAATTTCTGACCTCATTGAGGCCAATGGCCAAACTTCCATTCACGTCCACGGGGGGCAAGGTTTCAGAGTCATTTGAGCAGATGGCTTCGTTTCATAACAACTGTATGTGTGGGATTGGGTTTTGTTTTCCAAATATTTTTGTGCAGCCAGCCTTTTCCTCTCTTTCATCTATTGTAGTGCTTCTCACATGTTTTCAATCAGAATGGGAGCTCCTCGGGACCTGTCTGAGGAGGGCGAAGACTGACGCCTATAATTTTATGTGTGCTTTGTGTGCCGCATTTGGGGCCTTATTGTTATAAGATGATTTTACAAAGGTCATTGCTTCTTGTATCTACCATTTTTATTAGGCAATCTAATTTTTCCACCAAATATACTGGTGAAGATTAAGAAACCACAGAGGTTTGAATCATGGGAACCACCAGCACTGTGGATACTTATTCAAATGTGCTTGAATTTCTGTGTTGTAAAATTGGACTGAAAATCACAAGCAGTATTGATGCCTATGTTATTTCGTTTTCAATCAGACTGTAAGTCTCATTAGTACTCTTTTTTACAGCTTCACAGTACTTTTGTTTCTAGTCTGTGATGGTGTTCCTCTTAAACTTTTTTGAGGCATTGCCAGTTTGGTCATGTCATGGTTTAACCCCAGCCAGCAACTAAGCACCGTGCAGCTGCCCACTCACTCCCTGCCACCCCCCAGTGGGATGGGGGAGAGAATCAGAAGGAAATTGGTAAAACTCGTGAGTTGAGATAAGAACAGTTTAATAGAACAGAAAGGAAGAAAATAGTAATGATAATAATAACAATAATAAAATGACAATTGCTCACCACTCGCTGACTGATGCCCAGTTAGTTCCTGAGCAGCAATCTGCCCCCCCCCACCCCGGCCAACTCCCCCCAGTTTATACACTGGGCATGCCATCATACAGTGTGGAATACCCCATCGGCCAGTTTGGGTCAGCTCTCCTGGCTGTGTCCTCTCTCAACTTCTTGTGCCCCTCCAGCCTGCTTGCTGGCTGGGCATGAGAAGCTGAAAAATCCTTGACTTAGTCTAAACACTACTTGGCAACAACTGAAAACATCAGTGTGTTATCAACATTCTTCTCATACTGAATCCAAGACATAGCACTATACCAGCTACTAGGAAGAAAATTAACTCTATCCCAGCCAAAACCAGGACAGGTCAGAATTTTATTTAGATCCTCAGAACAACTGCACCAGGTTCAGCAGTAAATGCAAGCTATGAATATATTTTGCAGCATAAACAGGGAGGTGATAAGCCACTGTGTTGGTCTGTTTGACTCTTTCAGACCACAGCAGGGGCATAGCAGGGCTGCCTCCTTCCTGACCTTTTGTAATTGTTCTTTACTGCAGTTAGAATTTGTATCTTTATAGCATTTAATGTAAACATGTATTTTATTTGGTACCTTTCATCTCAGTAGGTTTCCAAGTGTTTTGTTAACTATATAAATGTAGACTTTACTGAAATTAAGCTTAACAATTAGAGGACAGCAGTTGAAAAGTAACCTGCACACAGTACTCTGCAACACAATGGTAAAGAAGAATTTTTGGGGAAAGTCACAAGAGCAATTATACTCTTCCAAAAAGCTCCAGAATAATTAATGTCTGTAAAAATAGACATTGCTTAGTGAGACATCATTTAAAAGTCCACATACATACGCTTATGTGTGCCTGTGTGCTTGTACATGCACACTCCTATACGCAAGCTATGAATTGGTATATGGATTCTCCACAGACACTCCCCTATTGCAGATTTACTGACAAAGATGTTCTTTCTGTCTTTCAGAGAGATTGGTTCAATTGTCAGGTCACTGGGTTGCTTCCCAACTGAGGCAGAACTACATGAACTGCTTGCAAAGGTAACTGTTTAGATCTTTTGTATTTTTTTCAATCTTAAACTTGCACAAGGTTGGCCCTTTTGCCTTGCTGTGTGGAAAACCTAAGCTCTTCTCCCAGAGGCTGGAAGTGTCATGGAAGTGATTCAGGCAGGCAGGCAGTCTCTCAGGTTGCCCTGAAGCAAGCCTTTAGGCTGATGAGGTAACAACATTGGTGGGTTAAAATGAGGAATCTTTGACGCTCTTTTACCCCAGAAGGTCACTGTGACACTGTGCCAAGATGGAGGGACATTTATAGAGAATGGAGGAAAAATTGGCTTTGGCTGAGCAAAAAGAATGTCCTAAACCTCAGTTGGATTAAGATATCCAAACCCTAACTAACCATCTCACTCTTCTGGACATGCCATGGACATACACTGGATGGTTAAGTAATAAAAATTAGTTCTTGAGCAGGTGTTAAAATTATACTTCAAATTCCAAAAATACACAGAGGGAAGACCTGCTATTTTTTTTCACTGCATCCTGTTATTGCTATCTTATAGCCAGACCTCTCAACTTTCTGTCCTTCATGAGGTCTGTCCCAGTCTTGAGATTTCTCAGTTATAGGTAAGTAATCTTTTCTTACTTGATTACTTAAGCCTGTAACTCAGAATTCACACATAAAACTTCACAAGACCTAGTGGGCCTCCCATTCTCCCAGTGTTATGCAGGGGTAAGGCACTTCAATCACATTTCTCCATAGTTTTTTCCTGCACTAATTTTTGTCTCCTTATCTCATGCTTGTAAGAGAAAGGATAGTGTGCTGGTGCCTTGGTAGGGTATGGTTAATAAATGGGACAAAGAAGTGGGAAAAAGACTTCACGTTATTTTTGCAAACTGATATGCTGCCTTAAGCAATGGAAGATGCGGGGGCTGAGAGGTGGGGGAAGGTTTTTTTTCTTTTTCATGTATAGGTCAGGATACTGGGAATTGATCTCTCTTACTCTTTTCCTTCTCTCCCCCCCCAAATTTGGATGGTTGCAGTAGTAGTCTCCTCAGCAGGCTTGCCTGGTCTCTTGTAGATCAGAATTTAGTGTGAGAAATCTTGTGCTAAGTCTTGTGAAAATGATGCAGCTGCTTCAGATGAGGAAGTGCAAAGAACCATCGGAGGAGAAAGATCTTTTAACATGATACTGCAATCTGTCTGCTCTGGTTCTGTACTCCCAGTACCAGATTGTCCCAGCTCCCACTGAGAAACAAGACAAAATGAAAAGATAAATTATGGTGCTTAATACAGATGATATTTTTAGTGGCCCACAGAGATTTTTGTCTGCAGCAAATGAACAGAGCAACTGACTCAAGATACAGAATTGAGAAAAGGAAGCAGATGCTTTGACCCCCTGCCCAGTCCAGGGGAACCAGTAGAGTTTAAGGCCTGCCTCCCCCTCCCAAAGAGATTGGACTTTCTAATTTATTTTTTTTTCCCAATTTTCAGCATTACTGAAAATATGAGATAAGTAATGCATAAGAAAGTACAATGCAATGCAGCTATGAGGTGGAAGATTGTTGAGATACAACAGTATAACATGTATGCAATGGTCAATTATAAGGATATTAAATTAAAGTACAAATACTGCAAGAAGAAAGAATACATTTAAGAGTAATGGTTAACCTTAAAGAACACTGCACTGGAAGTTAAATCTCAAAGAAGGTTTCATGGTGCCTCTAATGAAACCTTGGCATAGGCTTAGTACCAGAAGAACACTGTCTTTTTGTAGAACCCTTGATGTATTATGTTAATCACAAATACATCTTAATTTATATAAGATACCATTATCATTGACTATGGTAATACCATTTTATCTTAATCTAGATAAGGTAGAAATTGTCTCTATTGGCCAGTTTGTAACCAAGCTATTTCTCCAATATTTTTGCCCATTGTAAGCTGTGATTCATTTCAATTTCTCACTACTTGTGTCTCTCAGTCATCTCATCTTCCTGTTAGCTTTATTGTAGCTAAACTAGCATATGTTGCCCTCAAATTATTAATATCTGCCAAATCAGCATTCATGTAATTATTTTATCTCTAAAAATTATCATATAGTGTTTACTATATTGCCTTATGCTAAATGCTGTACTTATAATATCTTTAGGCCTACTTACAAAGTTAAGATTAAATGATAAGCCTAGAGATGGTGAAAGCTAATCTGAGGGTTACTACAATGCCTGGAGTTTGAAATCCCAGGTTCAGTGCACTGCTCTGCCACAGATCTCCTGGATAACTCTGGGAGATGGTTTTGTTTCTTTGTGACTCAAGTCCCCAAATGTTATATGGAAAATAATAGTATGGCTGTGAGAGTAGAGATACGAAACATAATGTGTGCTACAATACAGTTGTTATGGGAGCTGTGGATGTACTCAAAGAAAGGAAATAGAGCAAAACTCAAAGAGTTTGAACAAGCAAATGCTGTTACTGTCACGGTCACTGTGAAAAGAGGAGGAATTACAGAAAAAGGAAAACATGAATGGGAAATGAGGTGTGGAACAGGAGTGAGCATGAGGAAGAGTAGGAGGATACATATACCTGCATATCTGAATACTTACTGACTTAGGTGAGGTTAATATATATTCAGTTTATTCACATATCTATCCAATGTTAGAAATAGGATTACTTTTAACAGTTCAAGGTATTGCTGGGCCTGGAGAGCCACTGAAACGGAAGCTGTTCTTTCTAGGTCAGAGGAAGCTGAGGTTGCTCATCACCTCCCAGGACTAGGTCCATTGTCAGGAAGGACACATTTCTTCCACGGACTGCTTTCTGAAGGCAAAATACAAATAGCACACCAACAAAAAGAGACAAATCTGGATGATACTTGTCAGTGAGGGCTGACAGTTTCAGAGGTATTTGTTATGTTGAGCTCTGAAGTGGTCATTGCTGGTGAGCTCTTCTGGTATGAAAATTAGGATGACCTTCAACTGTTTGGATGAACAGATCTAATATTTTTTGGCTCTTAAACATGATTTATGTAACGTACCATCTTCATGGATGTTTTGGGTCCTTGCTTTTTGTTGTTCTGTTTAATGTAAGACACATCTATCTCTTTCTGATAAATAGCTACCATATTTCTTTTTCTGTCTCTGTGGACTTCTGACCTAATACTAGTTGAAGGACAGATATTCCCTAAAACGTCCTGTGTACTGTTACATCTCAGTATTTGTGATGCATGGTATAGTTCAGTGTATTGGCTAACTGTTATGTCACTGGAAAAAAAGTTAAGTTTTACCAGGTGTTTTGTTACATCTTCTCAATCAAGCAAGGATTAAAACAAATGGTTCTGCAATGGTAAAAGGTATCATTTGATTTAGCATGCAGCATGCAACAGCTTCATTTCCTTGCTAAGATCCCTTCCGCTAGGCTTACCAAACAGAAGGGAAAAAGTGCTTTTTCAAGCCAATTTCCACTGTAAAGCAGCAAGAGGTGGTGGCTGCGTGCTTTTAAAAACCAAAACCCTTCAAGAGCACTGGAAAAGAGCATGCAGCACTTGCAGCTCTCCAGTTAAGCAACGGGATACATCAGGCATCACCCCAGCTCTGACCCAGCTCCCAAGAGGAAGATTTCTTACTTCGTCTTTTCCTGGCTCAGTTAGGAGATTTCAGATCAGTGCCTCTCTGAGTCTTCTTTCAATCTGGTCTGTGTCTTGGGGAGCCTAGCAAGGTGTCGCTGCTGCCATGTGAGACCACAAGGCATGCATCCAGTTTCAACACAGACAGGAACAGGCTAGCTCCATTAAGAGGGCTCCTTTTGGGAGCAAAACTTGAAATTTTCAGGGAAGGGATGCACCCCGATGATAGGGAGCAGTTTTTACCGTGTTGCTCATCTCCGGTGGAAGTATAGGAATGCAGTGCGAATGCTCCTAGAAGTCTCCAATGTTTTGGGACTAATCTGTTAATTTATTTGGGAGGCAAAGGGAAGCTTTTCTTTGTGTAGCATTTTATGGGCTGCCTTGGGACTGTTTCAGACGGCCCTGACTCAGTCTGCCTGCCTCTCTGGTCCTTCCCCTGACAACTCTGCCTGGCTATGAAACACTGCAGGCAACAAATTCCATCCTTGAGGTGTACTAGACTGGGGCTATGTCCAAACTAGCACATTAAATATGCCCAGAAACATCCTTGGGTGTTGAAGCCAGCTGGCACAGAGCAGCTCATGTCTACCCTGGTAAATGTTTTACGTGGCATGGCTGCACAAAGCAGCCTGCTAGGGAAAAGTCCCTAAGGTCCTAGCCAGGCCTGGTGACTGCTGGGGGGAGTGTTAGGTGGCACAGGCCAAAATCATGCCAGGGAATGTGCTAATGCTTTGCTGTTGTGGGTGGTCACATTACACAGCTTGGGAATGTTCCAGGTCCTGCTAGACTTTACTAGTATGAATGCAGTCTGAATGTTTAACCCTCTGCTGAGTTATTGTGGGAGATAAGATCAGTTATTAGGCATCCAGTTCCTTTGCATGAATGGTTTCTAAGCACAAGAGGGCAATATTGAGTTGTTGAAAGTGTCTGTAATAGCAGGCCTGTATTTTGCCTGGGATATTATTTCTTCCTCGAATTTCTTTCTGTTTGGTCGCAAGCATTTCACTCAGATGTTATGGTGCCATGTGACACTAAAAACCTGATGTAAATATTCAAAGCCTAACCCTGTAATTTTAATGCAGGAACCACCCCAATTTTCTGGTTTTCATATTAGTTTGCTAATGAGTCATATAACCTGCCATACTTAAGTTTTATTTTTAGGTAGAAGAAGAAGAACCAACTGGATACATTCATCTGGAAAAATTTCTTCCAGTGATGACAAAAGTACTACTCGACAGAAGGTAATGGAAAGTGGATTTTCTGTGTCTGTAGTTTATTCCAGATTGACAGGGTTGATTCTGAATATATATATCTATAGTAATTTTATGTAACTGGAAGGAGTACAGATTTTTTTTGTTATTTAAACTCAGTTTACATTAGCTTGATAGTTCAAAATTACTTTGTCTACATAAAATTGTGTTGTATGGATCATATAAATAATACCAGCTTAAAATCATTAATTGTGATAATGTGTAGCTTTTGTATTTTTAATGTGAATCAGAATTAACTTGCTATTCAGTATGTTTTGTGCATCTCTGAAATACTTTACATTGAAATTAAGGTCATCACCATTACTTTCTCTGAACATATGAGTTACAGTTACTGAGAAGCATGGTCTGTTACAGTGTGTTTCTAATAAGTTGTATAAATAAGCTTCATATTCATGTCTCAAAGTGACTGCCAGGTACAGTTGAAGGTACACAACTAGCACTCTAAAAGACTGCTGGTCTAAAAGTCTAGAACAAAAACGCTGTTCATTATTCAAAGGTGCATAGAAATCTTTGCCTGTACACAGGAACTTGTGCTATTTTGATATTTTGCGCTAAAAGCAAGATTACTTATAGGGAATTTATTTTTCATTTTAAAGATGGTAGCCAAGGGTTTTGGGAGACTCAGTCTTGTCCAATACTGAGAAGTTATTTTGCACACAGAGGGCCTTTGGTAGGAGGGTGTTCTACACACGAAATAGCTATAGGATTTCCCAAAACTCTCTCGCAGCATCCAGAGACAGCAGGCTCCACCTTGGGGCTGTGTTTGAGAGTCTTTGCGCCCGCGTCTGGACACGGACCAGCCAGCAGTGTTTGGGTCCCGGTGTGCCAGGGCGGGTGCATTGCCTTCCCAGGTTCCTGCACCTTTGCCTTCTCTGGCCTTAAACGCACATTTCTGGCTCCACACTGATGTTCATCCTTTCACAAAATACCTTGCTGCTCTGGGTTCTCTTCTCCTCCTCCACACCCCCTCCACACAAACATACACACACACAAAAAACCAAACCCACACACTTTCTCCAGACTAGTTCAGGCTTGTCAAGACCCACTTTGTCTTTTGGGGCACTATGTCCATAGTTCACTTATCCAAGGGCACATGAGATTTGGATCACAAAAAACAAGGCTGCTTCTTAGCACATTTGATTTTTAGACAGTAAAAGAGTGAGGCGGGTCTGGACAAAACAATCAAGCAGTTAGAAGCTTCTGGCTTTAACATCTTCTCTTTAGTATTCTTGGGGGTTGGTGAAGTCTGCTGGGATATGGAAGTTCTCCATTGCTGCACAGGGCTTCCTTTCCAGCTCTGAAATCAGGCACACATATGCACGCACACACGTGCCCAGTTCTCCTGTCTCTCTGAAATTGTTAGTGACAGACAGACCTTTTCTTTTATAGCTACCAGCCTCCTTTGCTCATCATCAGCTCATTAGACTGTCAAAGTCCCACTAGGTGATCTGTTGCCTAGCTACCAGCGTACCCAGACAAAACTTTGTGTTCTTGGTTTGGCCATCTCCTGTTCAGTGCATTGGCTACGTGGAATGATTCACTATTATTGATCCCTACTAACCCACTCAGCCAGCCCAGACATGCAGAAGCCATTCATCTGGCTCCTTAGCACAAGGAAAATTAAACAGGAGTGCAATAAAAGACTTAAGAGGTAAAGATATGGACAGTTCCAAAAAGTCAAGCTGGAATTAAATGTTTGGTAGACAAACGTAGTAAATTCTCATAGAAAATAAGTTTTCCCTTTCCTTTAGTACTCCTATTTTATTCTTTCAGAATAGTACAGTGAGTTAACTTTCTGATTCAATGGTTTCAGCTACCGGCCTATTCCAGAAGATGTTCTTCTACATGCATTTGAGGTCTGTAACTAAATATTCAAGTACCTAGTTGCTGGAAAGAACTTGCTGATTCTTGATTAAATGTGGTTAAAACCACAAGTTTTATTCTTTTTCTTTAAAGGCTTTGGATGAGCATAAATGTGGATATATTACTAAAGAGGAGCTGGTCAAATATTTGACTAAAGAAGGTAACATGACTTTTGTAATATCAGTATTTAAGTAAATAGACATTACGTGTGTATATGGCACTTTGAGGTCCTCATTCTGCATGCCAAAACTTGCGGGAGTAGATGCATTGTCTTCAAACAATACTGTTGCCATGATGAGTGGCTGCAGACTAGAACATTTCACTGGTGAATAATGCAGGGAAAGAACATTTATCATCTGCCTGCTTGCAGACATTATAAGAGAGAGATTATTATTATTAAGAGTCATAATTCAATCTTGTGTGGATAGTTTATGATTCTGTGCACATCTCTGTGCTTCCTAAAGATGTGACTCTTTCTGTCCTTCTGTAAAACTGTAGTTTAGATTTCCAGATGTTTCAGGTAGTTTCAGTGCTCATTCATTCCTACATTATCTTGACCTTAATTCCAGTGCCCTACGCAAACAAAGAGATTCAAAGACCAGATTTAAGTCGTATATCATGTAATCCTCAATATCCCTTGAAAAGCCTGCTTTTCTTGCATGGCTGACTCATGCCTGCCTGCCTCAAGTACAAAATGATGTACAGGCTTTGTGCAAGACCCATCCTCAGAGGAGAACCTTGTTCTCAAAGAGGGATGAAGTAGGCCATCAGCAGCTTTGAAGCTCCTAAAAGAGAAAAGGCAGAAGCCTTTCATGATGAAAATACAAGTGCAAGGATAGCCAAATGAGAGATAATAATTCTAATGTACGCATTAGAAGAATTCATTCTGACAAAAATGGTTGTTTTGAAATCCCTGTGGCAGAGAGGAACTGGCTGTTTTGGAGTCTGTGAACTAGAAGGAGATCAGAAGATCCAGGCCCTCTTTCTCCTTTCCCTTAGACCAGCTCGCTTGGTGTGCAGCACTAACATTGGCAAAAGTGAAGCAATCGGATCCTTAGTATTGCTCCTTTTCTCCTCTGTGTGAGGACCAAAAGGAGATCCCTGCAAGGAAAAAGCGGTGTAATTTGCCAGCCCTGAAAAGAATACTTATCAAGACAAAGTGTTATTCTCTGCTGTCTTTCAGGTGAGCCCTTTACTCAGGAAGAAATGGAGGACATGCTCTCCACTGCTCTAGATCCAGAAACAAATTCTGTTCGCTACAGAGACTACATTTCAATGATGATAGTAGATGAAACTTAAGATCTTCCCCTTTAGTGTTTGAGATGCCTTTTGGTAACAGCAGTGTAGCTTGGCAGTTAGTTGAAATATGTATTTTAAAGTATAACAAAGCTCAGCTTGTGACTTTGTGCTTATAAGTAAAATAAAATCTGTGTAGCTATATTTCCTTGGGTTCTGTATACGTATTGAAATATATTCACACCTGGAAAAAGAGCTCTTAACAGAGATACTGTGTAAGGTCTGGAAAAGAAATCATGGAATTTGGTTTGAAAATAACAGGAAAAATTATGTTAATGGAGTCAAGAAATGACTTTACAATTGCTTCTGAAAAACTAATGGAAAATGGGACCTGTGAAAGCGGGTGATAAGTAGGTAAGTGAGTACCTTAAGATGACTAAAATTGTGAAGCCGTGCTTTATATTTAAATGTAATCCCTGTTTGTGTTTAACTAATAAGGCACCAGGTAGGTTACTCCTTTTGAAATAATATAACAGATCAAATAAACTTTCTACAATTTCTAAGTTTTGTCAAATGATTGTGTTTTGTTTACCATAGGCAATTAAACCGGACCAGTTAGTTCCATTTTATGTTACTCACCCACTGGCACATGATACTTTGCTTCCATTTTAAACATGCAGGTAACACTCAAATCATTGCTGTAGTCAAATTTACAAAGTAATCTTTGAGAACACTTCTGTTACTATAGGCAATAAACAGTTCCCCTTTCATAACCAGTTTGAAAGTCAGGAGCTTAAACTATTTAAAACTTAGGATTGTAGGACTGGAATTTGATTTTCATAAACTGATGAGGCACCATTTTTTGATAAACGTTAGTGTAGAATATGAGTCTCAACTATCCTTGCTAGAAGACCACCACAGACATCACTGCTCTTCTCATTTCTAGCTTAAGCATTTTCTTGACTGTTACTGTACAGTTGTCCTTTAACTTGAGTTCAAGTTCTTTCCTCTTGAGTTCTTAACTTATACATCATCTTCTAACAAGTGACCAGCGGTTGCCCTTAACTAATGAAGTCTCAGCTTGTAGGGGAAGATTCTGTGGTCTGGTCCTCAAGGGCACCATCTTGCACTTTGTGCTCCACACCTTCCACCCCATTTCTGTTTTTCTACTCTCCATCAAGTTGGGTTTCCTCCTGTACAGTGTCCTACCGCTCCTCTGTCTTAACTGCATATCCCAGCTCTGTGTCATCAGCAGACTTCATCGGCTGATGAAATCCAGGGAAGACTGACGCAGAGAGGCATTGAATGCCTTACCCCCTCTCATGCCCTTCTAGTGGCAGAGCTGAGAACAGAGCACAGGGCTCCTCACGTCACGTCTTTTGCTCTACCCATTTGTTTCACTTGAGCTGGAAGCTCAGAGGAGCTGTTTTCCTACATAGCTGCAAGGGAGCTGCTATGCTTCACAAAGAAGAGATCAGCATGATCTAAATGTGGTGATGGAAGCAATCTGAAAGAGACCATTTTTTAATTCTCTTTTTACTTCGCTGACCCAAGTTGTCCTTCACTGATATTTTCTTAAACAGTAAGGGAACAAAGAGTTAATGCAGATAAACAACATTTGCCTGGTTCTAAGCTGGGTTTCCACCTGGGAGCCACCGTTGCACTGGTCTTAAGACTCTGCAATGCACTCTTGTTAACACATTTACTGAGTATTTAATGTGTCAGTAAGAATGAAAAACAAAGGTAATCATTAGTGTTATAATGTGTGAAGATATGGGTTTTTGAAGATTAAAGCAAGACCAACAGAGGCCCATTAAGAAAATATATTTTTTATTAGCCTTCTTTAATCTCTCTTTGGAAGCTGAAATTATTTGCCCTAGATGAATCCTTCTTCCATTTGATATACAGTGTGTTGTACTGGATTTCTAACACAGCTGACGTGAATACAAGTTTCATTCATATTCTGCAGTCTTGGAGACACTGTCAGCCTCATCTGGGATGTCAGCAGGAAGATGCTTATTTCTGGAAATCATTTCATAGCTCACATTGCTCCAGTGAGAGCACAATTTGTTTCTGGTGGTGCTACCCCAGAGGCCACCTCAGCTACTGCTGTATCAAATCAGGATGTCCATGTACAACACAGTTACAATTCATAGCGCAGACAGGATCTTAACATATATGCTTTGATGGTATATATAATTTTTTATCTGACAGTCCTCAAATTCAAGGGAAGAGGGTATTCTGGCAAGTAAAAATTGGGATTGTGTCTGAATTTATCACACAGCAACTCCTCCAGCCTCATCTTCTTATACCTCTCCCCAAGAAAGATATGTGCAAATAGGACAGATAAAAGCAAGTTGCAGTCTTCACTTTGGGCATAAGCAACCAAATTCCATTGCCTAGAGAGTTTCCAAATTGGGGGTGAGGTAAGTGTCAAGAGCCAATCTCAGACTCTGTAGGATCCTAAAAGCTGAGTGCTCCCTGCCAGCTAGAATCACGTAGCAGCGATCTCATGGGCTTGTGAAGGAGCTGCCCCATGCGTCGCCCCAGAAGCGGCTGAGCAATGCTGCACACGACTGTTCCCTTGTCCATGGCTTTCACGACTTGCCAACCCATGCCATGCCCACCCCACGGTGGCGGTGGGCTGCATAAGGGGACTCTTTGAAGCTCCCTGGGATGGGGTCTGTGAGTGCCCTGCATCTCTGTGCTCCCTGGGGATGAGCAGGGTCCCGTACCCTAGGGAAAGGGGGAGGAGACTTAAGGAACCATTTTGCTATAACTTAAAACCCCTCTTTGTTTCTAAATTTGAAGGGAAAAACACATTACTTTGTCTGCATCTTGGAGGTGGACAAATGGAACTGCTGAGTGGTCTTGAGCTGTGTCTTGCTACATGCCTCTCCTTGCTGGCTGTTTTGCCTCTTCCCTCAAGATCAGGAACTGAGATAGGGGAGCGGATCGCACCGGGAAGCCTCTAGGGAGGAACCAGCCTAGCACCTGGACTAAATCCACACAGGGAAGCAGAGCCAAGGCTTTGAAGAAACTGGGGAAGTCAGAGGGTTTTTGACCTAGTTGAAGGAGGGAGAAGGAAGGGGACTCATTACCCAGACGTAAAAAAGAAAAGAAAAGAAAAGAAAAGAAAAGAAAAGAAAAGAAAAGAAAAGAAAAGAAAAGAAAAGAAATCAAAGAAGCAAACCCCGGAAACCGTCTACAAATACAACTGAATCAGCAGGCTGTTTACATCACTGCTGCAAGTTGTAGGCTGGACAAGACTTTACTTGTTTAAAACTTTAAGTTGGTTCAGCTGTGTCAGGGCATATCTGGTATATAGTGGAGACCTTCTCCTCAGTCTTATTGATACTGTGGAGAAATTCTTCCAGCTGCTGAACTTGTATTTGGGAGTCCTGTTGCTCATATTCCAGGTACTATATTGCTTTTTATGTTTCCCTCATCAGCTTTGGAGTTGCTTCTCCAAAACGCTTTTCTTTCTGCTAGTGACAGTCCTGTATATATTCACACCCGAAGGCTTCAACATTTTCCCATTGCAATGCATACCAGTATGGTATTTATAGTTCTTTTAGACTCTCCACTGACTGTGGGCAGAAGCAGAAGTTGCAGGACTTCCTCCACCAAAACACTAAAGGGCCGGCATCAGACCTGGGACTCCAGGAAAGGAACTGGGCTGTTCATCTGTGCACCTCCACCCACGTTTTCACAGAGGTAAAAGCCTGCAAAACATGCAGGCTCTTCCCTCTGTTCAGGCAACAAGAATTTGCAATATTTTTCTTTCTTTCTCTTGTTTCAGTCTATCTTTTCTCTTATACCTTGTTTCATTAATACAGCTGCATGATAACCTGTGAGGGTTGAAAATGCAAGAGAGTTTTGCTCTCCCACACTGCTGATGCCCTGCTGCTTGCTCTGACAGCTGTCCATATCAGGGTGTCATTTATCACTGGATCTAGACTTGCTGCCACTGAAATCAGCAGTGGCAAACTCTCATCACAAGTAACGGAGAGAACCAAGGCCTTTGGTTTCAGGGGGGGAAAGTGGCTGGGGATGCTGGAGTTCAGCCAAGGCTGGGATGGGGACGGGAAGCTATCATTTTCTAAGTCCTGTAATATACTGTTATCATTGTGTAAAAGGGGGAGCATAGTCTGGACAGTAAGGCACCAGGTTGGCAGGCAGGTTGCATTCTAGACTTTGTGAGAGGTATTGGCTAAGTCATATAGTCTCTCTCTAGCTGAACTTTCCATCTATAAAGTCAGAGTAATTATAAGGAATAGGAGACAGGGTGTATCTGTCTTGCCTACCCAGACTGTCGACTTTTTGTACCACTAACTCTGATGTTTGCACAGTGTCTAGTACTATGATGTTTTGATCAAAATCAGTGCCTACAGACCTCCCTGTCACATAATTAATAAAGTTCTCAGCCTTCAAGTCTTTTGTTCCAGACTGTATGTTCAGCTCGCAACTTCTAACCAGGTCAGTCTACAGCAAGTATGTTTGTTTTTCATTGAACACAACTCTCTTTCATAGTGTCTCATGCCATGATAGGTTTGATTCTAAAACTGACTATTGAAACATCTGGTCTTATTGTTGGAGGTTTTTTTTCAGGCAGGTCAGTACTAGGCATGGGGACTATGCTGATTTAAAAGCTAAATAAAGATGTAGGTTGAAACAAAGCAAATTCTCCTGCTTAACCCTTTTTGAATCCCTAGGGCTACTATTTGGCTTAGTATAGTTCTGAGAGCCAAGAAAATGTTATTCATTGTGCTTAAAAGATTGATCATAGCATTTATATCCTGAGGCTGAAATCCTGAAGTCCTTATTCAGACAGAGCTCCCATTGACTTCAAAGAGAGTTCTGTCTGCAGAAGAGCTTCAGAAATAGGATGTACTGGCTCACAAGGCACTGTGAAAACCTTTTAGCCTCTTTAAACGAAGCCTCATCTGTGGAAGATCTAACAGAGATGTACAACCAGCATGCAAGTTGTGTCACTGAAATGACCAAAAATGTAAAACCATGGGAGTAGGTAGTTAATTCTTGTCTACAGTAATGCAAGCAAGCAAGAATCAGCAAGAGTCAGCAAACAGAACTTTCCCATATTATTCAGAGTACAAAAAGCAAAATCTAGGGAGGCTACTGCATGGAGGCTTAAAATTACTTCTTCCTGCCATTATCTTGGAAACACTGCAGCCTTAAAAACACACACATGTTGCTTCTGCGATTTCATATACTAAACCAGTTCCTTTTATCCTGGACTCTAACTAGTCCTTTTAGAAGCCCTTTTAGGACAGGCTTCCCTGTTGCAAATACCTACCTAAATGATAGCATAAAAGGAAACAGTTTGAAATAAGATGTTTCACGTAGAGGAAAGCCTTTGAATATTTGCTGCCAACAGTAGTCTCTTTCCTGCCAAGATAACACCATCCTTCAGTGCAGAACAGGTCCTAAGCTTTGCTTTATGGTATGCAGCCATGTCTTCCCTTAGACTTCAGCCTAGTGATTAAAATAACCAGAGTGGAGTTCTCAGGTTTTTCAGAAGTGTGATTTTGGAGCTGATAATGCAAGAATTCGAAGCTATCGGAGGTCTTCCACATGTGCAAGTTGTCCAAGCTTTATGCATTACAATAGTTTAGGTTTTACAGTGATGGAATATTAAGGATGTGGTGTGGTCCAGATGGAAAGTAGTAGCAAAGACTGAAATTTAGCTTCATTTTAATTTATAGTAACACAGGCAAGAAAAACTCAGTAGTTCAACTTTAAGGAAAACTGTTGAAATACCTATTTGCACGGTGAAGCTGCACTCAATATTGCAGAGACAAAACTAAAAAAAACCCGACAGTAGCCAGTTTTCATATGGTGTTAAGCTGTTTTGCAAAGCAATGCCATTCTTCAGAGCTCCCTCAAACAGAGGTGCATTCAAATTCAACTCAGATGTGATGGAAGACTGAGAACCTGTCTAGTTCTTTGGGCTTCCTCAAAGTTGCAGAGATAGTTTGTTACTATCAACTGTTGAGATCAGTAGGGGAGAACTTCCTGAAGAAGTTGTATAACTAGGAGTGGGAAGAAGACCACTCTAAATACAGGGCCCTTGACTCAACCCATTCCTAGAAAGAAAGAAAGAGAAAAAGAAGAAAGAGAAAAAGAAGAGCTCCACTGCTCCACCAGAGCCACAGTTTGTTGACTTTCAGGATACATTATTAGACATGTCTATTTGCCCAAGATAGCTATTACTCAGTTCACAGAGGCTAGCCTGAGTCTGAGGTTCAGCTATTTGAATGTAGTTCGTTTTCGTTGGTAGTTTCCTCTGGTGCCTCCTCATCTGGAGGCACAATGCAGTGCTGCTGTCATTCACCTTTTTATTACAGTAACCCTACAAAACTCATATTGGGAATACTGTGTGCTCTAAAAAAACCCAACTATCTAATCTAAGAACATCTATGATGAAAAGCAGGGGACACACACACACAATAAAACCAGTTACATACTCTTTTTATAGTTACGTTATTTATTTACAGTGTTCTACAATTTATATAAACAACCTGTGAGTTTCCTCTGTTGCTCCTTTGCCAAGACAGGTTTCTTTTTGATGTCACACTGAACTACATATGCTGAAAGCATCGTAAAAATGCACTAGAAACAGAAGTAAAAGGAACTGTTGAAAGCATATAAGCATTGGGTTTACACCAATGTGAAGAAAGAGGTTCTTCCTTTTAATTTCCTGTTGGCAATGTGCTGTTGGGCTTTCAAGATGTCTTCACAGAAATCTTGTGGCTCCATGGGGTAGAACTGAGTGGCCATGAGAAATGAAGAAAGGGTGTGTGTGGAAATGTGTCCTTTGGATTTTCTCATATAAACAACTGAAACTTTTTTTTTCCCCCATCTTCCAAAATATGAAGGGATGCAATGTCTTTCAGCAAAGTAGTATAATATGAGATGCACTTGTTGGTGAGATCTCTGCTTCCCTCTTCAAAAATGTGCCACCTCTTCAGCATAACACAGTGGGGTAGTTGGGGTAGGGGATCTTTCCCAGGAACTTAATCTTTAAAACAGGTAAATGAACACCAGGGACAGTAGCAGATACTGCAGAGCTTAAAAAAAAAAAAAAGTAACAGATAAATCTCTTCATATGGACTTTTCTAATTGCCAAGGGCACGTTCTGTCTGGCAGAGATGATTTAGCAATACCCACTGAGAGGATGAGCTCCAGAAGGCAGAGGGGAATAATGATAAGTGTTCTTTTGAATGGGTTGGCAGAATTTTAACAAGGGATTCCCAGAAGCCCCATAAGCTCTTTCTGTAACAGCCTTATTTCAGAACTTGACCACTTGGTGTTGAGGGGAAAGGACCATTTAAATGTTCTGAGAATGGTCTATACCCACAGATGTTAGTCCCTAAGTGTGGAAGAACATAGCCACTTTGTAAGCCATGCTAGCTAGCCTTTGATAGCCTGAAACCATTGCTCCCATAGGAGGCAATGTCAGCTGGAAGCATACAGCTATAAAATGAAGAGAAAGACTGTTCTTCTGTTTTCTCAGGGTAACACAGAAGTTGAACATCATTGCTCACTCCCTGCCCATTCTCACTGGGAAGCAAAGGCTTTACAATGATGCAGTCACAAGGGGAAATGATGAATGAACTGCAACCATTTGGGAAAACACAGAATTGGAAAAAATGACCTACAAGTAGACATGCTGAACCCATACACCTTTTACATGCAAAGTTCACACCCCAGATAGCTAATGTCAATCATGCTCTGTACTATTATATGCTTACAAAAAGGTGAGCTCAGGAAAAACATTTAAATTCAGAGAACAAATTCTTCATACACAAATCAAGATTGGAAGTAAAGTCCAATTTGGCAACCAGGACTTGCCGAATAGGGTCCCTACAAAATGCGAAGAGCCAACACCTGCATTCAAAGACAGACACACAGAGGAACAGTGGCTGCCTGGGCTAATATGACAACCTCAAGAGATCAATAACCATGGAAACCTCAGTAAAAGGAATGCATCTTCAGGGAAATTCAGAAAAGAGAGGAAGAAATGATAACTGGAGAACCCTTCAGAGGCAAAAATACATGTATTCGCCCCTCCAGAGATGCTTGTGGTACAAACAGCTTTAATTTTTAAACAAAATATGTTCTCACTGGCATATATGAGAAACTATTTGGTGCAAAGGTTTTGTAATATCTCTTTTATAGAGTTGTCACATTTCTGCATTTGTGAAGGCCTTAGTTTTAGAAGCTTATGGTCAAACTCACTCTCAGTTTTCATTTAAACAAGAAATAGGAAATAGTCTGCCTTCCTCACTTCTGGCAGTATCTTCAAAAAGAATAAAAACAATCTGAAAGTAAGTAGCTCTGGAAGACAGCATGCCTTTCTAACCTGTATTTAATGTGTGTTGTACCGTCCTTTGTTGGAAGCCAAAATTCTGATTAATGCTGTTCAAATATGATTCCTATTTCTATAATCAGTGAGGTCTACGAGGTACACCATCAGAAACTACAGGTACATAATGGTGGGAAAAAGACAAAGGCGTTCTCACACATGCACAGAAAGCTTGCCTGGCCTTTCAAAGAGCTGGCTGAGAACCAGATCTCTGCATCACCTAATGAATGTATCTCAAGCTGCAACAGAAGGAACTGCTTTCATCACTGCTAAAATTTTAACTTTGTAACTTACCTTTCGGCAATGAAAATTCATAACAAGCATAATAAAAATGGCAACAGAGGAACGTTCTTCCCCTTTCTCTATTGGAATTACCTGCTGTTTGCCCAGCACTCATGTGCACCCAGCTGAGACCAGCAAGTTCACTTTCCTTTTGTTATGCTCTGAACCAGGTACAAACTGTAAGGTAAAGCTCTTGCACTAAACTTCTGCTCTGCTGATGAAATCTTTAAGCCTTAGACTATTTGTTTAAGAACAACAGATATGATTCTGTTTGAAGGGCATTTTTAGGATAGTAGGTACATTAAATAAATTTGTTCAGAAATGGCCATCTTCAGTCCCTGCTGATCAATGAGTGTTCCTCTGAACAGCGCATTTACAGACCATCCCTATTCCCCACCTGGGGAGCAAGCCTTGCTCTGGCCCCCTTACAGCCCCACTACAGCTGCCCCAGCAGACTCCCATCGGCGAAAGCAGTCCGCAGATTCCCTACTGCCCCTGCTGCTTCACTGACAATAGAAACATGAACTATATCAAAGAATTGACATCAATGACAGGCCAGGTTGCGGAAAGTCACACTTCTCTTACTCAGGATTGTAAAAATAAGATAAACTCTCCACATTCATTACTACCTTCATGTTACCAATAACATCATTAATCTACTACAACACTCCATAACGGGCCAGCTTTACTGTCCATTAAGTGTCCATCTCACGGAGACGGTACAGTGTTTTTCATCATCCTTGACCCTCATACTGAGGGTATGTACCTCATACAAATGTACAGAGGTACCTCTGGAGATGCCAGGAAGGTGTCTCAAAATTCCCATCTCCTAGGTTTTTGTCAGAGGGGCTCACAAATAACACAATGATATTCAGCAAGCCCTGTATCTTCTGTGTTCCCATCATAGACTCTATTTTCATTTAAATCTGAAGTCAACTGGTTATGTCCCTATACAGTGGCCTACTCAGCAATCATGTTGAGAAGAAATTGGTGTCTCTGAAAACTGTGTAGAACTGAGCTACATGTACAGAATATGATTTGTACGAGTAAGTACCTTCTGGCCCATTAATACCTGTACCGTTGAATGCAGAATTAGGCTGTTGCTGAAGGGACCTGTATATTACGGAATAGAGGAAGAGTACCTATACCATTTTGGTTGTTGTACTTGTGTCTCTAACCAACATCAATGTGCACAAGTGCAAATTACAGGAACCACAAGGTGTTTAGCTTGAAGCCTAATCTAATGGGTTGTTGTAAATCTGTGCCTTGCTAGAGCAGTTTACTGGAGACAAAAGCTGTATCAAAGGCAAACTAGGGGAACATGGTTAACTTACCCAATTTCATGGCATTGTGTAGTTCGATCTCTCTCTCTCATTGCTCTAAAAACTGCAACCCTTACTACTTCCTTTGAGTTCTCTTTGCCTATCTTGATTCCTGGAATGTGCCAGACACATGCCATTAGGGAACAAACAGTGCCAAACTGCTCTCTCATCTTCTCCTACCTGTGCTCACACTGATGCATCCAAAGGACATCATTATTTCCTACACTGAAAATTCAGGGTGCAAGCTGTGCCTTCTTCAGTGGTACTTGGATGGGTCAAAAGTTCATACACAAGAGCATACTTTGACTGCCATCTTCCTCCTCCTGGAGAGAATGCCTCATTCTGCTGGGGTTCTGGTGGCGTCAAATTACATATTTTGGATGCCTGTAATTACAGAAATCTGTAGATCGGCCACGCACTGCTACATTCACAGATTAGAAATGGTTTCCATTTTTGCAGAACAGTCCTTCAATTACTCATTAATTGGGGCTCCATGTTCCACTTTCCTGCATGGTCTGTGCTTGCCAATCTAGTCCATGGGTCAAAGGAAGTTATTTCCTTGTAAGTAGAGTTTGTTAAGACAGATTCTTCATATTTATTCTCCCGTATTGGGTCTGACTGAGATGGAGTTAATTTTCCCCATAGCAGCCCTTATAGTGCTGTGCTCTGTATTGGTGCTAGAAAGGTGCTGATAACACACCAGTGTTTTGGCTGCTGCTGAGCAGTGCTCGCACAGCATCAAGGCTGTCTCTCCAACATCCCCCCCCCCCCCCCCAGGGGGTGGGCAAGATCCTGGGAGGGGACACAGCCAGGACAGCTGGCCCAAAATGACTAAAGGGATATTCCACACCATATGGCGTCAGCTCAGCAATAAAAGATAAGTAAAGGGAGGACCCTAAAAAGAAGTTGGGCCTGAGAAGGAAGAGTGGTAGCCTGGGTCCTTTCTTGTAACAGATGTGATGTCAAAGTGCACCAGCAAACAAATTTCATTAAGATGCCACAATCCTGGCACCAACCACTTGGCAGGTACTGTGAATAAGAAAATGCAGACCCTGTTTAAGAGTAAGGAACTTCTTACCTGCTTGAAGAAGGCATGCAGAAGAATTTCTGGATTAGTCTTGTGCTCCATGAAAAAAAAAGTCTTTGTGGTTGTGATGTATGCAAGTTATCCTCATTTATCAAGACAAGAGCTGTAAGGTTCTTGAGTTTTAAGGATTGCTGTTATCAGTATTCCATGTGGCTAAAGCTTGGAGAGCAATCTTGAATATACAGGATGTTGGGTTTAGTTAGCAAACTAACCTCATTTATGTAATGCATTAAAAAACACTTCATTGGCCTGTTTGCTCAAAGGAATGTGAATTGACCATTATTCAAGATTGGTTTACAGAACCATTACTGTTAATGCTTATGGGACATGTAAAGTAACTATAGATAAGTATCTATAATGATTTCTTGTTTCACTTCTAAAAGTTTTAATATCTCCTTAGTAAGTCTGAATACAGCTCTAATGCCTAATTAACCCCATTTTCATTTCATTAGTATGCTATAAACAAAAAGAGCAACAGGTGTCTAGCCAGGTAGGTAGCCTTTATAGTAAACAGTTCATCTTAGGAGGAGACATAGGTGTTTTTCTTTCAACACAGAAAATGGTAAACACAGAGTTACACAAAGAAACACACCTACCCACCCTTTGCCAGAGTCCTGAATGTCGTTAGGACCTACAAGCTTGTAGGCTTCATTTTATTGTTATTTGCATGGCAATTAGTAATCCTGAAGTTGCCATATGGTCCTAGCTGCCCATTCTTTTCCAGATTGACTTGAATTATATGTAGCAATTTTTTCTTCCTAATTTGTCAGAGATGCATTCAGCAAAGTCGCTTCAACTCACATGGACCCCCCACTGATTTGTTAGCATCTGAGCAGCTTCCTAAAACACTTCCTTAAAAGGTTACAACCTTCCTTTTGAAGCCTAAGAAAATTTGTTCCAGTCAAGCATGTGAAAGAATGTGAACAACTGGGAAAACCTGTCATACACAGAAAAAAAGGTAAGTCAGTCAGTCATCTGTATTTGTCAGCCAAAGATGTTTGCTTTCCAAGTAATTCTGAGAACGACCTTCATGAGACATCAACCTTTGCAAGTGGGAACAGGGTGGCTGCCTGACAGAATGGGCTGTATCTCCCTACAGGTTTTCTGAATGCAACTTCACAGCTGTGTGGCATGTAATAGAACAGTTTCAACTTTAGAAATTTTGGCAGTACTCTTTCTGGCCCCTCTGGAGCTTTCTCCATACTTTTTAGCAACAAAAATGTTTTCTCTGTGATAAATATATCAGCTTGAAGCCCAGATAAGATGAAGATTCTCTGAATGATACAACCTCACATACATTCCTCTCTAGAAGGTGATCCTTAGATCACCTCTCATCACCACCCTACCACCCTGAGGCAGAGTGCAGCTTTTCCTAGGGAAAAAAAAGTCAGAATCACTACACTCTTCTGTTTTAAGCAGGCCTAGCATGCTACAGAAACACTCCATTTCTTTTGAGATCTTCCACTCACTGGTATTAGTCTGTTTATTTATTTGTATGTAAACAACCTTAAAAGAACATGCCTCCCAGGCTTGCAGTATCTCTTCCACCTAGCAGACACCATCATCATACAGACTAAAGTGTAAATAATACGGGAGCAAATGCCAGCCTTCCACCACCAGCAAGAACACAGATCAATACAAAATCACCCGAGCCTTCGGGACCCAAAAGGCATCCTGTCCTCTGGCTGCCTCCCCAGCCCCGCTGTGTTCCTGTTAATGAATAATGAAGCCCCGGCTGCTCCCAGCAGTGTGCGATGGCATCCCATACACATTCACAAAGACAGAGATTTGCCAGCTCCAGGGCACTGAGTCCAGTTCTTTTGGACCGAAGACCTGTTTCGGTTTGCAGTCTCATTAGAGAAGTAACCGTGTGAATGTACTGGCACTCAAGGCTTCTCAGTAAACATTAAAATTATTAACACGTGCCATCACCTAGCAATGTTCATCCCAGAATATTGGTCCACACTTTCAGACAGCACCAGCCTCAGCTGTCACTGCAGCACATCGCATTTTCGCATCAAATACCTGACTGCTGTCCAAAACTCCTTGGTCACAGAATGGCAGTGTGACTCTCCTACAGCATCAGCCATTTCCCAGACTCTCACCCTGCCTGTGCTAGGAGATTTGGACCAAATTAATTACTGTAAATTGATGTCATTGCATCATTGCAGATCAGACATCAAGCAATGAATATAGTGGTGAGCCTAGAACTGGTTAAAATGCTCAATAAGGATAATCGCATGGGTGAACATTTCTTTAATATGCACAAAGCTAAACAATCAAATTAAAATGTAGGTCATTTTAAGTACTCTGAAGCCCTCTCTATGCATAAAGAGACATCCTGATGGGTCTGAAGAGAGGGAAACCTCTGGGAAAGAGGCAGTGAGGAGCAGTGGGGGCAGACTGAGTGCTAACCTCTTCTTCCACCAGCGCAGTTATTTGCAAAATATTCATCTTTCTACAGTGCAGTTATGGCTGTGTGCTGGTTTTGGCTGGGATAGAGTTAATTTTCTTCACAGGAGCTAGTACAGAGCCATGTTTTGGGTTTGTGCTGGTAACAGTGTTGATAACACAGGGCTGTTTTTGTTACTGCTGAGCAGTGCTCACACAGAGCCAAGGCCTTTTCTGCTTCTCATCCCACCCCACCAGTGAGTTGGCTGAGGCGGCACAAGAAGTTGGGAGGGGACACAGCTGGGACAGCTGACCCCAGCTGACTCAAGGGATATTCCAGACGATAGCATGTCATGCTCAGCAATAAAACTAGGGGGAAGGTTGGCGGGGTGGTTGCTGCTTGGGGACTGGCTGGGCATTGTTTGGTTGGTGGTAAGCAATTGTTTCCATTTGCATCACTTGTCTTTCTTGGGTTTTATTTATCTCTGTGTTATTTTCCTTTTAATTAGAATTTATTACTATTATTATTCTTAACATCATTATTATCATTATTATTATTTTATTCCGATTCTCTTCCCCCATCCTGCTGGCAGGGGGAAGTGAGTGAGTGGCTGCATGGTGCTTAGCTGCCGGTGGGGGTTAAACCACGACAGGCTGTTATGTTAAATTGGCTTTGTCAAACTGATGCAGCTTTATGTCTGAACATTGCTACCAGCTTAAAGCTGGCTCTCTCCAGTTCAACTTGCACCTGCTCACATGGGCACAAGCTAAATGGATGTAACCAGTAAAAGGAGCTTTAAATCCAAACAAATAACGATCCAAGTAGGTCACACTGATTTCATTAAGACCATTTAAACTTCCATTTGTGTTAAACTGGTAAAACTTTCACAAGCAGGCAAGCCCTCTCTAAAGAATAGAAGACCCAGTTCTGCTGAACTTGGTAACATGAGGTAACATATTCCACTCTGCCAAAGCTTTCCAGCAGTGGGAAGAAATGCCCATCAATTGCTGCCAGCCCACCTCTGAAACCATGTTTGTGTTGCTAGCTGCCAAGCTATGGGATTGTTTTCCCTGTCATGGTGTTTGACAGAATAGTTATGGTTCAGAAAAGAGCCACATCATTAAGGCAGTGGGTGGGGACATGCTGCTGAGCACAGCTGCCCCTTGCTTGAGTTGCTTCCAGGGACAGAGCACAGCTTGAGGGGGCAGACGGAGACTTTCCTAAAGCTGTGAGCATGCCTGCCCTGAAACTGTGCAGCAATACTTTACCCAAGCCTGCCTGGGCACACAGATAGGCTGTTGGTGTCATCTCGCCCATGCTGACTTCTGTGCTCAGTGACAAGGCTGCTCATTTGTTTAAACCTGAAAGGAGTTCCTGTGCACAGCAAACCAAGCTCACCCAGAGCACTGGCCTCACGATGTCCCTCTGAGGAACAGGTATGCCTTACTTGTCCCCTGCTCTGAGCAATCCAGAGCTGTGCTGCCAAGTCTGAACGTCCCTTGATGGGCAGACACAAAAATTGCAGTCATCTGGGTCCAGTCATGAACCCTCCTGGACTCCCCTGATAGGTTATTCATGTAGTCAGAGCAGGAGAGCATGAATAAGCTAGAGGAAAACTCATTGTGGTAGGCAGGGAAGGGCAAAGAGCAGCTTTCTATACCTTTCTTGACCACAGACCTGCGTCCACAGGAGGTGGCAGGTCTAGCCATGGCTCTGCCTCCCCAGCTGCCAAGCGAGCTGATGAAGAGAGAGATACAGGGACCAAAATGTGTCTTTCAAGGCAATGACAAACTAGGGGCAGGTAACAAAGAGGTGTGAGGGAAATGTCAGGCAGATAAGTCAGTCATCAGCCCTCTGCAGTTGCTTCATAAAGAATATAATCAGCATGGAATGATGTACAGCAAAGAGAAAAATGGAACATTAAAATTTTTGGAAGTCTGCATGCTGTAAGGTTCACTTTTAACCCTAAACTTGGTGATAAAAGAAAGGTATGAAATGTTTGAAAAGGAGTTGAAAAAGGGTTTCAGATGAAACAGATGCTCATAGATCTGGACAGCCTACCGTTACAAAAATCTCAGGAACATACTGCGGTGAGACCTCTGACGTAGCTTATCATGAATGTAATTCTCTGTTGTTTGAGCACTGAGTTGAATTAGTTCACCTCAGGTGAGCTGAGGGGCAGAAAAGAAACGCCTGCTGCCTTTTATATAGTGTTTCATTTAAGGCATTTACACATTCAAGACTCTGATAGACTAGTTAGTGCCTGTGATGCCAGCTCTGTTGTTGACCTGTACCACTGTAATTTACTCCTGCAACAAGAGAGGATGCAGCATAAAAATGTGATGATATAAATGCTTCACTGTTTGTTTCTCAGGGCTACCTGTTCACTTCGCTATGTTATCTCCACTTACCCCCTTCCACGCCATCTGCACTGCTTGCCTGTGTCCCTGGTTCTAGGGTGCAGCAGGCACACACACACTGGCTTTGCACTTGCTACCCACCAGCAGCCGCTTTGCCTGTTTTCTAACTTTGGCACATGCTGGCCTATATTCCTCCTGTTAATGCTGCTATTTGTTTATGCTATTAATACCATCTTCTCCCCTCTTCTATCCAAAGAAGATTAATGAGAATAATTCTTTTGGAAGATGTTTGTCCTCTGCCCCTGAGGTAGTTAGGAGTGTCTTTAAGACTGTTTAAAAGGAATCCTTTACCCTCTAATATCTCCAGCCGATGTCCCTGTGCTCGGGGAGAATCGCTAGCAGCATGCCAGAGCCAGGTCCTAGAAGTTCAGGCTGCCACGGGCCCCCTCAGCATGGCTCTGCTGGCCCAGGCAGCCAGCAGACACTTCCACTGGGGGCTTCTGTCACAACCCCACAGATGCCGGTGGCTCCTCTAGCATTACCCTGGATGTGGCTCCACCAAGCCTGGCACAGCAAGCAGTTGATGGCTTTTCCATGTGCCCACAGAGGCAAGCAGGACTTCTAGACAAGAAGCAGCTTGCATCTTTCTCCTTCAGAGCCTGCGACTGGCTGTTGTTACTCCAATATTTTCCTGCTCTGTTACTGTTCTCTGTAAAATCTGCATTGCTAGAGCTTGGTGCTTTGGGATTCACAGGTACTCCTGCTTTGTTCCATTTTTCAGGCTTGTCTTTAGTTCTGGAGTTGCAATGAATGCTTATTGTGCCTGAGTAACAGAAAATGGGATTCTGTCAAATTTCAGTATTTGAATTTATGAACTTAACCGAAATTGGCTGCAGACTTGTCATTGCAATGCATCCCACTGCATAAAATGACTGTAAACTTCTCCATGCAACCCTGCTCTGTGAGTATATGTACATGCATGACACTGCATCCTTTATTACTTATGTAACACATATCAATATTTTATTAATAAGTAGGCATTGATTTTTACTGAGAACATAAAGATTTATGAAAGTAGGCAGTGCCGTGTGGCAGAAACTATGAAATCAGTTTCTAGAAAATCTATGAAATATTTTACATTTGAGATATAAATCTAAATAGACAGCCCTTCGTGGAAAATACATTGCTATTGTTATTGGGCAAGGGCGAGATTTAAAGGCAACTGGTTTGCAAAGGAATGAGACTCTTTGTCCAAATTTGAACACAAATGGCTTCCTTTTATATTACGGGGAGATTGAAGGAGGCTCTCAGTGGAGCAAGGAAAGCACAGGCTAAACACCTGCACAATGGCCCTGAGGCAAAAGGGCTATGCTAAGCAAACAGGGAGACATACCCCTGTCAGGCTGACAGTAAAACTCTGCTGTTGCTTGGAGTAGGAAAAAGTATAAAGTGTGCTGATGCAGATCTGCTGGTAACAGCAAGAAGTAGAAGCTGTAATAAGGACCACCTAGAGAGTTCCCTGTCCATGTTACACCACCCAGAACTAAGGATTGTAGCAGTGCATGAGAAGTACACATTTTCCAGTGTTGGTCTTTTTTTTATGCGGACACACAAGATAAATCTAGGGACTGATTTAGAAATTGTGCTACAGCAAACACCTCAGCATCCAGCTCATACAGAGGAAATGCCCAGTCTTAATTCTTCATGATATCATACTCAACAATTGTCAAGAGCAAGCAGAAAAACACACTCCAGAAGCATAGTATATCCCAGATACTATAGAAGGAGCATTACCTACACCATCAGAAGTACAAATGCGGTCTATACAGCTGATTTCCTCCTGTACTGCATGAATTCCTAAATCCTGCAGAATACTCGGGCTGTGGATGTGTGTGTTTCTGCTGATGTGTGTGCTATACAAAAGGATAAAGGACTTAATGTGCTTAATGTGCGAGAGCTTTTTTGCTGAAATGATCCTATGCTTTGACAAGGGGATGAGAACAAGAACTGTAGTGATTTTAGAGAAGAAATGTATCAAACTGGGAAAGTTCTGGTGATTTTATTTGTAGCTCTTAATAATTAGCTGTTTCTATCTTTACAATTAATTCTTTGTCACTATTACTACAAATGCCTTCAGTTTCCTCCCTGTCCCCCAACGGACTCCAGCTCATTAATATGCAGCTTTAAGCAAGTATCGGAGCTGTCATGCATTTCAAATCTCCCTGAGGAAGGTTTTTAAAATTGTAAGTAAGACCTGATACTGAGACTTATTAGCACCAAACTTGGAAACAAAGCTTCTGTGCAGGCAGTGATGACTCTTCAAGTTACAGTTGCTGTCACCCTTTTTATCCTGAGATTTATTATAAATGTGAATACCTCAAAGGACTTCTTTGATGCAACCAGTATTTCCAGCTCTCATAAACTGCTGTTTATTCATAGAACTGGGCTTGTGCCAGCATCTCAGGTTTGAGTGATGAAGCTGAACTTCTAGGTCAGATTTAATTGCACCCACACCGAGATACACTCAGAAGAAATCCACTGAAAGCAGCAGAGTGATAGTACACCACCACAAATGCACTGCAGTGTGATGGAGAAACTGGAAGTTTGTATACTAGCTAAAAGACAGGTCACAACAGTCCCTAGAGGTGCAATATCTAGATGAAGATCAAAGACCACCCTCAATGCTTTGAGATGAGGTTTTGGTCGAACCTCATACCTTTGCCTGCATCCGAGGCTTTGGCTCCTGTCTGCTTACTTATAAATGTCTGAACAGCTCCATTTTTTCAGCTCTGTCTGAAATTAAGAACAATTAGTCTAACTTCTGAACTGCTAGCATAAATGATTTGCCAGGACTAAGGTTAAGGCAGATTCCCATGACTACCAGTTACGATAACAGAAGAAATGTGTGAACTTGAAACTGAGAGGTAGCTGTGTAGCTGCCTGTCATTGGCATGTTGGTGATTCTACTAATAGTCTTTCCTTAGTGACACACGGAGCAGGAGGGGTTGTAGGAGGAAACCTTATCAACTTCCACACAAGGGAGCCTAATGAGAGGGAGAAAGCTATACCTGAATGCTTCTCAGAAAGGCATTAACCCAGAGAAAGTGTTCCTAGCAGAGCTTCTTGCTGGAGTGATACCATAGTGTCCTATACTTTGGCCAGCACAAAATAACAAGAACTGGAAAGATTTTAGCACCAAAATACCTCAAACTGGAGAATTTGGAACATCTCAGCTTCCAAAAATTTTCACAATTCAATAAAGCCTTTCTTGAATGACCCAAAATGTCAGGAGGGACACAGCGGCACCAACAGCAACAGAGCCATCGCCCAGGCTCGGCCAATAAAGACACACAACATGGCAAGTTGGAAGAGGAGCTCTCTTCTTAACGGTTCCCCCAAACCTGAGAGGTCAGCAGGTGGAAATTTGCCACTGAGACTCTTCAGGCTCAGAGGACAATTTCACCGTGTTCTGAGGTCCTAATTTCCTGACTGGAGGTGTTCTTCCTCCTCACCACTCACGACCCTACTTCTCCACCTCAAACCAAACTTCGCCACCAGCTAAGGACTGAGAAAGCCGTGGGCATCCTCCTCAAGATCCTGCCATGTGGATGGGATCCGGTTTTCCCCCCCCGGGCTACGCCATCTGCTCCACCGCCCCTTTGCCAGAGACGGCCTCCCCCTCAGCCGCCCTGCCGGCAGGCACCCGGGCTGCCAGCGCCTCCCGAAGCCCCGGCTACGAACCCAGGTGGTTTGGGCTGCACTGCTGGAGCCCTCACCCAGCCGGGCAGCGGGCAGGAGGGAACACTGGGAGGGGGGATGCCAGGCGGGCGGAGAGCAGGCACCCCACCACAGGCCCAGCTCTCTGCGGGAGCACGGCACAGAGCGGCACACCGGTAGGATCTGGCCCCGGGAGCGGCGGGGCAGAGGACCCCGGTTACCGTGCCCTGCCGGGGAGGCAACATCTCCTCCCCTAAAAACCCTGGGAGGAGTTCACCCCCGGAAAAAGGCACGCTTGCAGCCGTGCCCGGAGAGGAGCCCAATCCCGCCCCCCCCGCGCCAGGGACGGCGGGTATTTCTCCGGAGGAGGGACAGCGCTGCTCGCCGCCGGGCACCGGCACCCCGTTCCGGTGCCCCGGCGGAGCTGGCGGCTCGCCCCCTGCCCCCGAGCGGTGCCGGCGGAGCGGTGCCCGCCTCCTTCCCCGCGCCTCCCCACACGGCACGGCCACGGCCGCCGCCGCCCGACCGCCCCGCCGCGCGCCGCCGGCAGAGGGCGCCCGCCGCCCGCCAACGCCGCGGGGTCGCGCGCCCCGCCCCGCCCCGCCCCGCCGGGCCGCGCCGCGCCCACGGCCGCCCCTCAGCGCCGGCGGCGCCGCTCGCCGGCGGGTTACGTGGCCTTAACCCCCCCCGCCTCCCGCCCAGGTGGGCCGGTAAATTGGCCGTTTAACGGTCGGCCCTGCTGCTCGCCCCACGGCGGAGACCGGCTGTGGCGCGGCGGTGGCTCTGGGGTAGGGGGCGAGGGTCGGCGGGCGGCACCCGCCTCGAACCTGCCGCTGCGAGCCGGGGAGGAGCGCGGGCACTCACGGCCCGCCTCGCCTCCCGCGGGCCGATGCCTTCCCTCCGCTCTCCCCCTGCCCGGCTGCTGGGAGCCGCGCAGCCTTGAAACGCCGTTTTGTTCCCCGCGCTCCGGCAGCCTGCTGTAAGGCCCCGCCTCATGGCCCCTGCCCGAACCGTCGCGGGGGTCCGCGCACTGCCCCGGGCCCGAGGACCGGTGGAGAAAGCGAAGCCGGGGTGCCGGCAGAGCTCGGCCTCCCGGTCCCCACCCGGCCCTGGCGTGCCGTTTGGAAGCTGTCAGCGCGCTCGTCAAGCTGCTGCCCCTTGCCCGCAGGATAGCCATCGTCTCCTGAGGTAGGCATGCCGTTGCACACAGGATGGCGGTCACTGACAGAGCAGATGTGGTTAGGCAGGCATAGCTAGCAGCTTGGTAATTAAAGGCCTGTTGAAAAACGACGCAAATCTGCCAGTTCGCCACCAGAATCGCTGAGCCCAGAAAATGAGCAGTTACATACCGTGGTGCAAGTGGCACGTGGCTGCCTACAGTGTCTTGGGGCCTACGGAGTATACCTGCTCTGTACTGTCATAGACCTGCACGGCATTTTCCTGCGTTGCCTTGTCATCCCTATCACGTCTGCCTACAGAACAAACCACGGGATCTCTGCATGCGGATTTATGTGAAACCCATTCACATGCAGTAGGAGCTAGGGTGCATCTCCTTTGTTTGCCCGTTTGATCAGCTTTTTGGAGGCACCTGTGTAAATGCATAAGGTGCTACTGATGCAGCCTGGCTACCCTGGGCAACATCGCTTGTGTCAGCTTTAGATTAAAGCTTTCTTAACCAGATCCAGAATGGCTGTTCCACTCTAAGGGTGATAACCTAGTGAAGTTAAAACACAGCAGAGCATCTTGCACATCTTTACCACTGGCAGAGTATCTGTGAAAACAGAAAGGCACTGGGAGATTCCTTGCTTAGTGATGCAGTGGGCTGGTTTTGTTCCCTCACGGCTGTTACAGCCCAGGTACATTAGGGATGCTGGAAGGATGCATTTATATGCAAGTAACAATAGGAGGTTGCAAAGGTGGATGGAAGTCCCCTGTGTGTTCTGCCCTCCCAATTGCATCAACCCATCCGTGTTATGACCCTATCAGAGGATCTGGCATTTAGCTCTTTATTGTATCCATTTCTGAGAAAATCGCCAACTTGTTTTGAGGAGGAAGATTTATTAGAGATGATTGTGCTATCTGCAGGATTTGAAATAAAAAAGGATATGTAACCAGATACATGACGTGCAAAAAGAAATCATAATTAGAAGGGAAAGATTGATAGGGACACAAGTCTGTGTTTCATTGTTAAGAGACCAATTTATTATGCCCTTGACTGCAAGTTAAATTAATACACATAAAATTACAACACAGAAAAGAGATGCCAGTGACTGTCATAAAAACAGCTTGCTTTTCTTTCCTAGTTATTTAGGGAGGATTGGGAACACTTGTGAATCATGTTCATTAAAGCCCTGAATAGAGGCAACTAACCAATAACTGCGGTGGAAGCAACAAGGTTCCCCCCTCCGCCCGCCCGCCCTTTTCAAGAAGAGGGGGGAAATCACAGACGTCAATCAAGAAATACTGCAAAATAAAATGGACCCTCCTGGCAGCCGAGGCATCGCGCAGATCTGCGGTGAGGCTCTGGCAGTCTGCTCGCAGCCGCCGGCCCGGCAGCTCCGCCGCTGACCGGTGAGCGCACAGGGCTCTGCCGCCCGGCTCTTCCCTTCTCTTCCCTTTCCTTGCAAAACTGTCAGGCCCAAATGGGCAGGAGGATATTGGCTGCGAGGGACGCGGAGGCTCCTCCCAGAGCCTGGATCCCGATATTTTTGGAGGATTTCTTTTAACTCAGTTACAAACCTTGGCGAAGGAAACAAGTTGCCGCGGTAGCGGGGGCAGAAGGCGTCCCTGCTAGGGCGACCTCGGCTCCCGCTCCTCCTTCACCTTCCTAAAGCTACCTTGGATGCTTCGCCTCACTTGCGGAGGAGAGCTGTGCTGCCTGCCGGGGGGAATGCTCCTACTCTGGATGTTGCTGTTTCTGTGAAAACAAGGGTTGTAAGGGAATGAGAGGGAAGACAATGAGGAAAAACCGACCGGGAGAAAACCCCAGCCCCAGGCGTTTTCCCGAGAATTGACGGCGCTTTGGGGCTGAGCGATCCCGTCGGAGGCGGCGGCGGCGGCTGCGCCCGGCGGAGGGAGCAGCCTGCCCGCTCCGCGGGGCACTTCCCGGGACCGGCTATTCCCTTCGGATGCGGACTGGGAAACCTGTAGGAAATTCTCCCGCCGCGCTGCGAAGCCACCATGAATTCAGTGGCTGGAAATAAGGAGAGGATTGCCGTCACGGCGCGGAGCAGAAAATACGGGGTAAGTTGTCGGCGGAGGGGGCGGCTCGGAGCGGTGACCGCCGCCGTGCCGGGGCTCCCGCGCCCCTCGCCCGGCGGTTACCGGCGCCGCCGACTATCACCCCCCTCCCCCGGCCGCGGCCCCGCTCAATTTCCGCGGTGCGGGGCGGCGGCTCCGGGCGCCCGCGGGGGCGGGCGAGGCGCGGGGGCCGCCGCGGTGCGCGGAGCGTCCGAGCGAAACTTGCCGGCGCCGCCGGGCCTCCCTGCCTGACCCGCTGCTCCTTCTCCCGCTCCAGGTGACCGACCCCTGCTCCCCCACCAAGCCCGCGGCCCCCTTCTCCCCCGAGAGCTGGTACCGGAAGGCGTACGAGGAGTCCCGGGCGGGGAGTCGCCCGGCGCCGGAGGGAGCCGGCTCTGCCCTGGGCTCCTCCGGCACCCCGTCCCCCGGCTCCGGCACCTCCTCGCCGGGCTCCTTCACCGGCTCGCCGGGACCCGCCTCGCCCGGCATCGGCACCAGCTCCCCCGGCTCGCTGGGCGGCTCGCCGGGCTTCGGCACCGGCTCGCCGGGCTCCGGCAGCGGCGGCGGCTCCTCGCCGGGCTCCGACCGCGGCGTCTGGTGCGAGCACTGCAACGCCCGCCTGGCGGAGCTGAAGAGGCAGGCGCTGAAGCTCCTCATCCCCGGGCCCGTCAGCAGCAAGGTGAGCCAGGGACTGGGGCGGAGCGGGGTGGGGGGAGTGGGGGGGTGCCTGCGCGGCGGGACCGCAGCCGCCTGGGAGCGGCCCCCTACAGCCGGTGGGGCAGCGAGCCGGCTCTCCCTTGGGGCTGCCGGCCACCGGGGCTCCCCTCGGCCTGTGTCACCGCTGAGGGTTTTAGGGTCCATTTGGGTTCTCCCCCTTCTTGGTCTTGTTCCCTTTCTCCATCCCCTCCTCCTGCTTCATGTGGAGCAGGGCGCCTCTGTCTTTGGGCGGCATCTGTGACAGTCCTTCGGGCTCGCTCCTTGCCTCCCCCTTTCATTGCGTGGACGGTGGTTTTGTGTTGTTATTTCCCGACTACTTGTTCTTGTTCCCAGTGAGGGGCAAGCAAGGGTAGGAATGCCACGCGGGAGTCATTGGTCCCTTCCCCTTTGGGTTTCTTTGATCCCTACAAGATGGATTTACAAAATACCCTGAGACTTGGCAGCCAGCTTAGTGGTAAGGCGTGTACGGTCTGATGCCCACGGTTTGTACTTCCATTGCGGGGCCAGGTGCAGGAGAGACCCTCCTGTAGCACCAGGTTCAGATGAGGTGTTGAAATGCTGTGTGAGCCCAAAGGTCACCCAGGGAGGCTGCTGCAGACCACGGCATTGGAGCCAGCTCTCCTGGGTGTTATTAATACAAGGACAGATTGGTGATGCTTCTCTCTTACAGAGAAGCAATAGATTTTTTTTTTTAGTGTGGCTTTCTTTTTTTTTTTTTTTTCTTTTTTTTTTTCTCTCCCCTAATAGGAAGACTTAAAAATACTCAAAGCTGTTGGACCCTGCGTGATCAGTTGAATAATCCTGTGCCTGCAGAGCATGCAAGCATTTCTGAAATCTGGCCTCAGGTTTTAAGAGTTGACTGATCATGGATAGAGTTGGAAGTCTGCTTTCTGCCTCTGTTGGGGAATCTGGTACCTCCAAAGGCATACTCTGAAATTCCTTGTTTTTGTTTTGTTTGGCATTGCTGCTTTTTTTCCCTGTTTGTTGTGCATAGAAAGATTAAGGCTAACTGCCCTAAAAGAGTGACCAGCAGCCCTTGGCTGACCCCATGCTACCAAAATAGTAAGCATTGGGTTCTTCCATAGCAACCCTGTGAGCGTTGTATTGTCAATGGGTCTACAGCTCCCAGAATGTGATACAATGCAATTTTGTTTGCCCTGTTGGGTCCAGGTACTATCAAATGGTAATATTTACTCTTCAACTTCAAAGAGTTTTCATTAGTGGTTACGATAAAGAGGTGTCATGGAAAAGAGCTGACTGCTGAGAAAGGGTCCCTGGTACTGCTGTTGTGTTGTACTTGTACTCTCCATTATTTATGTGCTGTTTGCGAGGGAGGTTGTGCTCTCTTGAACAAAAGGCTCGAGGGCTGGTTGTTACCTTGTCTCAAGAGCTGGCTTAACTGAATTATTCATGAAAAGGGAAAGGTGGAACCACCAAAATTAATAGTCAATTTAACCATATTAATACATGGTTGATTCCCTGGAAAGTGGCCCTGTACTAAAATCTTCACAAATTTCAGGCTGTATGATTTGGCAGTGATTACCAGCTGTGGGTATAGGTGTCAAATTACTGATACAGATATGTCTCAGAATAACTGAGATTGGGGGTGGAGGGAGGATAAAAAGTTCAGCATCAAGGCTTTGTATCCCTTGCACAGTGTTAAATAGAAATTGACAGATTCTGCAGTCGTGTAAAGATTTGTACAGGCTTCTCGTATTGTAATAGTGGTAGTTGTTGCCCATCCTCGCCTTCCTGAGATGTTACCCTCGTGTTACTATTATTTGTTCTGTTCTGTTGTTCACATAGTTTAGCTGATGGTGTTGTACAGGCCAGTCTTTATTCACGTCAGTAGTAAGCCTTACTTCTCTGTCTTTAGCCCCCTTACCTGTGTTCTTTTTTTCTTCTTACACCTTCTTTCCAAACCTTCCAGTTCTGTAGGAGTACCACTTACAAAACTGTTAATATCCAATGTGTGCATTTAGAGGGAAGGAAGGAGGCACAAGTAAGGTGGTCTTTGCAGGCTCTGGTGACCTTCTGTCCTATTTGCTATGCTTAATTGTACTTGTGGGCTCAATCCTGTTGAGGAGGTACTCTGGCCTTTTGCACACAATTCCCTTCTGCGGATGGGTGCTATCTGGCTGTGGCTATTTGCAGAAGCATCCCTTTTTCTCATCCTTTCTGGCTTATTTACAACTGTTCAGAACTGTCTGGGCTTGTGATTTCTGCTTTCAGCAGACACTGCCCAGCACAGTGAGGCTTTGGTCTAGGTGATACGGGATACAAATATCACAGCTGGTGCCATTGACTACTTTGGATCAGGTATGCTGTGCTGGTCTTGCAAGTTTGGTTTTTGCTGGCATCCGCGGGGTAGCCTGATCAACGTCTGCTTAGGGGAAAGCAGGGTGTTGGCATGGGCTCGGCCAGGGCCTGTGAGCTGCTTTTGTAGGTGTGTGTCACAGCAATGCTCTGAGGTCGCGCTCTGAGCGCAACAGGTACAGGGTCTCTTGGAAGAATCTGGAAACCTGTCATGTGTCTGAGGAAAACTTGCTTTGGCTTGGGTTGAGGCTGGAGTCTACCATGCTGTGTTAATGTAGCTGGCATTTTTCAGGGTCCTGTGATGTCTGCTCTTGATTACTGCTATGGGAATAGGTTTTTGGTGGGGTAGAATTGATCCTGCCACTGGGTTCAGTGGAAGAAGGAGCAGATCACATTCCTGGCTCTGGGTATTCCCTCAGAACTTGCGAAGCATCTTACAACTAAGACTGTGGTGCCCAGTAGGACACAGCTAATTGGTGATATGCCTTTATTAGAACAATTAAATGGAGCATTTAAGTGTATCAGTCATCTTCTAGTCAGATCTAGCTGACTTACATGATTTTTGTTGGTGCTGTTGAAGACAGCCTAGAAATTTCATTCGCATTATAAATATAGTCTGTAGCACCTGTTTCACATTTATACTGTATTTAGAAATGCACATAACCTGGGGTATTGTGTGTTGCAGAACAAACAGAATATGAGGGTATCTGTGTTTTGACATGTATCTAGTAGCAGATATTGGAATCTGCAGTAATTTAGGCAAACGTAAACCTACATTAATGTTTTCTGCAGCATGCAATCATGTAAAGGTTTGTGTATATCTGCAAAGTGGAATAGTATACTTAATTGCTGCATAAACAGACCAGGCTTTATGCATGAAGCTATGTACCGAAGCTTTTAATTTGATACAGAAAAAGCCACATTTAACCTAGAGCAAACTGCTTCTGACTAGCTCATTGTTAGTGTTGAGGTGTTGAGCTTTCAGTTTTAAATAGAAGCATTCTCTCCTAATATGTCAACAGGATGAAAACCTGGGAATTGGTTGGGGTTTTTTATTTGGTGGTTTTTTTTTTTTTTTTTTTTTTTTGGTGAGGCACAAAGGTAAGGAATATATAACTACAGTTGTGCTACTTTATTTTAACCATTTAAAATGCCAGGTTCCCTGCCACTTATAAAGAGAGAAATGCTAAAAACTTGTTATTTCTTTTTCCCCTCTTGTGATACAGATGTGACTTAATGATGTACAGTAATTATGTACATACAAGGGGTTATGCTTCATGAGAATTAAATCTTATTGTAACCCCTATGCAAAGCATGCCCATGGGAAATGACTGGCACAGGTGGTTGTTATAGTTGCACATTGCAGTTTGTAACTGAGAGGATCTTAGAGCATTTGGTGGTAACTGTGGGATTTTTAGTACAGTGTCAAACACTTGCATGATAAGGATTGCCTCAAAAATTACTAATATTGGTTTTTTATTTTTAAATTTTAAGCTTTTTCATGGGCTATATTTTCAGAAGGGCATCAGACAAAGTTCTAGTATAGAAGTTTATGGCATCATACTCCCTGTTTATCAGAATTTGTGTGAAATCTGGTTGCTTTGAGTTCAAACCTGTGATATCCTCTGGCTTCAATGGAACACTAACCTTGCAGGCATCTGACAAAAAAAGATCATTAAGTGTAACTGAAGAGTTGCTATATTTATGTGTATCAAATTATATTGTGTGTAAATATTCAAGTGAATGCTAATAAGAATAGTCTCAAGGTGGCGATTATAGATTTGTTAGTATGGGATTCCAAAAATCCTGAACACAGCCTTTAAACCAAGAGGTAAATTGAATGTGTAGACATGGATAGCTGCTTGGGCATGTTGTGATTTGGTCAGGAAGTAAGGATGCTATTTTAAATGCTTAGAGATGGATAGCACTCATGTTGTTAGGTGGTTTATATTGTGGACTATCCCCTAGCTAAAAAGTCTGTGCTTCTGAGTATAAGAATTGGGTAGATTCTGGTTTACTGCAGTGTGACTGTGAAGAAGGAAGGAAAGGGCTTGTATTCAGGGTACAGTTTTTTGGTTTTTTTTCACAGATTTACTGATGCTCTATCTCACTTTTTGCTTGCATATTGTTGAATTAGCCTTTTCTATTTCAGAGGTGTTCAGTAGTCAAAGACTTGGCTAATAATTATTAATAATGAAGAAAGCCCTGAAACTGATCTAATGAAAAATAGGTTCCTGTTAGCTTGTAGCTACTTTAGAAACATTCCCAGTAGACAGGACAGTAATGAACCCTTCCTCAAAGCTTAGCAAGTGGCAGAATAATGGAATTTCATTTCTGTCCAGACCTTTAATTTGTGAACAAGCACGGCCAGTCTGTATGGTGACTTAATTCACTGTGCAAAAAATCTCAGGCACCTAATCATTTCATCCCAACTCATTGTAATGCAGATAGGATTATTGCATTAGAAATGTGATTTTAAATGGCCTGAGGCAGTAATTTGTCAGCATTTGGAAGGATTAACTCCATTAAAGTTTAGGCAACAACAACCATTCTTTTGTGTTGCATCACAAGTCACAATACCAAAAATTTAGTGTAACTCATCTGCAAATCTTCTTGCCGTTGTATGTTTCCTGGCAAGTTGGGAAACCACAAACTACCTCACTTGCACTGGAATTACAGCTGCTTACAGAGGTCCAGAGGAGACAAACAGATACGCCTTCACCCCTGATGAATTAACGTAAACCCTTTTCTAGGAGCAGCTGGAAGTCTTGCTGCCACAATCCACAGTGTCAACATGTGAAATGATACAAATACTTCTTTCAAGCTTGCAAATATCTTTGAGTTAAGGGTGAAGATACTGTATATTAAAGACTGCTTTTTAGGAAGCTGTCAAAACTGTTAGCTCTGCATCTTTCTCCATGGGATCAAAGAGGCTTGCCATTACTGACTGCCCTGGAAATTAGGAACAGGCCTATGATTATATTTAATGAACTGAGACTATAGTGTTTTTCCTATCAGAAAAGAAAATACTTTTAGATGATAGATAGACCTGTTGCGGGGGTGGGGGGGGGGGGGAAGTATTGATGTTTTATCTGAAGTGAATCTCTACGGAGGAAGTGAATCTGTACGGAGGAGCAAAACTTTGATCAAATTTTGTTGGGTTTTTTTTTTTTCCTTTTTACTGAGACTTGGCTGTGCATCTGAAAACATTGTGTTCAGAAATACACAGTCAATGCTTAGTCTGTAGCTGGCCTCTTCATGCCAGGCTATTTAGTGACAAAGTTCCTTCAAGGTGCTTTATACGTGCCATGAACGCTGCACCGATCTCTAAAATCACGTTGTACCTTTAGATAGCCTTATTTTCCTAGAAGTAAATTTTGCAACATCCGTAGCAATCTTGTATAACAAGCGTAGGATTTGGGCGTACAATTTTGGAAGGGGAAGAGGAAGGAAGGTAGTCCATGCTGAATTCCCCAGACAGTGTTAGAAAAAATGTCACATGTTACCAGTACGGGCCTTTGGCATGTAATGGGATTCATGCCTGTGTCAGCAGATTATTAGAATGTTGCAGTGTTGTGTATGTAGGGTTGAAAGACATTGCAGTTTTGCCCCATCAGCAGCTGTAGCCTTTGACATCATATAATTGGGGTGCTTCCAAGCACTGAACTTGCAGCCCGCCACCACAATAAACTTGACTGTCACACTCTATACATAATGATGTAGTAGGAACTGTAGCATTTTGTGACATGCGGTCTGCATGTCAAAAGTGTGAGAGATGTTCTAAGTTAAATTGCTAGCTTAGATCTTAGCAAAGCGTCACGCTGTAGCTTGAGAGGCAGGTATGTTAATAAAATGTGAGGAATACAAGCATATGGGCTCTCCCCTCCTTCTCCCCCCCCATTGGATAAATAATTCCTAGTCCACATTATTTGTTGCTGAAGCTGCAATTCATGAACTATCCCTGACTTCAGAAAAGCAGATTGGATGTTTACTTTGAATTAAGCAAGCTGTAGTATGTAACAACAACCTGATAAACAAAATAGTATCCCAGGAGTGGAAAGTTCTAGAAGTGTCTTCCACAGTCTTTCCCATTATTGGACCAAATTTTGGTTACACTGTGACACTGATGGAAGTCACATCAGTTAATTAAGGTATTGCTCTTCTAGAAAGCAGTGGTAAAGTAATAACTGCAAGCAGTCTGCTGCAAGTCACACATTGAAATGCTATTTTTCTTTAGAAGCTTCAGCTTCCACGTTTTAAAGACTTAGCAATGTTTCATGGAACAGTTTCTGTTAACATGGGGTGGTCACTGGAGTAAGGTTGTTTTAGATGATCATACCATTGCTACATCCTTATTCGTAGGTTTATGGAACTCAAATCCCCAGTGACTTATGTTGCCCAGTTTTATTTTCAGTTGTCTTCAATGCAACCTTCCTACATTAAAACAGGGTTTTAAAAAAAAAAAAAAAGCATAATGAAGCTGTGAAGAACTGTGTTTAGATGTCTGGTTTTGAAACCTGAAATATATAATCAGACACCTTCTTGGTGCAATTGTAATATCCTGTAGCATCTACAGCCAGAATATTCATTTGTTTATGCTTCTTTTCCATCCAGTTCCCTCTTTAGCTGATATTACAGTATAGCTTAGTAATGTTTTGATGAAACCATTTTTAAGGTTTTTCCAAGTAAAAGCATGGACCCACACAAGACACCTCATAGGACAGGGGAATGTTGACTGGACTGTTCTGAGCTTGGGATGGAGGCTGTTCAAAAGATCCTGCAAGAAATGTCAAATACTGAAAACTCTTCTTTATATAACATGAACTATTGCTGGCTACTTATAAAAACAGTGCAAGTGGAGGCGGGGAGAGAGAGATAGAGGGGAAAAAAAAAAAAAAGAAGCGGTCTGGATCTGAACCTTGTCAGTCTATTCACTTACATGAAATTGGCCCTAGTGAGGGGATTCTAACTTCATCGTAATCAGCAGTGTTTCATTTAGGCCACAGCTCTACCTATCGTATACCTCTAACCGCAGAATACTTGCATGCATTTAAAGCAGCAGTCAGACATGCTGCTTGGGCTGAGCAGGGCTAAGACATCCTGGCCACTTGTGGGTTTCCCAATGTGCCTTTTCTTTCTCCTCTCCATGTGAAGGTCATAAGTTAGCATCCCTGCAGGTCTCCTGTGTGAATACACGGTGGTTGCTCCCTGCCTTAGTTCTTATCAAAATGATAGATAGTTCAAATGCTTTCAATAGCCCTGCTTTCTAAACTCAAATCCTTTTGATTGAAAGGTCAGGGAGTGACTAGATGTGCTATTACAACAGCAGATGCGAGGAGCCAGTGATCTCTGAGAAGGGTACTGATGAGAGCAGCACAATGCATCCAACCGTAACCTCAGCTGTAACTAGTATAGAATATAGGGATTACTTTTTAATTACTTTATGAAAGAGAAGGTAACGGAAAATATGATACCAGCTAGACAAAAGAATCAGTTTTAAGAAATTGGTGTATTCAATTGCAGCTCAGATTTATTGTTGTGGTACCAGAATTCAATTTATTTTATTTGAAATAAGACAGTGTAGTAAGGCTGTTAAAAGCTACTTACCATTCCAGCATTGGTATACTTAAAATTTATTTTCATCTTCAACTGTGTTTACTTTTAGGTGTCACCAAGACCTGCTTTCCTGTTCAATCTGTACTATTAAATTGTATAGTCTATGGTTGATCTTGCATTTCTTATATATTATAAAATATTCTGTGTGTTCTGGGAGGGAAGAAAAGATTTCGGACTGAAGAAACCTTCAGGCTGGTTTCCTCTTCTCAGCTTTCCTCTGAAACTGTATTCAGTAGTAGTCTTTGGTGGGGGGGGGAAATTGCCAAGGAAGTTCTGTTTGAGAGACCTGAGGGAACCGATGGGGTATTAAATTGGACCAGGTTTACAGTTTATGATGAAAGCAAAAGACTTACTTCTCCTCAGAAGGAACTGGACACTTCTAGATTCACATAAGTAAATCCTGTGTTGGTATAAGATTTTTGTAATGCATATTTAAATTTGTTGTGCCTTCCTATTAAACAAAGTAGGGCTGAGTCTGCTCACTTTGTTGCCCTACAAGTAGGAGAACTTAACTTACAGGCTCTATGGTATCTGCTTTGTTCGTGGCTGGTCAATGATCTTATTCAATGGATCTGGTGATTCAGGAAAAGAGCACCAAATGCCTTTTAAAAATTATTTTATTCTAGTAAAAAAAATACTGCAAGCCAATGTGAGTGTGGCTTTGGAAAACATTTTAAATTTCTTCCTGGTGGTGTCTGTCAGAGGAACTGTGTATGCTGGAGATAGGATATATGTATCCAGTGTGATATGACTGATGTAGAGCATTCATCCAGATCTAGTGTCTGTAGGAAAATCTTAAATTGGGAATACAGTCTGCTTAAGTGTTTTGGCTTCCAAATTACCTTCAAGTAGAACTTGCTTTATATGTATTTGTTTTTTTTACAACTGTGTTTCGACCTGCAGATGTTCTGTGATGTGTTAATAACAAACCTGTACTCTAACTTACTTCACCATGGCCCCTAAATCATAAATACTTTGACGTGATTGTTTATTTGCACCTGAGTATTCACAACAGCTTCTCTATTCCATGGGCTTGCATGGGAACAAAATTCTACTCACATGAATGTTTGGGGAAAAGCAAATGAAAGGAGACTTTGACACCCACCACAGTAAATATTTTCTTTTTCTGAAGAAAAAGAGAAAATTCACAGTGGTTTGGGGGTTTCAACTTTGTTCAGAACTGTTTGAGCAGACACACCTCAGTGGTGGAATTAATTTTCCCCAAGTTGTGCATGTTTCATTCCCTCTTTCTCTCCCACCCTCCTAATTAACTGAAGATAAATGAGAGTTCAGGAATACAACCCCTCAATTTCTGAGGGCTACTGTGTGGTTCTGTTGGAAATTGCCTATTCCTTTTATCACAGGCGCACTTGAAGATATGAAAGAGTCCTGCAGTGCTGAAGGTGGTTGCTCTGGAGTCCTTTGCTAAAAGAGGGGCGGAACTTGACCTTTGCATGTTTCTGTCCCAGCTCCTGTAAGAGTCACTTGGGCAAACTCCTGTCTTACCAAAGCCAAACTTGGACTTGATTGCGCTGAAGTTATTCAGAAGAGTGGGCTTCTGCCTTCTAACCAATAACCTGAATGATTGTATGCTACTATTTCAATTGGACAGTTTTATTTTTCTGTGCCTCTTAGCTAAATGAACCTCTGACCTGCTAAGTGCCAAATGCTGAAAGAATTACCCGTTTACTCCATCCACCTGACAGACTCCAGCAGAAAGCCTAGTGGGCAATAAGGCGGTCTTGGCTTTAAGCAGGCACTGAACAGCAAGAATAGAAGTCATTACTCTTCATTTCTCTATTAGTTTCACTGCTCATTTAATAGTGCCGGGCAAAGAAAAACATTAATATCCTATTCAGCAGCCAAATGCACCAAATTGGGAGTTGTGACTTGTGTGTTTTTCCTCTTTTCTAATGGTATCATTAAAATTTAACAAGTCCTCTAAATCATGTTAGTATTCCCAGGGTTAATATTGCTGAAATTGCTGGCAGTGTTCCCACAGGAAGAGTTAACAGTGGCTGAGGCTGTGCGGCTGGCATTTGTTGCTTGGAGGGAGGTGTTGGGACTGGAGAAGCCCTGGCACCAGAAAGGCACAATGAACTCTTTGGTGACAGGGGGCATTTGCAATACACATACATATTCTTTCCTATTCACCTCTCCCTTTTCACCCCCTCCCCCCTTTTCTCTCCCCACTAGTCCTAAAGCTGTCACTTCAGCTCATACTCATTAGATTCCTAATGGCAATTCTTGACAATAAGCCTGCATACATGTGAACCTAGCAGGAAGGCATACAAGTGTGCTAGTTGGTGTAAGTGTCAGATTTAAGAGATTGTTAGACCATAGATGGCTTTTACTGGAGGTCGAGAAGGCTAACAAAGTGGGAGATACAATTAAAATGATATTTGTTAGAAAGGAATAGCTAGCTATCTGGGCCGACTGAATGTGGGGAAATGATGGGTAGCTGGAAGGCCATTAGTGATGGCTTTGTAAGCGGTTTTGCAGCATGGGTGGTAAGCCTAAATCCACGCTGCTCTTTTACCATGCCTAATAAGACTTCCTTTTTTTTCCTGTGTGTCAAATCCATTTTTGAATAATGGATTTGACAAAATTTCTGTGGATTTTGGGTTAGATTTAGAGGTGGGAGAAAGAAGTTACGGTGGGTAAGGTGAGTAAGAGAAAAAACTGGCTTAAGGGAGCTTTTGGGTACACTCTCCCATCACCATGAAAACAAGGGTCTGCAAGATTTTGCAGAGTTGGCTTTTGTGAAGTCATTGATTCAGTGCTCTGCAAAGAGGCTGTTTGGTGAGGAATATGAGATGGGACAGGCAGCTCATTGAAATGCCTTCTCATTTTAAATGAACAGTTGGGATCTGGTTCTTTTAAGCTCTTGATGAGAGCGCTGATGTTAAAAAAAAAAAAAAAAAATTTAAAAAAAATCTTTTCAGAATTGCTTTCCCTGCTGCAATCAGCTTTAATTGTTAGAGGTATTTGATCACATATCTCCTTTATCCTTTTCTTGACTGGTGAACTGTTGGGTGTTTGGCTTCAACATCACTGTTAACAATTTTTAAAGTTGCGAGGGGTGAGGGTAGGCACTTACAGCAGATTGGCCAATGCATTTTTGGTGTCCTAAAAGACATAAGCTGCTGTGAGAATAGGAAAGGCCCACTGCAAGGAGAAGTACGGGGCTTTGAGAGGAAGAAGACAGGCTATGGAAATGAGAATGAAGTGTGCCTTGGTTGGTCCAGGCAGCAAAGAAACAGTGCTTCCATGGGAAAGGTGGCACACTGGGGAAGCAGGGAGAAATAGGTGATAAACCCAAGTTCTTTAAAAGGCTGAGCTCACTGCTGATGTCTTTAAAGCTTTACAGAAATAATTCATATGAAGGTTGTGTTTTGTTTTGAGTTGTTGGGTTTTTTGGTTCTTTTGAAAAAGCCATCCCTATAATTTTTCATCTCTCAATTTCTTTCTCTCACAACAGAAACCAGCAAGCAGCCAGAAGAGTAAAAGGCAGTTAAACCAAAGTTGCCTTTATTTTAATGCACTTTAGTATTTTTCATTCTGAAATTAGGTTTTCCAAAGACTAAGGTACTGGTGCATCCTGTGATCTAAGGATGTCACTAGATTTTCCTTCTTACATCTAATTCACTTGTTTCTCTTTTGTTTACCAGTCACAAAGACCTATACATTCCATACTGTCCATTTGAGACTTGGTATAAAATAGGGACTCAACCCTTTACACTCACAGTTTCACCCAACATAGAAAATAAATGACATACATTTTAGTGCATCAGCAATAGTTATAAATTCAGCCTGGCTTCTCCTTTCCATGTGCCTGGCTCTGGAGGAAGAAATGTTTGATTTCCAGTTTAATTTGAATTCCTAGTGTTGAGCTTACTAATTCTGTAGTAGTATTATTATACTGGACACTGTAAGGGTGTGCTATTAAGTAGTAGTACTTGTTCCAAATACTTTAAAAGCAGAATAGAAAAGACTTAAGGTGTAGAGGAGAGCTAAAGGTGGGGGGGGTATACATGAGGGCTGAATGCACTGGCACTGATGGCTCTAAATGAAGCACTTCACAGACTGAAGTGTTTTAAATTGCCAACCCTCTTTGTCAATTCCTTACTTAGTTTCTTCTAGCTTGTCTGCCACTGTCTTGCCTGTTTAATATTCCAGTTAAGTTTAACAAGAGATGAAACATCCAGGATGCCTGTATCCTCCAGGAGTCAGCTCTACTAATGTTAATATTTGTTAGCTCTTTATAAGCAATGAACTAAACAGGGGTATAAAGAGGAGGGGGAGAAGAGGAAGGGTAACTGTTGTGACTTCTCTTAATTTGCTGTTCTTTTTACCAGCAAAGGAAATAAATTCTGTCCCTTTCCTACTCCAAACGCATGCACTTTGGATAATAGGAATAGTTTCAATAAGCACACACTGCTAAGGTCCAGATAAAGGCTATTTCTGTCTGAAATATCAAGGACCAGAGTGTGCTATGTGGGAAGCTGGTGTGGAATCATGCTGCTGAGGAAGCAGTGTGTAGTAATGCGCATGGGTGACACTGATAAATGGCTCCTCTAAGCAAGCATCTGCAGCAAATTGTCAGACTGAGAGTTCCCAGCATACCCAAGACCTCTGCATGAATGAAATCTCTGTTGTGCCATTATTTACCCACCTCCATATGAAATGAGAGGATAGGATTCATTGCTTCAGTGCAGCTTTTATGAGTTTGCTCTCTTTATGTTCATATATGTGTATGTGTGTATATATTTCTTTTTCTGCACCGCTTTCTGCAGCAATGACTGCAGAACTCCCAGTGTCCTCTCACTGATTAGCCATACAGCTTTTTGCAATTGGACAAAAAGGCTTTCAGGGCAAAGGACAGGCCTTTAACTTCTGGAAACCTAAAATGAAATGTGTTCTATGTATTCTGTTCTTTGGCCAGGCGCATGTATAATTAAGGTCAGTAATAAGCATGGGATTTTTTTTGTTGTTTTATTTTGTTGTGGTTTTTTTAGTAGAAGTTGTGGTGACTGGGAAAGAAAAGGGAAAGGTCTTGGATTCTTTCTTTTCCTTTTTGAAGAATCATGATTACTGTCTTCAAAAGGCAGTGAGACAGTCTGCAAATCTATTTTGCGCTGGAGTAAAGCCTCTCATCTTTTCCTTGTTACCACTGGCCGTCACTGCATGAAAGGAATCAGACTTGCTCTTTGCCTTTCTTCAATATGTGTTTTTTTGACTTCTTTGAGGTGATTTTCTAGAATAACTTGTCATTGAAACAAACTCTGGTGATTTAAGCTTTGATGGAAAGGTCTCTTGAGATCAGGGTAGAATTTCTGGCCAACCTAGAAAAAAACCATCGTTTGGTAGTTAGCATATACTTCCAGTACATAAAGATGCAGATAAGTTCTCTGCTCTTCTTAATTCCAGCCAATTTGTCAAACCTTGGGGCTCTGAGAAATGAATGCCTGTGGGTTTAGCTGCAAGGATGTAAAATGGTAACCTCTGACAGAGCAGCAGAAAGGTAACACTGTGCGTCAGGGCGGAAGGACTTACCATGCATGCATAACTTACCTACCAGATTACACTAACAAGCACCTTAGCTGAAGTCTGCCTTCACTGGCAATGTAAATAAATCTGACAGGGGGTTTGGGTGCTGCTGAGGTGAGGATATATGTCCTCTCCCACCACCCTGCTGTGGTGTTGATGGCTGTCCACAGCTGTCTGCTCCACTCTGGTGCTGCAGCTCTCTTAAATTGTTGCTTGACTATTGGAGCCATCAGCTTCTTGCTATCTTAGCCTTTGTCCTCAGGCTATTTCTGTCTGTTTTGCTGGCTTTTTGTAAAAAGCTTTAATATTTGCTCATGATGTGGAATGGGACTTTCCTCACAGAGGTTTTGATAGTAAAAGTCCTTTTAAAATCACTCCATGGAAGAGGACAGATGGTCCTAGAGGTAGAGTCAAGTGGTTTGTAACACTTAGATGCTCATGGAAGTCACAGGACTTCTCACAGTTGCAAATTTTCACATCAATGAGCCTATTACTGGAGTATGCATGTAGATCTCATCTCAGTAAAACGTCTTTCTCTTCTGTTTTTTACAGCTGAGGAGAGGAGATACAGAGCAACTTGGTGAACTAATTAGTTGCATAAAACACAGTCCAGGTTTCTTGCTTGTGCTCTTGACTAATGGGCTTTTTCCTTTCCTGCTAATGTTGCCCGTCTCATTCTGTAGCAGCTCTTGTGTGCTGGCTCAGCATTGGCTCTTCTGACTCTGTACAGAGAGGAAGAGAGGAGTTGTGGTTTGCATTTCAAAGCTGTTGGTCTTAAAGGGATTTGAATATGGCAGTTGAATATACAGTAACTAATTACCCACTTATGACAAAAAGTCTCTTAGAAAGACCTTGACTTCTGATTCTGATTGATACCAGAAGCTGGCTGTTGGTTTAAAAAAAAAAAAAAAAAAAAAAGAGAGAGAAATTGCTAATGGGGTTGGGTACTTTTTTGGTGATTTTTCAGAGAGTGTTTATTAATTCTTTCTTTTTTCCTCCTACCTTGGACAGTTCATATCTATGAATAATTTAATTGTCCTTGGCTGTCTGCTGTTGTGAATGGCATGCTGTTAGGCATTCTGTATTCATGTGGTATTTGTTAATGTTTGTTTTGTATTCTGTCTGCCTCTCTGCCTTTCCAGAGATCAAATGGATGATGCAAGGCTTGACAACATATAAATGCTATTAAACTGTATCTGAAAGAACAGAAAGGGGGCCTTTGTCATTTCATTAGTTAGAACATTAATTGGAATAGATTGTTCAGTGTTTTTCTTGCCAGTGGAGAAGTAAATGTTTATGTGAAAGCATTTTTCTGCTTCTTGAAAAGTTTGTCTTGAGAATGCGTCTAGAATTTAAGTAACAATTTGTACTGGCTTACGTGATATCTCAAATGTGTTCCCTCTCTGTTTCCTATCCCTAGACATTCTTTGTTACTGTCATTATTCACAAGGTTTAAACTGCAGAAATACCAGTTTTCAGATTTTAATGCTCTTCCTTTTCATTGAGGTTTGTATTGCTTTAACTGCTCTTATGATGCTTGTCAAGCAAAGAAAAGCATCTGTAACATTTCTCTGTTTACATCCTTTCTGATCCAAACATAAACATCATTATTAGTATTCCAAACATTTATTTAGATCCTGTCTATAATCCTCGTAAGCCTCAGGTTGAGACCCTGAGAACAGCAGGCAGAAAGCACACCCCAAGCTACTCTGTTGTCTGCAGTTTTGCCAGGTGAATGGGAAACTAGGCTAATGCTTTACTGCAATTCTATAGAGTGATCTTGGAGATGAACGTCTGTTCTGAGAAAGCTTCATCTTTCAGAAAAAAAACATGCTAAGAACAAGAAATAATAACATTTGCTCTCATGGGTGAATCACTTAATGGCTGCTTTCTTGCTGGCTGTTACATTAATAGTAACTTTTTAAGGTAACATTGAAATTTTTCATCATCCACAATTAAAGAGTGTTTGAGTGTATGCTGCTGCTCTAACAGTCTCCACTTTTGTAGATATTTTGGCCAAGTTCCTCAAAGCTGTTTATCATCTTGTGTTTCTTGTGGTGCCTACCAGAGTCCACTACATGTTGCTAGGCTTCATAAAAAAGTTGCGTAGCCCTGTAGGTAGCGGAGGGTCTTTCATAGTGCTTCTGATGCTGGGTGCACCTAATGCAGAGGAATAACTTTCTGTAAAGCTGACCCCACTGTTGCTGGATGGCTGGATTGCAGGTACGTGCTTGCTTTTTTTGGCCAATGCTTTGAGAGTCCAGTCCTGTAGATCTTGTTCCTGGATGTCAGCCAAGTGGCTGTGGGTTCTGAGACTGGGCATCAGTGCTGCAGTGCCTCTTGAGGCAGGCATGTTTGGAGACACTGTTCTCACTGTGGGCAATGCTGGATGTGCTGCCTCTTTGTCTGTGGAATGGCTTGTTAGGCTGCCTTTAACTTGAACCATCTGTGGCAACCTGCATGCTCTGTTATAATACTGTTTTTATGTCAGACCTCCAGTAGCATGCTGTGAGTGAGCTGGAGACCAGCATGGGAATTAAGGTAGAAAATCCACTGGAAACATATTGCAGTGCATGTACAATTAACTGGAAAATAATTAGGTTCATTTTAAACTGTACATCCTGCACCAGACTCCATCTTTGTTTTTATTCTGGCAACTGTAGTGACTCTGGTGAAATTACAGGGTGTAAAACAAGGGTGAAATGTTTCTGTAGATGTTCCAGCATTTGTTAGAGGCCTCCCCTGTGTTGGGTGAAGCAGTACTGGAGTTTGTGCTTTCCTTCTTCATTGTCTCTTGAAGGATCCTGTCAGACAGTCTGAGGCTTGTTAGAGCACCCAAAACATGGAGTAGCTAATTGGCTACAGCCCTATGCTTTCTTTATATATTGCTGTTTTTCTTCCTGTAACCACCAAACACACTGTACACCTCTTTCCTTTAAAAAACTTCTATGCTGTTTTAACCTCTCTACCCCATTTTCTGCTCTCTTTTGATAATTTTCTTTTTCCTAACTAATGACTCACCTGGATAGGATTGCTGCTGGCTCTATGATTATAGCAATTAACTCTAACCCTAAGGAAATGGCTTGCTGTGTTGCCTGGCAGCCAGGGTCTACAGGAGCTGGTAAACCAGAATGGATCAGACTTTAGTCTTCCTTCATTTTAATCTTGTTATTGATTAGCAAGGAAAGCAACTTACCGTGAAGGATCCTGTCAATTTTCAGGTTGGTGAAGTTATTCCAAAATCTGTTGACTTGACTTTTCAGAGTTGCTGTGAATTCCTTACAACCTCTAGTAAACTGCAAAGGCTTTGGTGGTTCTGTAAACAAGGCTTCTTAAGCTTGGCTTAAAGGAATTGAGAACTACAACTGGAATCACTGTTGTAACAATTTTCTCTTCCGCAAGTTAGACTTGATTTTATAGCCAAGCTTTAGTATTGTCTTTCATTTGGTGGTAGAGAATCATGAAAATACAGTTTTAAGTGAAGTTAGGGCCTTGGGAATACATTATTGCCTTTAGCAAGCTTGCTCACGCATTAATAACTAAAAGCAGATGTGTAAGCAAGAGTTTTGAACACTGAACAAAATGGGAGCGAGTGGTGTGTATGGAGGTGTCTCAAAGCAGGCCTAACTCTGGGTACCAGGTGTTATCAAAGAGCACCTCTCAACTAACATCAGAGGTGATAATGTGAACAAGCTGACTGAATTGGGGCGACATGGCACAATTAAAACTTTATGGGGCTAACCACAGCCTGCTGAATTGGCTGCATGAGAGGAAAGGTAGATCTGCCTACAAACAAACACAGGCCTAATAAAGCTACAATTTGTTTTTGTACCCCCATTGCCCCTTTTAATCATTCTTTTACCAAATGTCAGCACAGATGGAAAATTCAAACCAAGCTCACTGATCCAATTCTGTGGAGTTGGAAAGGTGTGTAGTATACCAATGCAGCTCCCCTGGGCTGGAGTGCTGCCAGGCTTGATGGCAGATGTTTTAGGTTGGAAGGGACTCCTGGAAGTTACCTAGTCCAGCCTCCTCTTCAAAGCAGGGTGGACTTCAGTGTTAGATCAGCTTGTTCTGGGACTCATGCAGTGAAATTATGAGCATCTCCAAGGCCAGAGATTGTACAGCCTCCCTGGGCCCCTGTTGCCTTGCCTCTGACATGCTGTCCTCTCAAGTGCGCATTCTTGCCCTCTCTTTAGTGCCAGCACTTACTTTTCTGATTTTCTGACCTTGTGGTGAGCTTGTTAGGGAGCTAACCTGGCAAAACTAACCCCTTCCCCAAACCCCTGGTACCAGCAAAAAGGGGACTTGATGCATGAAATGTTACTCAGTAAATCAGACCTTGTTTCACCTATGTTCTCCTTCAGTATGGAGGTATTTGTGTTTTCTAGAGCCAAACATCTACACCCAGCTGAGTGATTAAGACATGAACTGCTCATCTGATATCAGAATATTTGTAAACACTATGACTACATATAGCTGCAGGCAAATGATTTTTTTCCTCACAGTTTATGACTGCATGATGAAAAAATGTACTTGTAACTAGAGAGGGAAAAAGCCAGCTTTTTCATATACTGCAGTCTTAGTTATTACACTTCTGTTAGTATTCCTCGTATTTTTTTTTTGGTAGGTGATAGAAAAATGGGCAGAGGTGCCAATTTAATTAAGAGAATGGCTACCCTTGGAATTGGTCTGAGGGCAGTGAATTTAGTCGGCCAATGCAAGTAGGTGGACAAGTACAGTATTGACAGTACTAACAGTCTAAATACAGTGTTTCATGCTCTCCTTATGTGTGGTTATGAGTGACCACTTGCGGTGACAAATAGTGGATTAAATACCATCTAACTGAAGAAGGTCTATAAGAAGGGGAAAGGTGCTTGAAAACCATAAATGCCTCTTACAGACATATCTGTGTTCCCCCTGTGCAGACTGAAAAGATGTGATTTAACTCTGCTGAGACTGAGGTGTTTGTGCTGGGCTGTCCTAGTGTCTGTCTCCTTAAGTCAGTCCAATGCAGAAGGTTTCTTTTCTGCAGCTGTACAACATGGAGACCTTCTACCTTGAGCTGCTTTTCCTAAATGGCAAGACAGTCTACTGCAGGGCTCTCTGCCTTTGGGAGGGAGTGTGACAAGAAGTGTGTGGGGCTCTGCTTGGTTCTGTATTTCTGGTCAGCACAGGCAGTAAGCCATTAAGCTCCTTTGAGACACATGCCTTAGGTGTTCGGTATTCTCCTTCGGCCCTGCCATGCTGTGCCTATGAGCGAAGAGGAATATCTACTTAATGAATCAAATGCTGCATCTGCATTGCAACAGAACAAATTTATATTTGACCCAGTGCTTGCAGTTATAACAGCAAATCGGTGTCACTTCTTAATCTGCAGTCACTGAAAGTTTCTGCCTTATCCCTTTGGTGTTCAGGAAGGCTGAAATCTGTGAGGTCTGGATTGCTAACTGGAAAGTGTCAATGGCTCAGCAATTTATGTTCAAAATACAGATGGACATGTATTGTGAAAGATGAGGACTTCTGCTAAAGCACCATGAGATTTAACTCATCTGCATTTTAATTACAAGGGGGATACTGAAAAAACAACTTATTAGCCACAAAATAACACATCCCGGTAATACCAGTTTCTTCCTGGGTTGTAAGTTTATTGTGGGATACCACCGCACTTCTTAAAATTATATCCTGGGTGCTTTACTGTGCTTCAAAACTTAGTTTTGTTATAGCTCTCCATTAGCCATAGACCTTAGGGCTGATCTTGTGGTCCTGTAGGCTAAGATTTCTCTACTGAAGCTTATGGTGTTCCACTGATGCAGGGAGTAGATAGGAACAGAAATTGGATTTCCATCTTTTTGTGGCTATTGTGCTGTTAATTCAGTTACTCTTCATTCAGCTGTGGTGGAAAAAAAGAACTAATTGCAAGTCCCCTGGCTGTGACTGCTGATCATACTTTGGGGTTTAATACAAATACAGGGCTCCTTCTACCTGTTAAAGGTATTTCAACAAGTTCAAGGAATCCTTGGAGCAGAGTAAACATTGCTCTATTTCTCTTGCGTCATCCAGTGCCCTTTTCTTAACACTTCTGCCCCATATACCCAGTAACTCTGTCTTGGTCCTTTTTGGAATTGTAGCTATTTTGACAAGCCTACAAAAAACGCCTCAAGTTCCTTGGCAGAAGCTTCTTGGTAAAAATAAACACATACCTCTAACTGTTAAATTTTAAAGAGATAGTGGGACTAATATCAGACCCGGATGCCAGACACCAAGCAAGCATGCTTTTGAATTCACGGGATTCTGAGCTTGTTCTACCCCTGTCCATTCTAAGGAGCAAATCTGAAAGCTCACTTATTGCAATTGTCTTTTGGGCCAAAATAGAAACTATGGACTGGCAAGGTAGAAATGAGCCCTGATAATCTCCTCTCTCGGTGGAGATGGATGTGCCTGCAGTGGTGGGAACACTGATGTGGTAGAGGAATACAGGTGCTAGATACCCATTTTCTACCTGGGCAAATCCTCTAGAGGCTGGTCACCTGGGCTTGCTGGCAGAATTGACTAGTGTCATTCTGGTTCCACAGGTGGCTGCTGTCCTGCACTGTGGGAACTTGCCAAGCATGAGTGATGGGAAGAGAAAACGCCAGGGAAGAGGAGGAAAAAATCCCCCAATTTTTTCATTGCTGTCAATTTCTAATGTCCTCTGAACTGCCTACTTGTACCAATGAGAATCATACTTAATAGGAACCTTCTTCCCATGTTCAGACAGTTTAATTATTCAAAATGCATTAAGACTTTTTTAATACCTGGACTTTGTTCTAGAATAAATACTTTAGTTTGGTTTTGAAAATGCATTCAAATGATTCACAAGTATTAATGAATTATCCTTCAGCCTTTTGTCTGCTCTAAGGGATTTATGACTAGAGATCAAAGGTATGGAGGAGTGAAATGACTTGTCACAGTCACAGAGAGCCTGATAGTTTGATTCCCAGGACCTGTGTTTTAATGACAAAAAGCAACGTGGCACAGTGAATAGTTGCTAACCTATGTGGAAGCTGGAATTCTCTTTTTTGCAGTAGCATAGACAAATCACATGGCCTTGAACAAACTGTGCTACCTACAAGTTATTTTTACCTTTGTTTCTTTGCCCTGACTCCTTTCTCTCTCTAGTAAGACTGTAAATTCTAATTGGGAAAAAGCTGTCTGTCTTTGTACAGTGCATGGCATAAGAGATCTTGATATTTTTTTAGTTATTTTTTTAGCTGTTGCCTCTAAGTGCTATCAAAATATGAAATGTAGAATAATAAATATAGAAACAGATTTTTTTGTGTGTTACATTCTTTCAGGTTTTACTTTGTTTAATGTATTTTTGCATTGCTACTTTAGCTCTGTGGATGTCCGTAGTGCTCTAGATTGCCATAAAGCTTTATATTCTACGTACCTGCATACAAAATGACTTTCTCCAGCCTAGTTGCTGCTATTTTACAAACTAAATGCTCAAACAGCAGTCTGTTCCACCCTCTCTCGCTTACCTTCCTCTTAGTTTGGATTACAGAAGAACCAGGTAGATTCTGTTTTGCTAGTCATGCTCTGTGTTTGTTTTTTTTTTATACACTGCCTATAAATACCCTGGCAAATTTAAATTAACTGCAACTGTAATTTACTGTTGGACCAGGACTGTTTCCATCCTACTGTATCCTTTAAAGAAAGAAGTGGGTGTTAATGTCACAAACATCTTCTCTCTAAAGGCTCTGTAGTATTAAGCAGCCTGGTTGCCTGTGTAATGCTTGCTGACACTCAGAACTTTGTCTTCTAATTGTAGCAGGGGAAAAAACAACCCCTGTCAGAGTCAGTGGTGGGTCAATGGAGAACAAAGGCAGTAATCAATCCAAGGCCTAATTAAAGGCAGTGGTGCCAGGAAATGATAGGGAATTCAGCAGCCTGACACTCAAACTTCCCTAATTGGACTAGTGTTCTTTGTAACTGCCCTGTGCCCCATTCCATATTGCCCCAGCTATGATAGCAGTATCTCACTCTGTTTAGTGTTTTGCTTTGCTCTTGAGTTAAAGGCAGAGATGGTTAGAGGGATCCACTAGCAGTGATTGCTGTAGCTTTATACTTTCGCTTCACTTTTTTTTTTGGTGGGGAGGTAAAAGCTTGGTTACTGAATGATGGTTATAAGCAGGTTGATACTCTATTATAGTTGATAATCTCATAAAAAGAGATGGTATGGCTAAGAGAAACATGCTGAGGCTGCTGCTGTTCTCTTCTCATGTTATTCAAATGAGAAAGCAAATAAGAGAAATAGTACTTTTGGATGAAGAGGATGACTTTGGTTCATTAACAATTTCATTTGAAGTGTTGTGGTTTCTACTTCTTCATGAGATTAAAAAGAACTCCCTCTGTAGAACTTCAGGCCAGAAGAGGAGCTTAAACAGCAAGTATTTGTGACCAAGAAGCAAAATTGCTTTCTGCATCCTGTAACTGTATGATAAAGTGTAGCACTTGCTGCAGGAACATGAGAAAAATCCTACAAACCAGTTAGGAGTTCTTTATACATATAAGTACAATAAATATCTGTTAGCTTGAGCTGTGTGATATGTTCTAGTTAAATAACATTTAAATAAAGTTCTGTCATTTCTGCAGGAAAGGATCCTGCAGAGCATCTTAAGTGCAGAAAAGAAATCCTGATGGAGTCTTCAGTAGCTTTGCAGAGAAATGCATTTTAAGCATCAGACTAATTTGTTGTACTTCTGTGGAAATCTCCCCTCCACACTTGATATTTTCCTGTGTATTGGAGGTTTCTGTACAATAATGAGAAATAGCTAATTCTTTCTGAATTTCATGCTGAGAAAAAACTGCTTGGGAATGAAGTGGAATGAGTGTCTGGAAAAAGAATGGCAAGATCTAGCTTTTTTTTTTTTTTTTTTGGACATGAAGGTCTACAGCTGGGGACAGTGAGAAGAGAAGATTGTGGGTGGTAAATCGCATCATGACAATGAGTTGATATATAATTGGTAGCACCATGCAGGATTTGATTCTGAATTTTTGCAACTGTATCACTTCTGTCATTCCCTCCTCAGCTATGTAATAAAATGTCATAGTACGAGCTAGTCAACCATAAGTAATTTCATGGACTTCAATGGAATGTTGCCCATGTAACATATACCAATGTATTTTTGAAGGGCTGGGTCACAGGCTAGGCTGTGGTGTTAGTGTGTGCCTGGTAGCAGGGTGGCGAGACAGAAGCCTCACCATGTGCCAGCTGCCCGTTAGTATCAGTGAAATGTGCCCATTCAGTTTGCTTAGTAATGTGAATGCCATGTGTAGTGGAGACAGATGTTTCCCTGTAAACATAATGAGTTGAAATATTTTTGTTTTCTTTTCAGAGAAATTGCAGGAATATAACCACATCTATCTAGCTACTCACTGGCATAGTCAAGTGAGCTACCCCTATGACTCTTATTCCCAGGTATTTTTTAATTGAGAGTTGGACATCACTGAGTAAAGGGATTCTTCACTGTGAAGTGGAAAGACCATTATAAAACTGTATTTAAAATACAGAGAAATACAAGTTACGTTATTTGTATTGATAGCACTTTTTTCATCCCTGAGCCATATAAATGTTTCAAGAAGAATTTAATTTTGTGTGTAGGTGAAACAGATCTGAAGGACCTGGATAGTCTCTGGACACAAATGAAGCCAGGTCTCTAGTCTTTTTGTCATGTCCACCACACCTGACTGCAGACTGAGCTCTGTAGATGAAAAGGTATTGAAGGAAGCACTGAATAACATCCTCCCCCCCCCCCCCCCCCCCCAACAACTGGTGTTGATGACATTTCTAAACACTTCTAAATTATGCAAATCTTAAAGCAACAGAGCAATTCTTACCTATGCCTACAATTTTGAGCAGAGTTGTTCTCTAGTACCTAATCACAATAATGAAAGTTAATCCAAGTTTGAACTTCAAACCATTTGAAGAATAACTAATAAACACAACTAATGAGTGGGCTTTCTGTATATATTAGAAACCGTGTTTCTTTTTACATTACTTTAAGAACTTGGAAATGTCACAGGTGCCTGTTACAAGAGGTGTGGAAAACCCTCCACAGACTTTCCTGTCTCCTAAGCTGCGCAGCCTCGTGCAAATTATGTACCTTGCAGAGAAGCATTATTAATTCCAGTGGACTGGCCTGTGGCACAGTCCAAATCTGTTTATAATCTTTCAGCACTCTGATATTGCCTACACCCCTAACAAGAAGGATCAGAGGCATGTGGAGGGGAAGAGATGGACCCATGTTTCAGTGTGATAAGTACATTAAAAAAAAAGAACAGCAACTGCTTCCTGTTGAACCTCTGCTGTTTAATTCAGTCTAGCGGTATAGGAATTTTATCATTTTTCACAAGTAAAAATATTTGAATAAACAGATCTACCCAACCAGCCAGTTCTTAAGAGATGAGATGCAGTTTTTTTGGATCTATAGGGTATTCTGATGCCCTAAGTTTTTGGTCAGATCCTTTTCACTAAAGAAGAGTAAAGAATTTTTTGGGGGAAGCCAACCCAAAATGTAATGAAATCATGTTGTATCCCAGGCTGTCAAAGGCTGGTACATCATTGTTTATCTTCTTAGACTGATGAGTTTATTAGTGGCTTTTTTGTGTGCTCTAATAGGTTGCCATGTACTGGGACTTAATAGCATATTTCTGCTGCCAACAAGATGTTTAGCTACAGATCTAGCTGAGTAGCAAGTTTCTTTGAGCAGAAGGACCAGCTAAATTCAGGACTCTTTCTAGCTGGCAGGCCAATAATACAGCTCTGCTTCTATCTGGCAAGATAAGTTTTCCCAGCCTCATTCTAATTTTCTTTAGTGCAGCATGTAGCAGATAGATTTGAATCACAAGGTTGGTTGGCTGATGTACCATATAGAATGCAGCACAAGATACATGTCTGTTTAAATTCTCCTAAACTTGGTGCAGAGAATGACACTGACTAGAGGAAAACAGGATGAGTAGTTTTTTGGATAGACTTTAGAGGGTTTGTCAACTGGAAATGGAGAATTTTCTCTGGCTTTTGAGCAGATAGAGTGCTGCTTCAATCGCAACTGAATTTCTCAGACACAGTAGGGCATTAATTAAAGGGAAACGACAGACTCAATGTTATGTTTTCAAGGCCAAGCTTAATGTTATCTAGCGTGTTACACGAGATTGTGTCATATTCATAATGGGGCAGGTTAGGAGTAGAAAAAATACAGATCAATGAAATTTTTTATGAAAGTTTGTACACAATGTCATATTCTTTCTTGCTTCATTAGTACTGGTTGAGTTGTCTGCTGCTTTGTTTTACCTTTTCACGCCTCTTGGAGAGACTCCATCATGTTGGCTGTTGTATTTCATTATTTGCATCTCGCGCTGAATGCTAAGTATCTGTGGAAAGCAGGGTCCTATTATAGTGTGCACCGTGTACACGAAAGATAGGACCACTCTCTGCTCTTAAACAATAGCAACAACATTTAAACTAAGCAGAAAGTCTGAGGGTGTCACTCTGAGTATTGATTCTCTTGCTTGTGACATGGGAATACTGATTAATCATGTTACATCAATAGTCATCCACCTAGACAGCTTTCTGTTCTGAAAGATTGGGATTATATTTCTAACACTTCTAAATGCTGTGTAGCCCCAGAAGAGGGGTTACCAAACTCAGGATATGGTGTCTCCCTATGTTTCCAGAGCATGTGAGACCTGTAGAAGGATTTTAGGACTGAGGCTGTGAGATGGAGATGCAAGTTTCACAGACTTGCTGTGTAACTCTCTGCAAATTCCAATGCCTGAGTTTCACTGTCTGAAGTACTACAACCAAAGGACCCATTATATAAGGGCCACAGGAAACTTCAGCATGTTTTCTACAGAAATCTTCAGGTGAAAGGTGTTGTAAAACTTCGACGTGCTGTGGTTAAACAGTATTATCACTCTAACTTATCACCACAATAGTAATAGCATAAATGAATTTGATGATTAAGTTGCCATGAAAAATTTGACATGGTAATAAAAAAAATAAATTCTAAGTTGCAAACTGTAAACACAGCTGCTTATTCTGCTTTTATTGTAGAAACAAATGAGAGAGAAAATGCTGTTATATTGATAAAAACTTTTCCCCAAGTCCCTGAACTTTCAACAGATAAAGTATTGGAGGGAAGGGAAATGTTTCCTCAAACATCTCCACTCCTTTTTCTCTTTGTCTAGGCAGCTGTTTTTATGACCGTAGGGAAACTTGACCCTGCAAGGGTTATTCACTACCTGGGTCATTATAATGCTATAACTTTTAGGCTGTTTCTACCCGAAGACAAAAGGAGGTAACTTTGGTAAATGGCCTATAATTCTAGGTCTTGCATCTTTCACCCTGCCCTGTGCTTAGTGCTCTCCTCTGTAGGCATGGGTGGGGAGAAGCTGTTGGACTGAGAAATCAAAAGCTGTGAAATGGTCTCACAGGATGTCACCTTGCTTTCAGATTAGCTAAAAGTGGCAACACAATCAAACCTTTGTGTTTATATTGTGACAGCCTTTTCTTGGGGATTGTTCTTTAGTAAATAGCGTATATGGCTATACCTCTGATCCTGCAAGCGATTGAACTGGCAGGCTGATTCTGTGCCGATATGTCTGCAAAGGTCAGTAATGATTCCTGGGTGTAGGTAAGTGGTTCTCATGCTGTAAGCGTGACTGCCAGCTTGACATGTCAGCAAGCACTTTATCTGGCCTTCCCCCTTTCTTGCTGTGGTGCCTGGAGCTTACACAATTAGTGCAGCGTGCTTCTGCTGTAGCAGTTCCACTGTTCTTGCTGGCTCTGGGCTAGCTGTAATGTAGAGGCTTCCCCACGAAGCACTGGGGGGCTGGTCTGTATCCACATATGTATGCCTACTTTGTACCCTGTGTTCAGAGGCAGCATAGTGTTGTGGCATCTGTTTTGTCAGTTGGTATGTCATTAAGGTACATGGTGTATGTGATATTCATATGATGCTAATGCACAGGCCCCCTCTCCTGCTTCTCGCTTTTGTGTGAACCAGTGCATGGCATTTCAGCTAAATTCTTTAGTCTGTGGTCATAGGAGCATGACCCTCTTCAGTCTTTTAAAATCCACAGTAGGATGACTGTGTGAGGAAACCCTTGATTTGTGAATCAGAACAGTTTGCCTAGATTCAGGCACAGCTTGGTTCTTAATTCTCTGTGGTCACTTGGGCTAGAGCAAAATGAGTGCAAAAGGGTGGAAATCATTATTCCATGTTTTGTTTGACACAGCCTGGTCCTAGTCAAAATGTGTAATGTGCAAGGCAGCAGGGAGCACAGGATGCTCTCAAACTGAGCTGATTCTGTCATCAGTGGTGTCAGGTAATTATGTCAGATTTTAATATTCAGACCTGCTGGATTTTCTGTGTTATTTTCTTTCAAATACCTACAAAATAGAGCCTTTTTTTCCTGAAATCAGCACTGTGCTGAGCTTAACACCTAGTCTGCTGTTCAAGTAATGTCTGGAGAAATTCTTGGGGCTTCAGAATAAGTTTTGCTTGGATGAGGATATCAGCATTTAGTCTGGTGGATGTAGCTATAAAACATACTTTGGAGGAAAGGTCATGTGAGCCGGGGATGAGTTGCCTTTGCCTGTGCTGTTTAAAAGACTATTTCAGATGCAATACGTTATCTGGGTTGAACACAGCATTAAGTGCTTTATTGCTGTTATGGTGTGGGCAGTAGTAGAAAGGAATTACACAGACTGGTAGAAGTGAGGTTTGACTTGACTTGCTGTGAATCACTCATCAGGTGTTCAGTGTGGGACTAAATATTAACACCTTTCAGGACACTAAGCACTTAAACTCTGCCTTAAACCCCTGTAAAGGTACTTGGCATGGAGTAGGCAGAAGCAATTTGTCATCAGGTTAGGCATGCATTTGAAAATGGTTCCTTGATTTGAGAGGCAATTCCTAATCAGGCCCAATGGTGAGCTAAATTTCTAGTTCAAATGCAACTGTATGTCAGTAATACTGAAAAAATGCTGTTTTCTGGATGTTTGAAAGGAGTATGTGATCAAATTGTACATGCGCCCCACTTCCAATCTTCCCCAACCAGTAGAGCTGCCACCTACCTAGCCAGCCCCTCAGTGGTAGGCTGACCACAGCTGGAAGGTAAGCCCCCAACCACTTGCTCACCCTCCTCCAGCAGGGTGGTGATGAGAATAGAAGGCCAAAAGCAAGGGGAAAACCCTCATGGGTTGAGATAAAGACAGTTTAAGTGAAGAAAAAAAGGACCCCCCCCCCCCCATCTCCACCCTGAAAAACAAGCAATGCAAAAGCAATCACTCACCACCAGCAGACCAATGCCCAGCCAGTCTGTAAGCAACAGCTACTTTAGAAAATCTCCCTCCCTCAGTTTTTCTGCTAAGCATGATGTTATATGGTCTGGAACATCCCTTTGGTCAGTTTGGTCAGCTGTCCTGGGGCTGTGTCCCTTCCCAACCTCTTGTCCATCTCCAGCCTGCTCACTGCGATGGCACAGTGAGAAACAGAGAAAGCCTTGGGGCTGCATAGCAATAGCTAATATGTTGGTGTGTTATCAACACTGTTTTGGTCAGCCGTCTAAAATGCATATAGGCTGCTGTGAAGAAAATTATCTTCGTCCCAGCTAAATCCAGTACACCTTCCCAGTTAACAGGTTGAACACTGGATTTCAGAGTGCAGTAACCTGATGGTTTAGCTGAAACCTATCTCGGGAAGAAGGAAAAACTTCAACAGTCAAGATTGCCAGCCTGTCCAAAGCAATGCACTGTTAAGAACCCAATTCTCCCTTTTCTTTTTGTATGACCTTTTTTTTGTTTGTTTGTTTTTCATTTCAGTTAGCAAAACAGAGAGGAAATTATGTACCAAATTCCTAAACAGATGTAGGAGATGGAGAGGAAAGGATGTAAGGCTCTATGTGTTGTGGGGTTTGTTTTTTTGGTTTTTTTTGTTGGTTTTTTTTAGTGTATTTTATTTGAGATTGCTTGTGGGTACAGATTGTAGATACCTGGTTTGTACGCAAAGTAAAGGCAGAAAGCACATCTCCCATCTCTTTATCATCTCCCATTTCAAATATTAGTTTGTGACTTACCCTTTAATTCTTCCTTATTTTAAGTCTTGTAATTCAAGTAGTTCCCATCACATTTCTAACCCTCACTGTTGAATGGCAACTGAAGAACTTGGTACAAACAGGGATCTTGATCTGTCTATCAACTCAGGTACTGCTACCTGTGGAAAAAATAAGGCATATGAACACCTCTATTTAGAGGCGTAATTTTATTTTTATCACTAAAACTATGTGAACAAATAGAAGTAAAAAAAAAAAAAAAAAAAAAAGCCAAAGTCCACACTCAGTTAACCTAATGCTTAAAGCATCTATTTTGGGTGAAGTTCTAGACCCACTCTCACTTTAGTCCTAAGTTTGAAAAATGTTTGAATAACAAAACTGTAATTGCCATTCTTCCTGATAAGACAGCTAGCTGCAGTTGCAGAGAAAATACTGAGTGTGCCTGTGGGCTTTCTCAACATGCAAAATAATCCTGAACTATAGCTTGCCTTTAAAAACATCAAATGCTATTACTGGAGAGCCTATATTCTTTAGAATAAGCAAGAGGGCGTAGGAAAGGAAGAAAGGGGTCAAACTGCCTACAGCAAGTCTTGTGCTTTAGGTAGTGATGGACTGGCAGGTTGTCAAAACACAGACAGACGCTTCTGTAACGTATGAACAACATTGCATGAGAATGAATGAACAGTGTTCTGCTTTTCCAGCCTCCTTCCACCCCCGTCGTGTTATTAGCTGCATTGCATAATTTGTGTGTGTGAAACATTTTATAAAGTCAGTATGGTGCTTGTCAAACTACCTGTCATTATCCTCCTTGTAAGGCAGTTATTCTGTCTACTTTTGCTTTGGTCTGCTCTCTTCCCCTAGGGAGATGCAGCACAGTTGACTTCGATTTCAGTTTCAACTGCTGCCTAAAATTGTCCCTTCCGAAAAGCATTGATTGACTTTTGGTGTGAGCATGATTTGTAGAGCTGGAGATAGATCTATCAATAAGCCAAGACTGACTTTTGGACCAGTGAGGGAACGCTGGTCATGTTTTCTTCTTCACTTGAATGAGTCTATTAACTTCATTGAGTTAATTGAGTGCTGACAGGAGAGATTAATCTCTCCCTTGATTTTGTATGTCCCTTTTAATTTTGTTATTTATTTTTATATCTTTAATTTTTTCTGATTCTCTTATAAAAGTACTGTACACTTTTGTTTAAGAACATGTACATTTTATGTTTTTGGCCTTCTTATTAGGAAATCCTGTTGCATGTGTTTGGTTTTCTTTAAAAGTATTTAAACTCATGCTTGCAAAGACAAATTTTCATCACTCTTAAAATCCATAAGACCAGATTTTTATCTGGCAAAATTAGCAAGTGACAGTTGAGGGTAACTCCCCGCATTCTTTCATGTGTGTCATGGTTTAACCCCAGCCAGCAACTAAGCACCATGCAGCTCGTTCACTTCCCCCCCACCCAGCAGGATGGGGGAGAGAATTGGGAAGAAAAAAGTAAAACGTATGGGTTGAGATAAAGACAGTTTAATAGGACAGAAAAAGGAAGAGAAGAATAATAATGGTAATAATAAAAGAATTGGAATATACAAAACAAGTGATGCACAATGCAATTGCTCACCACTCACTGACCAGTGCCCAGTTAGTTCCTGAGCAGCAGCCCCTGGCCAGCTTTCCCCCCAGTTTATGTACTGGACATGACGTCCCATGGTATGGAATATCCCTTTGGCCAGTTTGGGTCAGCTGTCCTGGCTGTGTCAACTTCTTGTGCCCCTCCAGCCTTCTTGCTGGCTGGGCATGAGAAGCTGAAAAATCATTGACTTAGTATACTTAACACACTGATGTTTTTGGTTGTTGCTATCAACGTTATTCTCATACTAAATCCAAAACACAACACTATACCAGCTGCTAGGAAGAAAATTAACTCTATCCTAACCAAAACCAGGACAATGTGTCAGGTTGTATCTACGTGGAAAGAATGGATGGCAAAGGCTGGGAGGTTTTACTGCTGATGAAAAAGTTAGATGCAAAAGGTGAGTTTTCAGGTAATGTTTACTGAATGTTTTAGGACCTCACATAAAAACTTGAGGGCATTCAGTTGCAAATATATTTCATGTATCTATTCCCCTATAAATTACATCTATCATCTAAAAAGAAAAATATTTTTACTTTCTCCTGAAAGTAAAATGCATCTGTTTAATTCAGGGCGGCCTGAAGTTGCAGTTCTGAACTGCACAAAGATGGGCAGATTGTGTTGTAAAGAATAAAAGATACAGCAGACACATTAAAAAAAAATTTTGTAGGCAAAATTACATCCCAAATAAATGTTCATCAAATTTGCCAGGCCTAGTTATGGCTCTCTTTTTACTCTGACAGGTTTCGGGTGCCCTGCAATGTCACAGGCACTTGAGAATAGCTCTTGTCAGTGATGTGGGCAAGCCTCTGTGAGTGTGCCCATGTATGTGCAGCAGATGAAGAAGTAGCCAGCTGCTCTCATTTGAGTTTATGCTTATTTCTCCTGTTGCTATTTCTGCCTAGGTGGGCATAGCTCTGGGGAAAAACAAAGGGGGGCGGGGAGGGGGTTTCCAAGTGTTTCAACTGTGGAGATTCTGACATTGCAGTGTATTAAAATCACAGAAATAATTGGGCTGTCACTAACTCTGTGCCTGTAAGACAGATGCGTGCCAGCAACAGGCAAGGAGGAGGTAGGATGTGAGGGTGTGTGTAAGGTCAAGGGGAAGCATAGGCTATGGGAATCTTCAGGGAGGATGAAGGGATTGATGGGGTTATGCTGCAAGTTGCCTGGAAGTGTGAAGTGAAGCATAGAGCTAGGATATATGTGGGAAAAACATTGGGTTTGGATGCAGGGTATGGCGAGAGAAGGGGGACATCCAGGCGCTATAGGGAATTTCCAGCTGCAGGTTTAATGTGCTGGCCTCTGCCCAGATTGCTGTGTCCCAGACTAAGCTCTGGCTCTGTTTGCTATAGGTAAAAATAGACAAGCACTGCTTGTGGCACAGTCTCCACAGTAATCAAGGAAGCAGTGTTTGGTCTTGTTGGGTAACTAGGTGTACTAGGTTGCAGGAGAGCTGATTGTTGCTTGTGTTCCTCCAAACATGTCGGTATGGGGACTGAGCAGTTGGGGCTACTTATTCCCTTGTGCTGCTGCAGAACTAGTGTTTTACTTGCCTGTTGCAGAGCAGCTTGTCAAGGTAATTCACAAATGGGTGTGCAGTACTCAATGTTATGAACCAAACCAGAAGATTAAAGTTCAGGTACAGGTGTTCTTGAGAGTAAAAGCCAGTGACAATAAACCTCTCAAGTGAAAAGAAGGTGTGGAAGATGTTTTTCTAGACCTGCTAAAATCAGTTTATGAAAGTGGCCCATCACTCTAAGTGCTGTCCTTGGTCTTTCAAGAGCATTTACTAGTCCTCTCTAGCAGCAAGTTCATCACCAAACAAACATTTCCTTTTGCTAGTGTGTGACATTTCTGTGTTAGTGTGGTACAGTTCCAATTCTCTCCTATAGACAGGATGATTTTCTTGGCAATCTGTGACATAATTATATGTTGAAGCATGCAGTGAGGGACTATTTTTGGCCAGTGATAAAATGACAATGATTGCACATAATTGCTGAAAACAATTTTGAATTTTATTAATGAGATACTCCAAACAACATCTTGTAGACTATTGTCTCAGTTAACAGCCAATTCGTAAGAGTTAAGTGTTGTGTAATTTGCATTTATTTCCCCTATTTATATTGAAATGACACTTGCTGTCCATAATTACCCATCCTCCAGATACAAGTTGTTGCTTTTTAGTTGTTGTTTCCCTTAAAAGAAGTGGAAATAAACACACAATTTAGAATTGTATTGATTAGTCTCATCCAGGGTATAAGTAGAGTTTTTACTGTGCATCTGCTTCCCTGCATTTTGGGAAGACTAGCTGCAGGCACAGAGAATAATTCTAATAAAGATTAAAAAAGTGCTAAGGCTGATCACGGGGAAGTGTTTTTTAAATAGCATGAAATGGTGGTAGGAATCTCTCTGTTTCTAATCCAGCAAAGATTTACATATTTAACTTTCTATATTGTGCTATCATTGGGACTACTTAGAGTAAAGAAAATGAAAGGCACAAATCTTAGTGGAGAGGAAAATTCTAAATTACCATGTTGATTTAGGGTGTGGTTTGGCTCTACTCATGGGAGGGACAAGCAGGCGTGAGTGACAGTTACGAGGAGGTTGTTGTGGGAGTTCTTAACTGCTGCTGATTCTTCATGTGTCCTGATTTCAGGTAGTAGGGCTCATCAGCACCCCTCACCCCTCTTTTTCTTCTTCCCTTCAATCTTCCTTACAGTGAAGGTATCGATGTACTATGCTCAGGATGGCTCAGTCCAAACTGGTATGAGAAATGCTCCTTGGTGATAATGAAATCAGCTCAGCCGAGTGTACTCCTATCAACTGGCTCTGCTTTGGGAAGGAGGTTGGTTCCAAGGCTTCCTGAGGTCCCCTTCAGTCTGTGGGGTTCTGTGATCCTATTCTGCGATTAATGCATGCTTTACCCCCATGTTCTAGTGATGCTGAATCCAGTCTGAGGACAGGAATTACTCTGCCAGGTTATATGTAATGTTTCCCTTTTTTTTTTTTGTAACATTGCTTTAGGAAGTTTATTTTAGGTTGAAGTTCTAGTAGTCATCTGGGATCAAAACACTAAGAAAAGCAGTTCTCCTCCAGCAGTTCAATAGAGGAGGCTTTTATGTGCATCGCTTCTTCCCATAAATATTTCAAAGTACTATAAGTGTAAGGAAATATAGTCTATTGCAGAGACATGGCAGGAAGGTGAATGTTTCCACTCTTTTTTTTTGGCTTTGTTCATCAATACTCTGTTTCAGGATAGAGGAAACATTGAGGTAAACGTACTGTTTTGGGCTAACCCCCTGCCCAGTTACTATAGATTTAATAGAAATGCATATGGTTGATAGACTTCTAGTTTGGTTTTGTCCCCCTTCCCATCAAATTGCTTATCTATCTGGGGAGGTATTACTGTCAGTTTCCTGTAGGTGGTGTTAAGTGTTGTATAATGGTGATTTATCTGACTGCAGGAGAGGATCAAGAGAAATTTCAATTAAGCAATTAATTTTTCTGTTGTGAAATCCTAATGCTAACACATACCTATCCAGTGCTAGAGGAACTGCATCCACAGCCTTGATATTACTCTCTACAGGGAAAGAGCATGCAGTAAACTTCTGACACAGATCTGTCTTAATTACTGAGCCTTCTTCAGATTTCTGTGTCTCTTGGTAACTGAAGTTGTGTATACTTCTACAAATCGTGTGTCTAAATAGTACCATAAGGAGCAGTTTATGGAATAATCCAACTATTTGCTCAATCAAATAAGTGATGATATTCAAAGATTTTTTTTTTTTTTTTTCCAGAGGAAATGCTGTAATTTTCTGATTTCCCAACCTCTGCAGGAGGAGCTGATACCTTATTTGCTGTGGAATTCATAAGCTGGGTAGTATAGGCTGAGGAAAAAGAAATGAAGAGCGTCTTTCTCACTTTCTTCAATGAGGTGCAAATAGGATGTGTCACTGTGCAGTTCTGGTGAACAGCTATGTAGACAGTTGAATTTCTAGCTTATCTGATGAATTACAGAAATGTTTCCACAGATGCTACCCAGTGCAATTAAATATGGAAGGTACGTATCTCTCTCCCCTTTCTTTCCACTCTTAATTTGCTGCTGCTAGCTTTGCCTTTGTGCTGACTTGCTCAGGAGGAGCAGAAATATGGGATTCAGAAATGCATTGCTCAAAACAAAAGCGTTCCACTTAGTTGTTACATCTTTGAAGCTGATCATAAAAGATTTGTTATGACTTTTTTTTTTTGCTTGTGAATGTATGAGTAAATCTGTTGATGAATTTTTTTGTTTGTGATGTCTCCCAACAGTGAGTTTAACAGCTCTTGGCCCTTCCCCTCTCCTTTAAACACGACCTCAAGAGCAAGTAGATCTTGAATAAGCAAAAATGTAGCTCTTGTAGGGGGCTGAGCTGGTGGAAAGAATGGACTGGAGCACAAAAAGCTTGCAAGTCTGACAATAGGGATCAGTTGACCAAACTCTGAACTTATTAATTTAATCATAGTTTCCTTCAGCTTTTCCAGAGGGCTGCAGTAATCATAAAAATGAAGCATTTCCTTCCACTTCGCAGGTAGCAACACTGGAAACACTTTAGTTCGTTGGGTCAGCTTTGAAGAAACAATGCTATTAAATAGGCCTGTAATCAAACAGACATGCAAATAGTAATCACTGGGTAAGAAATGATGGTCTCTTTCAGGCACAGGGAATACCTAATTAATCCCTGAAGCTATGGGTGGGCTAGAACACACCCGCTGAGATGTCTGGAAGATGACATCTTAGGTGTAAAGGGACAGGAGAGCAGGGGGATTAATCCTCTATTTAGAAAAAAAAAAAAAAATTAAAAGAAAACCAAAAAAATCCAACACCCCCCCACCCCCCCCAACAAAATACAGACCATAGTAGTTCTTTTTTTCCATGTTTATTGTAGAATTCTTGTTCATTTTTCTTTTGTAAAGGTCTTTCTGTAAAGGTCTGGGTTTTTTTTTTTTTTTTTTTTTTTGAGGAGAGGATCGGACCCAGATGCTAACATTCACAGCAAAAATATCTGTCTATCAAGAAGGCCTTGGATTATTTTTATTAATAGACATCAAAGGCTACACATAGTAAGCACAGTTATTGGTACTTGCAGGGGAAAATGGTAGTCTTGTGTGCAAGGGGCCTCTTTGATGCACTTACCTTAGTGTGAAGTGTGGGTTGGAGCCTTTCAATCTGTGGACTAGTTTTGACTCCTAAACAGATGTGTGTCTGCTTGCCATTTTTTTTTTTTTTTTCCTTTCCCCCCCCCCCCAAGTCTTTATTATGAGTATCCTCAGGGGGTCTGCATGTGCCAACATAGCTTGTGTCAAACAGGAGTTAACTAATGTGTAAAACATGAGTCTATGCCTTTTCATAGAAAATCTTAGTTTTTCCTGTTTCCAAGAATAACATTCTTGGTCATCTGGTGTAATGTCTTCTTGTCAAAGTTGAAAAGTATTTCACTGTTAAAGATAGAAACATCTTATTTGCAAGATGATTCCAGCTGTACTTGTGGTTGGATGTGAATGTGAGACAAATCAGAAATATGGTGCAATTTTATTTCTTTCGGTGAGGTATGCACTATTTGCTCTGTGGTACACACCTTACTCTGTAGTGTTTAGAACAGTTCCTTGGGTGGTTGGAATTGTAAGTTAAGCCACTACCAGTGATGGTATGAATTTGGACTGAACTAAGAAAGTGAATAGGAGAATGTATTCTCCTTTGTCTTTGTACTGTCTCACACATACACTTCTGAAAAGCAAGATTTTTCTCCCAGATAATCCCGTTTGTACTGTTTTGTTTGGGAGAACAGTTGATGGCTTGTTTACAAGTATTAGTGTGCTGATATTTCTTTTAATTTTGAAATAGTTACATGCTCTATAAAGCTTAAAAAGGTTGGCACTGAGTAGGAGGTACAGCATCTGTAAACAAAGGGCAGCCCTTTCTACAGCCCTGGGTAGAAGCCCTGTCGAAGTCTGCTATTCCAAAAACGGACTGGTCCCAAGAAGCAAAGAAGTTGTGGGATGAGTGATAAGACATCTACTGTGCCACCTGTGGCCTGCTGCTGCCAGTTATGGTATCTGAGCAGTATAAAATAGAGTTTAATTTAAAAAGCTTTAGTCACACTTTTTTTTGCTACATACTCTATGTTTTTTTCCTTATTTTGTAGATTAAACTACCGAGGTTTTGTGTGTGGTTTTCCTCAAACTGCAGGTTCTGTGAAGGCTTGGGATTACTATCATGAAATAATGTGTCCCTTTCCTAAAATCTTGAATCGCAAATCTTCAAGAGCTGAAATCTGTAGTGGAATTGACAGTTTGTAAATTGGTTCTCCATTTACTTATTGAAATAGTGTTGCATATTTGCTCTATAGCCATGAGGTTGCATACAGAGTACGTTTTCCTCCCTTCTTCCTCTGCGTTATTGGTTGCCCCAAGGGAGACACAGGACCTTCAAAAAGAGGATTTGATTACATGAGCGAAGGAGAACCTGACCTTCAGATGTTGCACCCTCCATAACTGGGGGAGGGGAGATAATGGTTTAAGCATATACTTGATGGGAGAGAGATGTGCAAATCTTGCTTACGGAGGCAAAACTCTCGTGCTCAATTACTTTTTTACCTGAAAGAAGCTTGATGCTTTTGTCCCTGCTGTTTCATTTCAGGAACAGTAACTGATGTGGCAGACAGAGTAATAAGAAAGAAATCCTTACAAAAGCTTTCCAGAAGCTGACATTTCATTCTGGGCTTTTTTGTCTGGTAGCAGCTAGTTTGCCAGCTTGCAGTCTTGAGCTCCGGGTGTTGCAGCAACCTTCTTCTTTCCAAAAGCCATCCTTTATTCTACTTCATCTCCTCTGTCCAGTGATGTGTTTCTTGAAGTACAGGAGTGCTTACAGTTGCTGCTAATGGCTGCAAAGTGAGACGTTTCTGGGGTGCTAGCTATGCTAGACATAGTTGATGCTTGAAATGAAGCTTTGTGATGTCGACTCCAAGTGGTCATCAATATCTGTGAGGTAATCCTTTTTGCCCCAGGTCACCATTGTTTATGTGAAAATGAGCACATGAAAGGTGGTTTTGCAAGTATAATTCTATGTGCTCTTCAGAGCTGTTTTGATGCCAGTTTCAACCACTTCATGACACTTAATGTCTAGATGTCTCTGGAGGCTTGAAACCCTCATGGTTTCAAAAGTGTGGTGGAACTATTTATGTCTGAGTATTTCTGTTTAGCCTGATAGCAGCTCTCTTAACATGTGTTTGGGCCTAGGCAGTTAATCTGTTTGTCAATACAAAGTTCAGCTATTATTAACTTTCTGAAACTTTGAGTATACTCAAGCTTTTATAATAAACCATGACTCAGTACTTGTCAGGTTATTGTTACCATTGCCTGACAGAATGATTTCCAATGAATAGAATGAGCCTATCAAACATTGTGCTTCTTAGAGACAGCAGCTTGAAGAACAGTATCAAACCAGCAGGATGAGAGTGCTAGAAAGTTATACTTTTTCTTCTCTAAATACTGCAAGACTACTGCTCAAGCACTTGTACCCTTTCTTGAATCTGAGGGGTTTCTTTTTCCATTTACTGGATCAATAACTTTTAGTTGGAGAAATAATGAAATGTCTTTATTTGGGAATGGAGAAATGGTGTTGCATGTTAGCCCTGTCCTTTAAGGTGCTTGTAATGCTTCTCCTGGACTGGTAAGTTCCACAAAATCTGCAAGTGCACTCAGTCTTTCATCAAGTCACTGTTAAAAATATTGTGTAGTGCTGCACCCTGAGTAAACCCTTGTAGTGCCATGCTTCACATTTTCCTAGCTTGATAGTGAACTACCAAGAATGATTGATCAAGAATGTCTTTTCAGCCAGCTTCTTCAGGTGTAATTTGATATAAACCATGCTTCCTTAGTCTACAAATGAAATATCATGTGGTATAGCTCAATTATATTCAGGCAGTTGAGTTGCACATCTACTACTTTTCTGCCATCTTTTAAGTCATATATTGACTTGACATTATTTGCTCTCTGTTAACTGCTGTTATTCCCTACATGATTCTAAGTTTTCTTCTTTCATTTCAGTATTTTTATGGGTATCAAAGCTACACTGACCATGCCTTCTCATCACTTCTTTTCTACAGCTAGTAATTCGGTTTGTTCTTCTGGGATTCTACCTATCCTGTATGAATTCTTAAAAACTACTTTATTCTTTAAGCGTCCTTGGTACATCTCATTAAACCATGCCAGCCTAAATATATCCTGTGCACCTACTTATATTATTTTAACTTTTTTCTATTTTTTCCTATCTTACAATTCCTAGTTCTTAATTCTGATTAAAAATGAAGTGAACCCTAAGGTAAAAGTAATTCAGTGTGTGCTGTGCCATTGGATATTTCCCCACATTCTCTGTTGGTTAACAAAAGACTTTCCTACAGTAATGGATCTGTCTATTCTGCATCCTTTCACTTCTAATTATTAATCTAACTTCCTTATTGTCATTTTCTATTTCCCTTGGTAGTTGTGACTCATAGTGTGCCTGTGCCTTAGCCTTTCTGACTTCTGTCTCTCTCTGCTTGTACTAGTCTCTATACTCACCTGTATCAATGTATCTTTGTTTGCATTTTTATACCACTCCTCTTTTGACTTTTAAGATCCTGAAAGAGCTCTTGATGAAGCCTTATTGAGCTCCTGTTACATATCTTGACTTTCATCCCCAGAAGAACACTTTGCTGTTGGGCCTTTTAATGCTACCCTCCTATGGAAAAGAACAGCTTTTCATTTTTACCTTCTGAGTTGCTTCCTGTGGGATCGCAAACTCCCTCGCCTCCCCCCCCCCCCTACTCATCGTTGCAGGATCACTTCAATTTAAAATGCCTTTTATGCTTAGAGTCTGTCAACTAGAGGCATTTGTTGCAAAGGGGGTACAAATGTGATCGCTAATTTTGATATAATTGACAAACTAGGGTGGCTAGAGGCTGAGGGAAACTTGAGCCCAGAAGGGCTCATGTTACTCAAAATCAGATTAAATATCTAGAAGGGGAGAAACTCTCATGCATCAGGGCACAAACGAACCCCTAAATGAATTGGTATAGAAGGGATGGATGGACCATTACTATGATCAGGTACAGCTATTTCTCTGCTTTGCTGATAACCTGAGGGGTGGCAGATCGGTGTATGGTCCCTCAGAAACAGGGGAGTAAACAATTGCTTCTTCCACTGTCTGTCAATATGTGTGTATTTTTGGGATAAGGATTAAATAATCATAATAAACATCAGTGTTGCTACTGGCTGTGACAGGGAATTATTTTGTTTGGGTATGGGTGAGCTGCATATGGGATCACATGCCAGTATCTCTCATGGTGGTGTCTCTAGAGAGGAATTTCTTTCAAGGCTGGTGGAGTTATTTTAAATCTACCCTTGTAACAATTCATTTGGCATATAAATGAAATATATGCAGCTGTACCTAGAAAATAAATATATGTGTGGGGACAGATAATTAAAGATGCAGTAATTTTCACATTGCAGTTGGTCTGTGTTTGCCAGGAGGATTGGCTTCATGCTTATTGTCCATTTTATGATATTCATGTCACAGGTATCTGTAGGCACATGACTACTTGGAGCACAGAGAATCTGAGCTTCCTCAATTGATGCCATGTCTCTGTTTGTCAGGAGTATGGCAAATAGGGATGGCAGCTTCAGCCACAATACTGCTCTGAAGTTCATTATTTTGTCAAACTTTTTATCTGCTGAAAAAACTTGCCAACAGTCCTTCAGCTGCTTCTTTGTTTGACTTTTTAAAATCTGTCACTTGGTATATAGTACATCACAAACTTTGGAAACTAGGAAATCACTTTCCACAGGAGTGCTTCTTTTTGTTTTGGGATTTCTGTTTGATTTCATTACCAATTAACAAAATGGTTTTCCTGTGTTTTTAAGGGCATTGCTGTGGATGAAGGGGCATTATGCTTCTTAAGCATTGTCTACTGTGAGGCAGACAGACCACCCATTTTCAAAACGTTCCAGAGAACAAAAGATGTTCATACTGACAGATCATATGTTCTGTCGTTGTAACACCAAACTATTAAGTAAAGCTGTCCCTCAAGGCAAAGCATTTCATTATTTTCCTTTGAATCAGTAACTTGTTTATTAAGATGTACTAAGTGGCTAAATCCAGACTGTACTGCAGGCAAGGAAAATTGATTTATCACAGCTCTTTGGTATTGGATGTTTTATATTTAGCTGAATTATCTGTAGTTTTAGATTAAGGAGAATATTTTGATAGGAGCAGTTGGATGAAGCACCAAGTCCTGCTCTAAAATATGCAATGTTGTTTTTAAACTCTTTCACTCAAGAAGTTGTGGTGACTGATGAGAGATTCTGGCAATGGATGCCTGCAGGAGTGAGCAAGGCACATGAGCAGCATGTGCATACCTGTTTTCACCAGAGCTCTTACACCGAGTAAGGAAAAAACTTGGCACTCTTACGCAGGCACTGGATCTTCTTTTGGGGAATGAAGACGGATGTGGTCATGCTGAACTCTGCTTATGTACTCTCCGTAGGGGTCATCTGGTCAACATGGACTGTCATTAGAAGACATGACATTACTTTTCTTGGACTGATATTACTTGTTTTACTAAGAGGTCTGTATTGGCTTTGTGTGGCAAGGTTTTGGTAGCGGGGGGGATTACAGGGGTGGCTTCTGTAAGAAGCTGCTGGAAGCTTCCCCTGTATCCGACAGCCAATACCAGCCAGCTCTAAGATGGACCCGCTGCTGGCCAAGGCCGAGCCAATCAGCGATAGTGGTAACGCCTCTGTGATAACATTTTTTAAGAAGGAAAAAAAATTTGCAGGACAGAGACAGAAATGGCAGCTGGAGAGAGAGTGAGAACATGTAAAAGAAACAGCCCTGCAGACCCCCAGGTCAGTGCAGAAGGAGGGGGAGGAGATGCTCCAGGTGCCGGAGCAGAGATTCCCCTGCAGCCCGTGGGGAAGACCATGGTGAGGCAGGCTGTCCCCCTGCAGCCCATGGAGGTCCCCGGTGGAACAGATATCCACCTGCAGCCCATGGAGGACCCCACGCCGGAGCAGGTGGGTGCCCAAAGGAGGCTGTGACCCAGTGGGAAGCCCCCACTGGAGCAGGCTCCTGGCAGGACCTGCGGATCTGTGGAGAGAGGAGACCACGGAGCAGGTTTTCTGGCAGGGCTTGTGACCCCACGGGGGACCCACGCTGGAGCAGTCTGTGCCTGAAGGACTGCATGCCATGTAAGGGACCCATGCTGGGGCAGTTTGTGAAGAACTGTAGCCCGTGGGAAGGACCCACGTTGGAGAAGTTCGTGGAGGACTGTCTCCCATGGGAGGGACCCCATGCTGGAGCAGGGGAAGAGTGTGACGAGTCCTGCCCCTGAGGAAGATGAAGCAGCAGAGACAACATGTGATGAACTGACCCCAACCCCCATTCCCCGTCCCTGTGCGCCACTGGTGGGGGTAGGTAGAGAATCCAGGAGTGAAGTTGTGCCCAGGAAGAAGGGAGGGGTGGAGGGAAGGTGTTCTGAGATTTGGTTTTATTTCTCTTTACCCTACTCTGGTTGATTTGTAATAATTTGAGTTAATTTTCCCCAAGTTGAGTCTGTTTTGCCCATGACGGTAATTGGCGAGTGATCTTTCCTGTCCTTATCTCGACCCAGGAGCCCTTTGTTATATTTTCTCTCCCCTGTCCAGTTGAGGAGGGGGGGAGTGATAGAACAGCTTTGGTGGGCACCTGGCGTTCAGCCAGGGTCAACCCGCCACAAGGTCAGAAGGGATGAGGGTAGAAAAGGGTGAACAGAAGAAGGCAAAGAAAGGAGTTCTGCATAAGGCATGGAAGTGTTTGAGAAATTATGTGCTTGTGAGTGATTGCGGAGGTGGGAGGCAAAAATATTCTCTTTGTTTGCATTTATGTCTATACATGGGATCTCTATCTAGCCAAAGAAGGGACTGAAGCTCAGGGAGACAGTTGGGCACACAAGAATTGGTGGTAACAGTTAAAAAATCAAAAGAAAGTAAAAACCCAGGACCAGATGGTCTAACCTTGTGCAGTGCTGCTCAGTCATCTCGTGGGGACATGTGGTGCTGATTAAGCTTAAAACTGCAAATAATCATATAAATTAGCTGGCTAGTGGTAGACTGTTTATGATCCCTAGCTTTGCAAGATTTTGTTACCTCATCTGAAAAAAATCAACTCAGACAATCATGTCCAAAGCTTTCGGGAAAGGGTTTAAGGAAAGTCAGTGGTAACATTGCTAATGATTTCTCCTCCCTATCCCCAGATCCTCCCGCAATCTTCCCCTTTCTCTCTTTCCCTTAATTCTTCTCTGTTACTAACTTTTACATGTACTGTAGCTCTTGGCACACTGGAACTGCTCACGGGTTTTCATTCTATCTGTGGACTTGGGCTGTGGACTCTTCAAGTTTGGTTTGGGCATGGCTTTGTGACTGAGCTATGCCACTGAGTTTCGGCAGTAAAACCTTCTCTGACAGGCTGTGAAGCTGAGAAAGCCACAGTGATGCTCAGCCTCATTTCCTCCATCTATGAAAAGCTGAAAAAAGGGTGGAATTGAAGTATTACCTGTCTTATTTTACAGGGATTGCAAGCTGCCCAAGGAAGGGCTGGTCTTCAGCTGAGCACTTGAGCAGTATGTAGCACATGTGCCTCTGACTTTAGCTGATTTCTCTAAACCGTGGTACAACTGATCATGATAGTTTGTATGCCTTGGTTCTAGTATAGCAATGAGGATTATCTAGGGAGGGATGAGATTTAAAGTCCCTGTTTTCAGACAGGTAATACAGCCACCTCAAATATTGTTGTGAGACCTTTCTAAGACTTGGACCAAAGTTGACACCCTAGCTGTCCTGTGTGCTGTATGTTGGAGCCTGTTAATTCTGACCTGTATGTGCTGGGTATCTTGCTATGTAATCCTCCCAGACACCTGAGAAAACAGAGATAAAGCCTGAATCGTCTGGCTGACCAGGAATGTGTCCACAGCAATTGTGTAGAAATCAGGAACACGCTCGTTAGTAAATACTAGTGGGCTACATCTTAGCTTCCCATTCAAGACATTTCTCTGTAGCCCACATGTATTTTATCTTTCTCATTTTTTCCTTGGAGGGGTGGAGTGGGGTGGGTGTGCGTGGGGAGGAATAATCTACAGAGCCTTCTGAATCCAACTTTTTTTTTTTTTTCTCCTCCCCTTTGAAAGTCTTATTTCCCCAGTAAATGCAGACACAGCTGTGTGGTCTAACTACAAAATAGACTGTAGTCAATTCTGCCATCTGCTGATGATCTCTTCTGGCTGCTTGCCAGCATGCTTGTAATATTTGACTAAATCCAAATCAGTTGAGGACATTAGTAGTATTCGGCCTGTGCTATAGGTAAAGACAGGCAAAATGTGGCCTGGCTTTTGATATAACAATTATTTTTGTGCTACTAGAATCTATTTCTTCATGTTCTAAATCAGGATTCACAGGCAAGAACTGTATGTGTTCCTGTTACAGCTTTATTAACTATGTCATATTAATCCCTGATAGCAAAAAGTGGAAACTGGCCAGTGTTTTGAATCTGAATGTCCTCAATTGCTGGGGAATATAGGCATTAAGAGGGGATTTAATTTGGAAGGGAGTTAAACCTTGCCTGTATTGGTCTCAGGATATACCAAACTTGCTTCTATTGCAGTTTGGGTACAGCTAAAATTTCAGCAACGTATTATTTGCATGGTGACAATTTGGTGAGGGGGCCTTCCAGAAACAGGCAATATCACAGTATTTGTGGTTTTTGTGGGGGGAAAAAGTGAAGACTAGAGTGGAACTGTATCCAGCTGTTGATTTGTATCTGCATTCCCAGTCCTTGCCTTGACCTGGGTCCCCAGCGCTTTTCTTAAATGCATCCCAGCATCAAAAGCTACTTCTTGGGCTAATCTCTCCCAAACCATTGAACCATGAAGGCAACAAAAATGAGAGGAAACCTACAATGAGCCTGCAGTAAATGACTTAGGGAACATGCTGTAAAGATACAATACTGAAACAATCTCTGAAGATACACCTTTTTTTTGTTTTTATATTCATTTGTCATATAAAAGAAACTGTTACTGTGGCTGCAATAGTCAGGATTGAAATGCTCTAAAATCAGCTACGGGATGTCATCTTTGTTTTTTAGGACAAGCTGGTCACTAAAGGAGGGAGGAGGGGAAAAAGTGACTTCTGGTATATTGCACATCAGGCTGCATTTTAAGGGTTTTGCATCTTCCTCAAGAAGTCAGTTGGTTAGAGCAGAAGTTCTAGCTGGGCCATGTTTCTGGTGTAGCATTTTTTACATGGTATTTCTAATGTTATATTTCAACTCCTTTTCAGTGGCTGAATGTGCATAGAACACAGATTAAGCAAAGGAATGTCCACTGGAGTATTTAAAGCATATGCATGCTGGTGAGTAGGGTGTGAGAAGGATGTAAAAAAAAAATGGAGAGTATGGTGATATTTTAATAAAAAACTATGCACAAGGAACATGATTATTGAGGAATCTATCCATGAGATCTGTTTAGAAAGTGATACCTTTTAGTCTTGAATTCCCATATTTTGTCTTTCTTGCTGCTGTGTTATTCTTTAAAGTATCACTGATAACTGCAGGTAACTCCTGCTTTTGGAAAGTTGAGGCTAAGATTGGAGATACTCCCTGATGTTTCTTCTGTCCCTCCCCCCCCCCGCCTTTTTTTACACAGTGCAGTTTTCCTGCAGAGGCACCTGCAAACTCAATGACAGGCCTGGGAGATTTTCATTCCTCTACAAGTTGTACTGTGACTTGGCCTCAATTTCTGCCAGGCATGTTTTAGGTAAAGCTACCGTGCATTACTGTAACAGCAGAAGGAAGGCTAGAGAAAGATCTGTGTAGACATCAGATAATGACAAAATCATCAGAAATTTTAGCCTCCAATCCTGGAAGTACTTAAGCATATGCTTTGTTTTATGCACCATGACTAACTGTAAGAAAAGCAGTGTGACTCCAGAGACCCTGATGCATTGCAAGGGAGAGACATTACATAGTCTTGATCTGCAGTATGATTTTGATCTGTTAAATGGCACCTACTTTGCAAAAAGATTCTTCATCTTCTTGCATCACACCATGCTGATCCCTTTGTGTTTTAACTGAAATTCAAACAGGACCTGCAAGTTGAGGAAGTACAAAGAGGTGAGCGTTTCTCCCCAACTGTGGCTTTCCAAATACACTTTGTGCTTATTGCTTTCCAGTTCTAGGTACTCCCCTTCTTGACTGGAGAAGCAGAAAGTTACCCATTTATTACCAACAGTTCACATTCCCAGTAAAAACATCAGATATAAGCTAGGGTGAGGGAAGGGAGGGGAAAGAGTGAGTGGGTATGAACTGAAGAGGTTCTTGGGCTCTGCAGTAATTCAAGCTCTGGCTTGGATTGCTGCCAGCCACTGGGGGTTTCAGTGCTGTGGGAGGGGAAAAGGGGTAGGTATACAGATTTATTTAGCGGTTAATTCAAGTAGTTTGCAAGCTTTTGAATGGTGAGCAATCAGCCCAGTAGGGGAGCTCTTCCACTGTGTCTTGTGATGTGCGCTTGCTATTAAGTGTTTATAACGGAATGAAAGCATGTTGTGTTGAAACACTGTGTACTTAACAAGCAGCATGCCTCTTAGCTAATCTAACAGACATCCTGTGTTTGGTTGGAGAAGTGTAAGAGGTCAGCATGGCCTTTTTTTTTGTTTTTATAATGTTGTTTAAATTCTTGTTGACCTCCATCCTCTTATGAAATAACTGAAAAGTTAAACCCACAAATTCAGCAGCTTTTCTTAAAACCATAAGTGGTTCATTGACACAGACATTGAGAAAAAGGGCATCAGTGTCTCTTTACCATGCCTGAATGCCAGCCAGTATGCATAGCTTTTTATTTGAACAAGCTTCTAAACATAGAATAGATTGTTAAAGTGGTCTTTAAATAACTGGGACTTGTACCTTTTCATTATTTATTTATTTATTTCTGTTTTCAAGTATAAACTTTTATGTTTACCCTATTCTCTTCTATGTCCATACTCTCGGGTTGTCAGGAATATTGAGCTTATGAGCCATTTTATCAAAGCCAAGCTTGGGATTGTGTGATCTGGAGTGGCAACAGGACACATTAACTGAAGGTATTAAATCTTAGCCAAAGGTGCTTTATCTAAAATTCTAGTTGTACACTTGTATTAAATGAATGTAAATAAAATACAATGTCTTCTAAAGTAGTCTGACCTGAAACATCTTCCTTTCTTGACAGAAGTCTATGGCTGTCAGAATAGGTGGTGGCAAGGTGCATGTTTGGGATACAGGAGAGATGCAGTGTGCTTTATGAAGTATTGTAGTGGTGAAGTGAGTAGGTGAGGTTCTATATAATCATATGTCCCCAAAGATGGTTGATATATAAGTTTAGAGACACAGGGTAACAGGAAGAATTCTCTAACTAAGAACTTAAAAGATACAGTGCTAGATGGAATTAAAGAGGTGGAAAATAGTAATTAGATTTTTTTCTGGTTTGTTTGTTTTGTCCTGCTACATCTTGTGAGCTCCTTCCTGCTATAAGCAAGCTGTACAAAGGAAAGAATAGTGGTCAGCCCACCATACATCTCCTGTGCTCAGATGAGGAATTTCAAACTATTTTTCTAGACTTTCCTTCAGTTGGCTGCAGGCGCGAAGCAATTCTTTAGCTATAAGACTGGTGTTTAAGGACTGGGGAAGGGAAAGGGGCTGAGTTTCTGGGAAAAGGAGAGGCCTATTTCTGCAGAGGAATTGCCTCAGTGCAAGCTGGTCTTCCAGCTGTGCAGCTGCCAAGACTTGTGTGTATTGTGAGGGAGGAAAGAGAGGCTGATGTCTCCTCCCTCAAGATGGCAGGTCCTGAAAAAGTGCAAGTCCCTGCCCAGAGGGGCACCCTCATTTCTGGGACCATGGCTGCAGCAGAGTTTCTTGTTACTTGGTATAGGTAAGAATTGCATCTGACCCAAATCTTTGGAAAGCACTACTCCTGCTTCAGTGAATACTATGTGAAATCTGTTTTGGTTTAGATCAGATGTACAAGGGAAATGGCTTTCTCATCCAATCCTTCATTTTTTTCCCTATGCAGCAAATGTTATGTTCCTACTAAATGCTAACAGCTATTGATAACAGACAGGTATCGAGCCTACCACTGGTTCCTGTACAATGTGAAGGTATGTTCAAGGCTGCCACCCCAAAGCACCAACCATATAGTAAAATATTTACCTCCTTCCAGCTGTGTTTTTTTAAGAAGTATCTACTTTTGCCTTCAGAATCTGTTTCCATCATACTGAATTGAATATTTCACAGAATTAAAAAAAAAAAAAAAAAAGCTGTTTCAATACAGCTTTCCAAACAGTAGGTACCAAGCCCACTCCTTTTATCTGTAACACTGAAATACTTTCTACAAGTTACTGGTGCCAGTCATGTCTTTGCACTCTTTAACCTCTGGAGAGGTTATTGTTAAAAGTCTTTTCAGTTGACGTGACAGCAGCTGTTAAAGAAAGTATGTTTTACTCATAGGTAAATGAATGTTTACCTGCAAGAAAGTCAGTCCAGCATTTCTGAGCCAGAAGAGTCTTGGGTGTTAATAGCGAGAGTTGTGAAATATGCAGCCAATCTCTGAAATAATTCCAGATCAAGGCTGAACATATTGAACACTGTATGTAAACAACAGTATTTGTGTTGGAGCTGGATCAAAGCTCTCTTTTCTTCTGTTTTAAATGGCTAAAGAATGAACAGGTTAGTGACTAGAGATTAACATTCATTTTAGTCATTTCAGGTCTGCTTGATTAGCAGTGGGCCTCTTTCCAGGCTTCACCTGTTTCATGTGGGGCTACCAAACTACAGGACCTGCAGGTTCTGCAACTGAGTTTTCAGGGTAGCAAAAGACAGCATTCAGGAAATATGATTCTAGGGATTCACTTGCAGGAAAATATACTTTAAAATAAGCCAATGTACTTTTTCACAACTCACAGCTGACCTTCTGCTGTACTGAAGAACTGGCTCCTCCTTTTTTGCCTTCTTTTTGTTTCTTGGCTCATTGCTGATCCAAGATATTTTACTACTTAGTGACTTAGTTTCTTTAACAACCTTTACTAGGAAGCTTTCCTGACAGTGTTTTCAGAAGTAGAAACGGACGAGAAATTGCTTGCAATTCATTCACTATTTACATGCTGAGGAACTCGAATAGATGGCAACAGTAGGCTTTGCACAGTCTCTATTGACTAGCATGTTGTGCTGTGTGGCTTTTCCTGTAGTCGTCTTCACGCTACAGAATAGATGGTAATGGCATATACTTGGGTCCAGCAAACCAATGAGAAGTGTTTTCCTATGAGTGGAGACCTGCACATCTGATGCTGCTAGCAGCAGGTATTCCCATATTTGTTATCTGCCTTGATCTGAAGTATTTGTGCAGGGCAGATGTGCAGTGCAGCCTCCCATTGCTGAGGCTCAGGATGAGCCTATTGGTAGAATGAAAGCTGTGAAAGTCACATAGTACCTATGGATAATGCCATGGAGAGTTAGGATCAAAACCAGGACTAGGACCTGGGATAATGTGTGAAACCTGCAGTGGTCTCTGAGGTAAAGCTTTGTGCGCTGACTTTTGTTTCCCTGAGTAAGGAATGGAAAGAGGACACGTAATAGGTTGAACTGCACGCAGTAACGCCATTGTAGAGTTCCTTCTAGACTAAATATTGGCTTTATCTGGGCTTTCTACTCCCTAAATCATTCTGGCATTGGCTCCCCCTCCAGGGAGAGATTGTTCTCCTTCAGTCAAACCCCAGAACCACCATAGCACCAATTCACAGATCTGTTTGGACTCAGCACTGCCCCCCGCTCCTCCCCCCCAGCTTTTCCTTTGTTAAAGTTATAAAAGGAGAAAAATAAACTATGCCAAACAACAGTAAGAAAAAATTAAAGCAAACTACAGTTGGGTTTGGCTCCTTCTTCTGAAGCAAACCTGGCATGCCTTCTACCTTTGAGAAATATACATGTCCTGCAGAAGTCTGGGTTACAGATTTATTTTTTTTTTTTAATGAGGAAGATTTACTGTGGTATGGTAACCTGTTGGTGCTAAATATAGATCCTAATGATCAGTTGGTCATTGATTATATAGGAAAAGATTTAGTCCGTCCTGTGCTAGGAACATTGGTATTGACTATTAAGCAGAAATATTATTTTGATGTGATGATTTTGTTTAAAGAAAAAAAACCACAACAACCACCAGAACCAAACTAGTCTCTGTCCTTAAGCCATCCTCTGTTAACTAGGTATAGCACTGGGGAGCATCAAGAACTAGTTAGTATCCCAAAGACTTGCCTGCTGGCATTTGAAAAAGCAAGCCACTCTGCAGCAGTTATCATACATCTAGATCCCCTTTTTCTAAAGTAAATAAGATGGTTTGGCTTTCATTAGCAGATAGGGAAAGGTCATAATGGAAGTGATAAAGGGATGTTTTTTAATGGATTTTCTTTCACTGATACGGTTCTGTATAAGTTTTTAGGAAGGAGAGAAGAGGAATGTTGTAACTACCAGGTTGTAATTCAGTGGGAAATGCTACTGATGGATCTTTTTTCCTTACAAATATAGTCTATACTTGGAACAAATCCTGAAGATAAATTTGGTTTCCTGAAGGGAAGTGTAAAGATCTGAGGGCTTTATGGCTGAGGGCAGCCATAAAATACTTGAGCTTGTGGGGTTTTAAGTGTACTCACACTTGTTCAGAGATGTCTACCAGGTGGTGGCAATGTCTTACATGGAAAAGAACTAGCCAATTAAAAATGTGACTTATGGCAATCCATAAGATACTAATATTTGTTTAGAAGAGTTGTTGTTCGTAACCCTTCAAAGAAGAGATCACGAGAAGGAAGTAAAAGAAAATATGTTGAAGGCCTGATGTTTCATCTACGTTGTACCTGTGAGTTTTATGTATGTCTTTTAAAATCAGAGAGCACACTGAAGATATTATGTTGTTTACAGACAATACAAACGCCCACTTGCATGCAATGTTGTTAGATCTGTTTGATAATTAGGTACAGTTTTGTGCTTGTCAGTACTGACTCTTCTCAACATAACTGCTGGGATGTGAGAAACAGGATAATGAAAAGTTGTTTTGAAGTCAGTTATTTGAAACTATGTTCTGTTTCTTTCCATAAGGTTCAAGAGTTCAGAGCATTCTTGAGAAGTTTAATACAAGTAAGATTTGTTGTACATAAATGTGCTGTTTTAATGCTGTATCAATTACTGTACGTAACGAGCTGGAGCAGAAGAAGAGATAGCAAGTAGTGTGGAAAATATAATTTAAATATTCAAAGGAAATTTATCAGAACTTCTGGTCACAAAGTGTAAAAGGATGTACTTCTACTGGATGTTTCTTTCAAGATACTATTAATTTATAGCTTTACTTTCACCTTTTCTATGAGGAATAGGATGCTGCTGTTTCTGAAAGAGAGGGTTTGTGATGGAGCATGTTGTCTCTACCAAGGGAGAAACCCATATGTAATGAATTAAGTGTGTGCAAGGGTCTCCTCTAGTTGAAATGCTAAGTCTGCTCAAGCTTGTTATAATGGATTCAGAAAGGTATTTAAGCATATAATTCTCTGAAAACTAACTGGTGGATCTTGGGTGTCTATATGCTGGCAGTTTTAATGGGGAATCTGCATTGGAGGACTGAGCAGAGTTTGGGTTTGAAACCCACCCCTGTGGCTTGTCCTCTTTTCATTTTTCGTTGGAGGTAACTAGCAAGAAGCTGCCAGCACCAGCATGGTGGGAGGGGGAGGTGTAAGTTCTCTAAAGATTGTGTACAAGAAACTGCATCTTGTAGTAATTTCTTATCACTCAGAAAGCTGTTCTGGATCTTTGCTTTAAACTCGGGGCACCATCTCTTACTATAGTAAAGCCTTCATTTGAGGAGAGGAAATAGAAACCTCCAAACTAGTAAAATATTTTCTGCTTAGAAATAAGATTTCTTCTATTGGTTATGTATCGTTATGGTTCGATTGATTTAGCTCCCAGTCCACATGATGGATCATGTGAACACTTTGTGCAGGAGAAAACTATTCCCAAGGTGAAACCTCAAATTTACGAGTTAAGATTCCTTGCTTTTTCTTGTAGAAAGCCTTCAGTTCTTTCAGTTTCCTATCTTAGGATTAGTTATCCCAGTCACCAAAGTCTTTGACACATTAATAAGTTACTATGTCATCTGCTCTGCAGTGATTTTGCACATGTTCTTACCAATGCATCTGTCTTGTGAGAAGTGCAGGTAGGGGATGAGTTAAACCCAGCAGTGTGGGGTACTCCCAGCACTCCCATGAAGAGACACCCCAGGAAAGCTGATTTATTGTCACTTTAGGCCTACCTTTAGCAGTTCCCCCCCCTTCTCCAATAATTTGTGATAATATGGTGTCTTGTGTGAGTGTAAAAATCTTGATATAACAAAATATTAAACCTGAAAAAGAGTTACTTAACTGGTGGCTTCAGGGTCTCTTTTGGAGTTTTCTGATCATAGCTGGAAATGTTTGGCAAGATTGGATTTCTGTCATTCCTGCTCTAGTGGCTCAAAGTCTTTGAACTATTTACTGGTGGTGTCCCAAACAGGATGGTCCACAAGTGACTGTTTATCGCAGGGACCCACAGTGTCCCCCGGCTTGTGCTTTCCCAGGTTGCTGCAACTTCTGCTTCCAAGCTCTGAATCCCTGTTTTGTGTGTACCAGATGAGTTCCATTTTGAGCTTTTGTCTGAATCTTAACCTTTCAGTCAACATTCATGTGGGCAGCTTGACTGAGCCTCCAAACTGATTTTTGGGAGTGGGGTTCCATAGGAAATAGATTTGTCTGACTAGGACGTGTCTGAAGTCCCCTGGTTGGGATAGCAAGCCTGGGGGAGGGGACCCTACCATGAGAATATAGTTGAAATAATTCTTGGCACAAAGCGCCTGTAGATGTGCTCTGTGTGCATGGCAGAAAAAATACTTACTAAAACCTCAGCAAAGGATTCTACTGAGTTGTTATTATAATGGCTTTGGTAGATGTAACCTTGAAATTTTGTGTCTGAGAATGTAAGGCTAATTTGTAGGATTGGGAGAGACTTCAATGACCCCTATCTTAACTCAGCTGTCAAAAAGACAAATTAACCCCTTTCCAAAATCTTTCTTATCATTCATCATTTCTGGTTTAAACTGAGAGGTCAACTACTCACTTTCAGTTGCCTACAAACACACTGCCTGTATATGATAAGGAGGCATTTGCTAAATCATTTTGGGAATTGAAAGCTAGAGAGATAAGTTAATTTTGGTAACCTTTTAGTTAGTTTTACAATCCAGTGTCTTTTTTATTCCCAAAATTACAAGTCACTTACAATACACCGGTTTACTTAAAAAGTTTCAGTAGTTCTTAATGTGAATCAAATATATGTCAAACAGAATTAAATTTACTTTTTGGATATTGCAAGCCCATACCTATTCCTTCTAAGCCTAAGTCTAGTAACAGATCTAGGAGTAGACATAACTTGTAAAGTTCCATAGGTGGTTGAGTGTCCAGCATTGGTCACTACAGGCTCTTGTTGGTTAGCTGTTTGTGTCTGAAGTGGTGGAAGAGAATTTCATTGTATGTAACTTTTCCCACTTTCTCTGTTTCTCCCTTATTGGGAATGAGCTGCGTTCAAGAACAGTTCTTATTTAGGGGCTGTGTACTGCTTAGGTTTCTCATGGAGCAGAAGTGGGTGGAGATGGGGTTTTTGTTTTGTTTGGGTTTTTCTATTTATTTTTTTGTTTGTTAATGGAGACTTTTTTTAGTACTGCATAAATTTACATTTTCAGATTATTTTCTAGCAGAGTATTAGATGTTAGTTTAGATCTCCCTGTTACTATGAGCCGGGAGTTGCTTTGTTCTTTCTTCACTGTAGTCTTTGGCTATTTCTGTGCTAATAGACAGGGAAGCGGGAAGCAACAAAGTTTAAGTATGTGGAAAGTTTTACCACATTAAAACCAGTATAAGAAGAAAATAAAGTCTTGGAAACTTAGCACGTGAGTGTGTGTGTTTCTAAATTGAGTGGTGAGAGTGTGGTTTGGGCGAATTACTTGCTATTATCATGCATTGCTCTGATGCATCGGAACAGAAGCTCAGAAAGACAGTTTAGAAGACAAGAGGGATTATTCAAGTTTGTAAAGAAAGGTGTAATTTTTTAACCTACTGCCACAGACTGCATTTTGGTCTTTGTGCATAAATTTTAGGGCAGCAGTTCTTCATATCATTTATGCAGACAGCTTTTCAGTCACCTGAGTTGATTTCATTATTGTGGGATAACATTCTTGGTATTCATTCCACTTGCTCCCAAATACTCCTTTTTAAAGTTCCACTTAGCCTTACAGGTAAACAGCAAACTGTATGTTTCAGATATCTCTTGCACGCTTCATGCTATACTGATTTCATTGAATCTGCTTGTACAGATAAGTACTTGTCTGTTTAGGAGCTGCTGTAGGTAAGCCCAGAGCTTTTGGCATTTCAGGCCTCAGACTTCCTCTGATTTACTTATTTGGACGTGAATATTAAGTTTTGAAGTCAATAAGCATTCTGGATGTGGTTTAAAGAAAAAGTGAGGAGTCCTGCTCTTAAGTTTGAGAATTTTTTAGAAAAAAACCTGAACCCCTTTATTTTAGAGGGCATGATGTATTCAAAGAGGCTGTTGGCACAGTAAAGATGCAAAGCTCAAACTCCTGTGTTAGAAGATAGACAAGAGACAGTGTCTGTGAAAATGGACAATCAACAGAGCTTGCATGGGACAAAACTTCTTCCCTAACTCTTGTTGAAGGTCATGGGTTATTGTTTAACCACTTTTGCACAGTGTCCTACCTTGTAACATGAATGAGAGAACAAATAACGTCAAGAGCTGCTGCACCGATGACTTATTTCCTTCTCCATAGTTCCAAGCGGTTGCTTTTGGGTTTGTTTTTATTTTTCCATTGTTTCCCTTCTTCAGTATTTGAATACATGAGCTTGTTCTGTTTATAAACTCTTGACTTTGGAAAATATCCTATGTCATAGTTCAGAGGCCCTAACCTGTAGCTGACAAATTTAAGAATAAAGGAGAAATAATTCCTTCAGTTTTGAAATGAGAAGTATTCAGGGCTATTATTAATGGATGTTTATCTCAAGAAATTGTTACTGGAAGAAGTTTTAAAGCAGACAAAATCTTTCCACTGCTTGATGTCATCATGACAAGTACGAAAGTCGCCAAGTCTTAAAAAATCAAAAGACTGACACCATGAATACCTACATCCATAATATGACACTTTAACTTTTAAAAATCACTTTAAAATTTTGCTGTTTTTCAGTGTCTCTGTGTGTGAGGAGGAGGGGTGGGGACAGCGTTCAGCTCTTCTCGAAGTTTGGTACAGTGACTCTGAAATAGCTCTTACTACCTCCTGGAGGTGTCACCCTGTTAGCCCCACACAAGCTCTAACAAATGCCGTTCTCCCCTGCAGCCTCCCCGCTGCCCACCCAGAGCTTGTTGGGATCTCAGGAGGAGTGAGCAGACGCTGGTGGTTCCTCCTCTGGCAAACAACAGGGCTGAAGGGAACCGTCTCCAGGCAATCTTCCTTGTCCTGCTTCCCCTGGCCTGCTCTGCTGCACAGAGAAGAGAGCATGTTTTCCCCTTCTGCAAGAAGGGACAGCTGCACTTCCCAAAACCTTGACAAACAATCAAGTTCTGCTGGATCAAAGTGTTTCTATCGACTTAGTGGTTTTAGGGAATTCTTTTTAATTTTCTTGAGGGGAAAGTTAATGTGAGTGCTTGAATGAATAAAATAGCTTTAAAAATCACAGGACAACTTCTCCAGAGAGGTCTGACAGGAGCTACCTTGCTTTATAGTTAGATCACAGGCTGTTTCTTGTTGGTGGCTTGCTCTGGTTTAATGATTAGGAGGCTATTAACTGATTGTATAGTGCCTTTAAAGGATTATCTGGTCTCTGGCCAAACTTACATTAAAAAACCAAACCAGAACACCCCCCCCCCCCCCCCCCCCAAACAAAAAAAAGACCCCACAAACAACACTTCTACTGTTTCACAAAGAAATTTGTCTGTTTTATAATGAACTATTTTTAATTTAACTGTTAGTTTTAAAAAAATTTTTTCTGCTTTTTTATTTCTCTTCACTTTCCTAGTTTAAAAGCAATGTAATGATTGTAGCCAAGGCAGTTTAACCAGGCTTGCTTGAGCAGTGAGATGATTCATTAATAAGTAGGTGGGCTAGAGAGTCAGAAAGCTACTAGGGGAATGGGCAAGGACCTGAAGAATACCAAGACATATCTTTGCTTGTTAACACTGGGTGAGAGAAAGAGAAATCAGTTTCTGAGGAAGCAGTTCTTTCTTAGGGCCTAGGTTTGTTTTGCCTCGTACTGGAGATGATAACTAACCTAGTCTTAAAAGGACAGAAGTCATCAGATCTCACAGAAAAATGGGTTTCTTATGAGTATGGACACTTTGTTCCAGGTGGGTGAGTCAGAATCTGTCTCTCCTGGGTATTACTGGAAGTCTCCATTGCATGCTCTGGTTGGGCCTTCTTCCCTATTGCCCCATGGTTTCTTTAGTGCCTGAATAAACCTGGTGCTTCAGAGTGTCTCAAGACAATTGGGCATCAGTAGTCTGTTCAGCGAGTCCAGCCTACACAGATAATTTAAAGGAACAAGAGAAATCAAAATAGCCACGTTTCCCTTGGTCTATAAATTCTGAACCTGAATTTCCCATCAACTCCTGAGCATTGGTGTGTGTATGTGTACGTACTGTGTGTGTCTTTGTGTATATGTGTGTTTATAAAATTATCAAATGGATAAGAACAACAAGAAGAAGAATATCTGTACTTGTAGTCTGAGCAGAATTACCTACAAATGGAAGATCTGGGGATTTTTTTCCCATTTGTTTGCCATTAGTGGGTGTTTTCAAGAAAATACTGTGTTCTAGTGAAAACCTAGCAGTTGGTTTTTCATATGCATACATATAATCCACTCAAGCTATTCCCTGTTCACCTCATCCGACTCTGTTCCCTCCTTCCATTTAGGAAATTCAGTGTTCTCTAAAGCCCAGATAGGGGTTATCAATCATGTTCAATATTAGGTTACTTGCAGAAGAGAGTCATTACCTTTAATGTGTAATAACTGCACCATGAAGATAATACAATAAAATCCAAGAAATGTAATTTAGAAAGGCTTCCTGCTCAAGCTTAAAAAAAAATAAATGTTATAATCCCATCCTTAGGGTCATAGAAAATCTTGTTTATTTTATTCTTTATACTTTGTTTGTGCCTTTTGGGGCTTCTTGCAGAGAATGCATCATCTGCCTGGGATGGTTCTCAGTGCGGGGCTGCTGCATTCAGCTATTTCTATAGAAACACCCAAGAATACTTTCTGTTGTAGTATAGTTGCTGTGCTAAGGGCTGCTGCAGCACAGAGAGCAACTATTTTGTTGGATTATGGTTGTAATGGTCCTGCTAAAAATCTTATGATTTGATGAATTACAGGGAATAGGACTACACTGTACTTTTGACATAGGCATGAATGGTGCCCAAATGGAGATACTGGAAACTTGGAAAAATAAGAAAGCTTTTTGTGTTCAAACATGTCCACATGGAAACAAATAGCTGTTTTCTGGAGTGACTTCAGTGGGAGGGAGGGTCAGGGTGTGGAGCTGCTGTTACTGCTTTTGTACCTTTTCCTTTAGCTTTGTTCTCCAGCGCTGGCACACTAGTGTGCGTGGCTGTCCCACCAGAAGGGAGCAAGATATTGTCAGTTTTAGAAGGTGGAAGAGTAATGAGGAGATAAGTAGCAAAGGAGACTTTGTTGTCTCGGGAAGGGCAGTGTAGCCCAGTCATTTCAACCAGTCTTTTGTGAGAGATTCCCAGCTCCAACTGGATTTCTCAGGAGCAGTTTGATGCAGTGGTTCAATTTGTTTTTTTTTTTTTAAAAAAAAAAACAACAAAACCCCCAAAAAACAGTGGTAATGGCAGTTCCTACCTCTGTGGTTTTACACTTTAACAGTGTTTCTCCGATCCTGCAGATATGGCTGGTAGGTGTCCTTGAATGAGGGGATTACTCCTTTTTGTCCTCGGTGTTTTGGATTAATATTCTGACTCAACTGCCAGAATTCTTCTCCCTTCATTTACTTTATTGGTAAATGTTTACCTTTTCAAAATGTTTGGTAAAGTGTTCATTTTAATTTTGTTTTACTATTTCTTCCTCTTTTGGGTACATCCCCACTAGGCTATATGCCATTCTATTTACTATAATCCAAATCTGAGCAACAGCAGTTTCTGCTAATTTGATAAATTCAGTTTTCTGTGAGGAAGTTTTCAATAGGGGTGGGGCTTCCATGAACCGTTCTCTCTAGGAATAAAGACTGTAGTCTCCAGTTAGTGTGGTGTGTGTCTTTGCTGTGATATATTTTGATGTTAAGCTTTTCATGGGGATCCTACTCTTTTCTGTTGGAATATGTTTCCTCTGCTGTTGTCTCCTATTGTACATATCCTGGAGAGCAAAGCAGCCTTGTTGGGTAAAGAGGACCTTCTCTGGACTTATTCCTTCACTTCCTTTAGGTGCATACTTATAAGTAAGTGAGCAGCCATGCAAAGTAATAAAATTGGTCAACTGAACTGAAGGTCCCCTTAGATCTAAAATTATAACTAAGCAGTTAATGGAGTTTACAGTACTGGTCCTCTGTATTACTAGCAGAGGTAATGATCAAGGTTTGAGAGGGAAATCTAAACAAGAACCAGAGTACTACTGGGAAAACTTTGTTGAGGATTTTACAGAAAAAGGACAACAGAAAGCATGACGGCTAACCAAGCTTCTGACCCATTCCTACATGAAGGCCTTGGTTAGGTTATGTGGTACTAAGGGGCCTGAGGTAGGTCCCACTGGGAAGGAGTGGACTGGTGGTAAAGCTTCTAACAGTGTTTTGCCACTTCAGCTTGCTTAATATTTGACCCTGAAACTTGCTGTTTCAGCAGGCAACATTAGGAATTCTGCATCTTTAACAGTCTTACTTCTGTGCAGCGGTACAAGTGTGTAGTTTCACTGGATATTTCTTTATGTAAATAGTTTGAAAGAAAACTAAAAGAATTTGGATTCTCTCTCTCTATGGGAAATGTCTCTTTCCCCCAAAGCTCTGGAAAAACAGATTATCAGTTTAAAATAGAGGCAGATGAATATACAGAAATCTCCCCTCTTCCGTAGCTGCATTTCTTCCCATATGCACAGCCAAAACTTGAAATGAACTTGCTCTTAGCTGTTCTCATGATATTGATGTTGCATTGTCTCTGGGCACTGAAATAATCCAGTAAATGTGCTCTCTGCTTAAGTGCAACTTTAATTTGAAAATCACATCCATAGCAGTTCTCAGAAATCCTATTTGAAATTACTAAGCATGATTGCTCATGCTGGAAATGCTTTAAAAATCAGTCTAGTCAGACACCAGAAGCTATTTCAAGTGCCTTTTCTAGCCAATCCTTGTTACCCACCACGGGTCAGAATTAGAGTCTTTGCACATCAAATATAGTCCACACGCTGTGATTGTTCTGTGGAGTAAGAATCTTGACAAAGCACTATGGAATGAATTCTAAAAGATCATAGTTGACATACCCTAGAAAAATGTGAAGTACATTTGTCAAATTAGATCTGTTGTGAATAAGTGTCTTGGCTTGAATTAATAAGAGGAAATTATCTAGAGACTATTATCTGGATGAAACTTGTTGATGCAATGTTGTATTTGATCTATTAAATATGTTTTTCCTAATACTGCACCTATTGCTAGTCAGCACTATTTAGATGTTTCTTATTTTTCTAGACTTAAAAAAAAAATTTCTCTGAAACTCCAAGGGACAAACTTTGCTTCTCACTGTAATAAAATAAATGTTGCATAAATGACTGAGTAAATCTGCTGCCTATGTATACTCTTGTGGTTGGCTATCAGATTTTGCTTAACTGGAAACTGCATCTGAGTAAGAGCACTAGTGTTTGGAAAGATGTTGCCATGTGATGGATTCTAACCCAGTACTGGGGGAGGGGAGTGTGCATGTGTGGACAGACAGATCAAGATAGCTCTATTTTGCAGCAAATTGAACAGGGCTGTGACTAAGTCCGAATTTCCTTTAAAGATGTTCTGAAGTTTGTCTTAACTGCTTGTTTATATTCACTGCTCTTGTCTTGAAACTAAGGCACCATAGCCTTAGTCACAAATAATTTCAGTTTGTCCTGGGCTTTGCCTGTGTGCAAGTCAGAGAAGATGCCATCCAGTGTATCCTGCAGCTGTTTGGACTAGTGGTGATTTAACTGCTGTTTTCATGCCCCATCTTTAATCATATTAAGTTGTCAACCAGCTGAGATATCTCGTCTTTCTCATAATAAGTCTCTGCTGAACTGGTTAGAGATCCCAGTGGTTAGATGGGTGGCTGGTACTTAGGTCCCCAACAGATGGCTTGAATGGGAAGCAAAAAGCCTTCAATGAAGCTACAAGTTGGTGGGAAGTGGTGTGAAAAAGTTTGAGTAAATCATGCAACTTTCTGCATCTTGATTTCTGGCTCAGCATCTTTCTGTGGAAGTATTCTATAAGCCATGAGTTCTCCAAGGGGACTGAACGTAAGCACAGACAGCAAATGATTATTAGCACTGAAATTTAGGAGTAACATCTCTCACTTCAGTACTCCTCTTTTGAGAGAATGGAGTTCTAAAGTGAGATACGCTGTCAGAATACCCTTGAATTGTAGTGGTAACTGGAGATCTTTGCTCTACTGACACCCGTTTTAGCTCTGACTTTAATTAGGGCTAAGAAAGAAGATGGATGTAACCAGTTTAGAACTTAAATCATTAATAAGAAGAATGAGATTAACTGTGCTTTGTTAAAGAATGCCAGTCTGGAGGTTTGCCATTTTATGTATTGCCCACTCTAGTATGAAAATTAGTTTTAACTTTTAAAAATTAAAATAGCTTGTTACAAAAATTATTTTTAAGGCAAACCTTGTAAATAACTTTCCTTAAAGGGGTATATCTCTTTTTCTTTAGCTGCTGCCTTTCACTTTAAAACTGCATAGTAGCAGATAGTGTGCCTTTCCTTAAGTGTGGGATTTTTTTTTGGGGGGGGGGGGTTTACTTGCTGTGTATAAACCCACAGAACAAAACCAAGACTCATGTAAAACTAGATAGCCCTTGTGTTCATATATGTGTGTCTCTGAGGTTTTGTGGTTTCCTCTGAGATGGAAACTGGACACAGAAGTGTATGCTCTACTTCTGTAACTTGGCAGCAGGGTGTCAGGCAGGACAGCCTGTGAAACTGGGAAATAAAATTTTTCTCTGAAGATAGAGTAGATCTAGGGCTTCTACTCTTTTGTTCTTTTAATAGCATTCTGCTTTTGGTTTGGTTTAAGAAAATGATTTTGTGGTCTGTTTACTGTGGACAGAACTTCAAGCAAGGAGAGATGGAGGACTGGTAGAATGTCCATTTGATGCTCACAAACAGAGTTTGTTTGGGTTTGTGATAAAACTAAAATGACACTAAAAGCCTAAAAGTACATTTACTCAAAGAGGATGGCTTTTACTTTGGGCTCTTAATGAAAATGCAATGGCTTGAGCAAAACTAGTTTAGTTCCATAGTTTAACATTGTCTCTGCACCTTACAGTTTGTTTTGGCTTTGGGTTTTGTTGTGATAGTTTTGCACAATGCTAGTTAAGATCTGCACTGGGGATAATGGGAATGGAGGCATCAGTCATGTCAGGAGATGTGGGCACAACATAATCTAAGGTAGCCAAAGGAATGTTAAGTTGAGCTGGTTGCCTGATTTTTATGTGGCTAGATATCTGTGGCTAGATTTCTGTCAAACATATACACACACAAAGTGGTTCTGCTAAACTGAGTTTATTATTTTTATGCAGGTCTATGTAATGTATTAGTTCATTGTCTGAAGATCACAGGAGATCTTAAACATATGGAGCATGCTTAGTATGACAGGATAGTGTTAACAAAATCTTATTTCTTTTGCTTTTGTTAGGTTTAAATTTGACAGTGGTTCATGAGCTGTGGCTCAGCATAGAGGGGAGCGGTACGGTTCTGTGGCACTGACTGTCTCCAGCTGCCATTCACATTAAGAGAAAGCCACACACATGATGTGCTTGCCTAATGTCAATCTGTAGTTCTCATCATCTCTGGGCTGTTACAAAATTATGGCTCAGAGATAGAGGCTTTGCGCAATAGCAACTGGTAGGGAATGTGTCTTCAGGCTCCTTCCAGTAAGCCATGGACTGTCCAGTGAAAGCCTTTTGGAAGCCTTGAATTGCTGTGTTTTATGTTTCTTATGATACTGAGTTAAAAAAAAAAAATTATTCCTGTGAGTTTCACCACAAGATTTATTTGAGCTGTTAACTGCTGTGATGAAGGTGATCCCTGAAGTCTTCAGCACAAGCTTGGTAACAGATGACTTTGTCAGGATGGTATATTGGATCTGTTACAAGCAAATGATATATGACTTGAACAGATCAGATTTGTCTTGGATTTTTGTTCTCTTGTAGTGGAAATTTTGTTGCACAGTCCTTCACCTGATTATTTAATAAGGACAGATACACTGGAAGTATGTGCAACACATCCACTAGCATGCAACAAACATTAAAGGCTTAAACTTTTCTAATTTAAATCAAGATTTTCATTTAATCTATTGACAGAGGATTTCTTGCCTGGGAGGCAGAAAAAGACTTGTCATGCAGTTGTTACTGCTTTTAGTAAGGCCCTGCTGTCTCATTGGGCTGATTGATCCATTTCTTCCAAAAAATAGAACATGGAATGGGCCTGGGCTCCTTGCTCTCTGTTTCTCAGTGCTGGCTATCTTGTATTTCTTGCTGAAGGGAGCTGGGGTGTTGGAGTGGGCTCTGCATTGGCTCTTTGTTACATTTTAAAAGTATGACAACACAAGAAAGAAATACCAATTTTGTATTACTCCTAGAAAAGTGTTTTCTTTGTTCATGTGGCTAGTCCAAGGGAAAACAGCAGGACAGTGTTTGTGAGCCAGGCAAATGGGATTTATTCTCTGAATTTGTGACAGAAATAGTTATAGCTTCAGCAAAACCAATTAAAGTATCTGATCTGCTTACAGATTTATCAGATTTTTTTTTCCTTACTTGATGAAGCAAAGCTTGGAGCAAACAGATGGAAAGTATCATGGGAACTGGAATGAATATAGCTTTTGGTAGGAACCGAAATGTGATTTGATCTAGTAGCCTTTCTTTTCTATTATTTTAATTCTCAGTATTGCATTCAGGGAACAAAATGAGTCTTCCTGTGGGTTATTCATCACCTGTAATTTTCCATAAGTGTTTCTCTAAGTCTCCTGGAGTAACTGTTTTTGTTTCACGTATCAAAGGAAGTGAGATCAAATCCTGTTATGGTGTTCTTTTCCATCAGGTTAGCCGAGTTTTCTCATTTTAGAATAAACTTACTGGGGGATGGGAAAAAAAAAAAGTAATAGCCAATCAGCAGTTGTTTGCATCTTAAATATTCAAAATAAAATTGTATCTTGCTAAGATGAAATAAGAAGAGAAATCTTAGAGAAGATTAGATATGAAAGACATCCCACAAATATTACACATGCGTAAATGTGCTCCATGTGAACATTGCCATTAGTGGGCTCAAGCAAAGAACCTTGCCTGTGCAATAGTGTGTAAGTCCCCACTCTAGCCCTTAAATTGTCCATTATTGAAAAAACTATTGTTTCTGTAGCCATGAGAGGGCAGAGGGCAAACTGCTCATGCGCAATCCATCTGGCCCCTGACTGCCTGGGGACTGCTGATTTCCTTCCCCCCTTCCCTGTACAGTCAGAAGTGTCAAGTGATTTTTTTTTTTTAAATTTTTTTTTTGAGTAAACTTTTTATGGGATAGTGTCATCATTGGAGAAAACTCACTGTGGGGAAGTGTTTGCACAACCTCGATGGAGAAAATATTTTCCTGGATTCTGAGGTGCAACATCTGGGGAAAATGAAAGCAGATCCTAGAGACTGAAACACGTTGTCAGGGTATTGGGTAAGTACGTTCATAATAAATGTAAGTTCAAGACAGCCTGAGCGAAGCAGAGTGCCCACATGACATAGGAGAAAGTTTGCCTTTTTAGAGCCATTTTGTATGAGGAGATAAAACTTTTCTTCTCCCTGAGCAAGTGAGTAACAGAGTGTATTGCTTGGTGGTTCAGACAGTGGTATTCTGCATAAGAGTATGGTGGTAGGAAACATCATCTCTGTTACCTATGCCTTATTACAAACACCCGGATTATTGGGGGCATAGAAGACAGGGAAGCAAAATAGTCTTTCATATGCATATCACTTAACACCCCCCCCCCCCCCCCCAATCTAACATTCTCTTCAAATTCTGCAGATAACTCATTTCATCAGATTAGCAGTGGCACAGAGACATTCTTTAGACTAGCAGGCCAGATTTTGGTGTCTGAAACTTTGTAGTGTTGGCAGTGGCATTCACTGTGGAACTTGCTGCTCTGTAACTGGGGTTGCAAGCTCTGCTCTTCTGCACTTGTCCTCCAAGTGCATGTCTTGCATGGAGAAGTGTTGGATAGGCATTTTTGCTGGGTGCCTTATGGATACTGATTGCAGAAGCTCACTATCAGCAGGAGGTCGTGGAAGAAGAGATTTCAGAAAGGGTGTGTATTGCATCAGAAGACAAATAAGGTCAGAATTTCACTGTTGACTGAACTCCTTGGTCATTTGCATCAATGTGAATTTTATCACTGTCTTGGATTTGCTGTGTCCTCTTGGAAGTCCCATTCTTAAGGCAGAAGCACAGCAGCCTAGATTTGTCTCTGGCTCTGGTCACTTTTGTACTATTCTTGTGACACACAGCCATGAGCCCAGTTTTAACTGAGTAGTAAAACCGAGTTTACAGCTGTGTTGTTGAGTGGGTGATGTGCTAGCAAGAACGCCTAAAATATAGTCAAATTCGTTCCTTCTACAGCCTGTTCAGAGGCTCAGTGTTTGAGAAATATTTGGGGAAGAACTGGAGGGTACGTGACAAAGTAGTGCTGTACCTGTTTCCTTCAAAGCTCTTCCTTTTTTCCCCCTTGCCTCTGACCTGTCCTAGTATTTTGTGTAACAAAAGGAAGGCATTTCTTTGTGAATTAGAATTTTCTTTCTCATTTCTGAGATTTTCTCTTTAAATTTTCATCTGGTGAATGCATCCTAAGAAGAATCAGTCTGATACCCAGTTGAGTCCTGGCCTGCACATCATAAGCTGGCTGTTACAGTTGTTCTGCATGGGGACAACAGTGCATTCCCAGATATTTATCATTTTGAGACAAGCTAAAGGGCCAGACCATAACATGTAAAGTAAAAATGTAGACACAATTTTAAAGGAGCTGTGGCCGAATACTGAGATGTATGCAGAATGGTGGCGGTGGGTATGAAATTGCAGCTTAACTAACTGTGGGAACCTTGTTGACTTTTCCCAATGACTTGACAGCTGCCTGTTGTCCCAGAGCTGGGGCAAGACCCCATCTCCTGAGGCTAAGGCACATCCACAGGTGGCCAGGCTGTGTTCTGCATGTGGCAGAAAACAGATTCTGTGAACTCTTGGTGCTGCTTGCAAAGTACCTGCTTACCTCAAAGCTGATGGTAATTCACTGGTTCACTGTTGTTTCTTGAAGTGGAAGTCTTTTGCCCGTTAAGTTTATGACAAGAAACCTTGGAGGCTGGCTTTCAGTTAAATCCCCCACAAAATCCCACCATTTTACAGCTAACCTTTCTGTTTCAGAGGCACGTTTCTGTACCCATTCTTTCTCCTACTTGAGAAACCGTCAGTAGCTGCCAGATGCTAATAAAATTGTAAGGGATGGAGATACCGAAATAGCATCCCTTTGGTACAGCTATTGCGTTCCAGGCAGCCATAAATGCTATCTATCAGAGGCAGGGAGCCATTTCATTCTAGCACAGATGGTTTAGTGTAGCTGGAAGAGCAGGGGGGGAGAATAAACCCCACCTGAGGGCCAACAGGGGAATTGTGGGCATTGCAGCCTTGCAGTTGGGATATAGGATAGGGCAACATCAGAGAGATGCGACCTGTCACAAATAATGCACCTAGACATTAGGTGGGATTTACAGCTCTGTATTTGTCTGCCTGGGTATATGATGTTCAGTGTAAATAATGGGCTATTGAACTGCAGGAGACAATGTGTTGCTTGGCTGTGCTGCTTGCTCAGTTTTCATAGAAAAAGAAGAAAAACCAAACCCACCACTACCAAGAAACTCCTCTTTTTGGCCATGTGCCAGGCATAACAACTAGGCATGAAAGCAGCTTGGCACCAAGGACTAAGGATTTTTAGTCTCCCCTCAACCCGTGCATTTTGAGGTTTCTTTACTATAATGTCTTTTGTACTCAGTAAGATAATTACTATGCTAACCTTGTTAAAAAAGAAACAAAACAAAAAAGGAAAATTGACACAGTGACTCCTTTTAACAGGATTACGAGGAACAAGAACACTTCCTTTTTGTGCCTGAAAACACTTTTTAGCCTGCTTCTCTGCTCACTCAGGGAGGACAAACTAAAGAATGTCTACCAGGCTCCATGCACTCTTCCCAGATCTAATTCCTGAGATGTCTCTCGTGACCTCCTGTGAAGATGGCTCCCTGCTGAGAGAGAGCCTGATTGCTCTGCAGAAGTGGCTTCATGCTTCCAAAGTCAGGTGCTAAGTGTCCACCACTGCAGGAGAAGACAACTTAGAAACAAATGAGTTTTTAGTGTTGAGTGATAGAGACCAGACTGATGGCTTTCCCTTTTTATCCCCACTTCCCTTCCACCCTTTCCCTAAATCTTTGCTGCTGTTATCACCACATTGAGCTGGAATTTGTGAACAATTTGGCTGGCGCTCAGCCCACTGTGGTAGGTATTGCTGAAGCCAAGATGAATGACTTGAGAAAAGGTGCAATAAGAGGAGAGAGGCTGGTGTCCGTAGAGGTATTTTTCCAGTGGGACCTATTTCTCCTTTGTTTCTTTCTTGTGCCCTTTTCCATACTTCAATCATTTTTGGCACCTAGAGACCTATGTCTTTGAAGCCACATACAAACATGGACAGCCACTGTACTCCAGTAGCAATTCATCAAAGCCCTCTTCATGGTGCTTTTTACAATTCTATAGATAAAACTCCTCAATTAATTTTCCATTTCTGTTTCAGAACTTCAACTGAGCTGCAGCTGGGTATAGAGGTAGTGGTGTACTTGGCAACACTTTTCCTTCATCCTCTTATATACTAGAGCAAGTCTATCTTTATGTAACTTTGCCATATTTTATTTAGACTGCAACCTAACCCTGCAAATCCCATAAAACAGTCATGTCTTATTACCCTTTTGTACTACTGGGTGCTGCATTTTAGCTAGCGGTAACTATGTGGTACTGCTAAGAAAGCAGGGCAGTGGAGCAACTTGAGTATATGGATAAGTTCACAGACAAGGTGGACACATAGGCTGGTTGAAAGAGTATATTATTTAATTTTAACTTGTTTTTAAGTGTGTAGGGCTGTCTATCAAGTACTTAACTAGCAGAGCTACCATTATGGCCAAATAAACTCAACTTACTTTTCAAGCTAAGAGTTGGAGTTTTCATTGTATTCAGCAGTAGAAGTGGTGCGCCTTCTGACTTCCATCCTCTGTGTTTTGGGGTAGCTGAGCTCTGCTGGGGCCAAGGGCCCAGGGTTGCAGGTATCATGCTGCTCAGTAATAGAGGGGAGCTCTGCAAGTAAGCAGGGGGTATGTGAGAACTTGGGCTGCTGAGCTGGCAGCAAAAGTATCCCTTAGGAAAGTGATGCAGGTTGCTTCTTTCTGACTTGCAGTACCTCTTCTTTACCCTTCTCAGCACCGTTGAGGTTGCTGTGGTGCCACATTTGAAGAAACATGGGGGATAGCAATTTTAACTTCCTGCCTTTTCTGACCATGCCATCTGCCCATAAAGATCTGAAGATGAGTAGTATCTTGATTCTTAATGTTGCTACGGGTCACCCTTCTGTTCCTTAATGCTGCTCTTCCTGCTCTAGTGTGGCAAAGATGATAGGCTTAGGTTGTAATGCATCTGTGAGTGCAATGCTCATCTCCCTATAGCTAACTATGCCATTGTACACAGACAATTTCAGTTTTTAATTCCTATTCATCAGGTGTTCAGTGGTGGCCCAATATTCAGTAGCGTGTGTGGTGGTGTGGTTGTTTGGTGGTTTTTTTTTTTTTTTTTTTAGTACCCTGGATTCCCAGGTTAATTCCCATCTGAGTATTAGCTAGGCCTGCTCTGTTTCTAAAATCAGATAAGTTGGTGTAATTTGCTCAGCTGTAGGCAGTACTCAGTTGTAGGCTCTATATAAAAATGCTTATTAAATGCCATTTTTCCCCATTTCCAAATCTATACCACTGTGAAGTTGAATTGTTGAAGAGCTGCATATAGTCTGAGAAATGACACCCAAACTGTAGAAAAAAAATATGTTAGAGATGTAGGCATTAGTACAGCATTTTTAATATGAGGTTATTGTGTCACTGTAAAAAGATAGAGTGGCTATTCTTTTCAGTTAATAACAGCCTCATATTAGGGGATTGTTACCCATATAATACTGTCTGTTCTTCAGAAGGTGTCTAGTCAGAAATGTATTAGCTGGGAGCTCTACATGTTGGTTGAAAGAATCTGACTTAGTCCTGCAGAATGCATGTGCATGTCTTTCTAATGGAGGGCTGAGTGGGTCCTCAGAATTGCTTTGGAGTGTGGGAAGGCTGGTTTGCTTTACATGTCTGTGGGGCAGGTCAATTAAAACTGAGTTTTAATTGGAGCCATACCAGCTTACCCAGGCAGGACCTCCCCCTGCTGCCCCATACTTACAATAAAAATGGGGGTTGGCTGTTTTACATCACGTGCAATTACCAATATCTATGTCAGATTTGCACCGAAGGGTGACAGTGTTTCTAAATCAGAGTGAGAACATGGAAAGATCTTCCTTGTCAGTCAATACAAAGGTGCAGAGAGACAGAGTAAAAAGCCTAATGTCACCCAAAAAGTGTTTTGTGTATTCAGAAGCTGATAAAGAAGATACCATAAACTGTCAGCTGCTGAGCAGAAATTGGGAAATGCCAGTATCAGTCAGAAATGTGGTGCCAGACAGGAGCATGGATGAGTTGTGGGGTTTTTGGTGTGTGTGGTGGTTTTTTTTTGTTTTGTTTGTTTGTTTGTTTTTTTATCATCTCTCCTGTCACGTGGATTCCTACTTTGGCATCCTGCCTTTTGAGGGTGGGCCAAGGCCAATTGTATGAGGTTCAACAATGCTAAGTGCTGGGTCCTGCGTGTAGGTCACAAGAACCCCATGCAACGTTACAGACTTGGGGAAGACTGTCAGGAAAGCTGCCTGGAGGAAAAGAATGCTGGGGCATTGGTCAACAGCCATCTGAATACGACCTGGCAGCGTGCCCAGGGAAGTGATTATCCCCTGTACTCAGCACTGGTGAGGCAGCACCTCAAATACTGTGTTCAGTTTTGGGCCCCTCACTACAAGAAAGATGTTGAGGTGCTGGAGTGTGTCCAAAGAAGGGCAATGATGCTGGTGAAGGGTCTGGAGAACAAGCCTCAAGACTGGAGTGGCTGAGGGAACTGGGGTTGTTTAGCCTGGAGAAAAGGAGGCTGAGGGTAGACCTTATCACTCTCTACAACTACCTGAAAGGAGGTTGTAGCGAGGTGGGTGTTGGTTTCTTCTACCAAGTGACAGGATGAGAGGAAACAGCCTCAAGTTGCGCTAGGGGAGGTTTAGATTGGATATTAGGAAAAATTTTGTCACCGAAAGGGTTATGAAGCATTGGAACAGGCTGCCCAGGGAAGTGGTTGAGTCAACCATCCCTGGAGGCATTTAAAAGACGTGTAGACATGGCCCTTAGGGACATGGTTTAGTGGTGGACTTGGCAGTGCTAGGTTAATGGTTGGACTTGATGACCTAAACAATTCTATGATTCTAAACTTTCTTCTAATCTGTATCAGCACTGTAGCTGTCAAACATGTGGATGCCCATGTTTTAGAAAGCTTTTGAGATTGGTATGTAAGCCTCTGGTCTGAAGGACATCAGCACTTAGTGGTATCCCTGCAGCACAGGCACAGGTGTGCTGGCATCCGCTTGTGTGATTCATGGGCTATGTGGCTTCCAGCTACGCTTGCTGGTTCAGTAACCACACTGAGAACAGGGAGTGATGTGCAGTAACACAGGGAGGGGCAGGCTGGCTGCACCTTTAGCTTTTTTTTTTTTTTTTCTCTGCCTGAGTACTACTTAAACTGCAACAAGGGACCAAATGTATTGAGTCAAGCTAAGGCTGTGGCTGTACAGTGAAATAAAGGGGTAGCTGTATCAGATATGGTGTACCTGCATAGGCTTTAAGCTGACTAGTGTGGAAAATGACAACCAAGAAGAAGTAATAGCATGGACTTCAGAGATAACTGCCCAAAGATGTGGGGGATCCTGGTATGTGCTTGGCCTTATAACCCTGATTAAACACTGCAGGTCCATTAATCATACTAATTAGAGGTACATAACTGAATTCTGTGCCTGCATTAGTACAGTCTTTTTACTGGCTTTCTATAGTCAGTAGGTAAGAGCATGTCTGTTGGATAACTGACTTTAAGGCACCTCCTGAAAATGATTCAGAAGACCTCACATCTCTGGGCAGTTTGGGGAGCCTGGAATGATGATGATCAGTACTTCGGTGCTAACATACAAATTTGACAGTATGAACTTCAGTTAAAGTTTGTGCTGCTGCATCTTTGTCACAGTGAAGACCTGTGCTGTTAGCATCAGGGCAACATAAATACCTTGTCTTCATTGCTATGAGCCACTGTGAATTGCAAGTGGGATATATATGTTATGAAACAGAGCTGCCTACATTTTTATCAAGTGTTTCATGAATGGCTTCACTTTTTACAGCTGGGACAGGAAATTAGGGATGGCTGCTAAATTTGTGTTTGGAAGTTTGGTGAGGACAAGCAGGTGATTAGTGAATTTCAGAGCAAAACGCTAGTCTTTCTCTTTTCTTTCTTGTAAGTAGATGCTGAAGTCCCAACATTTGTAAGGGCCCATCCTGTGAATGATGCCAAAGCTGAAGCAGTTTCATTGTGCTGAACAGCCATGATAAAGTGTTAGTCCACTGCTCTTGAGGACAGGAGTGAAAGACACACCCATTCAGGAAGGTATATTGCTTTCAAGGATAAGCCCAAAGAAAATCAATCCACAGCCAGCAGAAAAGGCCACTTCTGTGTTGGTTGGAGCTGCATTTGTCCCAGAAGTTTTAGCCATACTGGTCTGTAAATTGCTGTACATTTTCAATTTTACAGTGATGGTTTTTATACACTAGTGCTGTTCGCTTTACTGTTTTTGATTATCGTGGGGGTTTTTGTTCTATGGGAGTGTGTGTATAGTTTTCTTTCTTGTGTGTTTTTTTTTTTTTTCTTCTGTGCTCCTGTGTAACATCTGTATTACTTAGTATTGTGCTTCCACATCCCAGGGAACCATCAACATTTCATACATCAGATTTGATGTGAGACTATTGTTAATTTCAGGATTCAGAAATCTAATTTTAAGGTATTTACTGTTTTCACAGCAATTATTTCCTTTTAGTAAATTAAATGGCTTTAATGTTAATGAAGAGCAAATTAAGAGAGGACAAAGAACAGAAACACTTGATTTCCTCGTTGTTCAGTATTAACAGAATAATCTTGAAGGCATCCTCCTAGCTTTGTTGAAGACAATTGATGACCCTGTATAGGATTTGGAATATAGGGATTTGATTCCTGACTCTGCACAGGCTCTCAGTTTATTCTGGCTGTGATCTCTTGATGTTTCTTGGATATAAATAAAGTTGCCACAGCAGTGGTGGGTTCATCCTCTTGTGACAGAGACTGTGTTCCTTCTCCTGTACCTGTCACTACTTACTTGGACTAGAGGAGCAGGGATGCCTGACTGCTTTATTTTCTAATCTTTTGCCAGTGGGAAGTCCAAGGTTGATATTCAATCTGTGGGCTAATGGAAAGAAACAATTCCAAGTGTGGTGGTTTTCTGTCATCTCAGGGGTGCTGCACCACTTCTGTTATTCATGTTGGTTATTCTGAACACTTTAATGGGTATAGTTTTTTGGAATAGCCTTCTGGTCATTTAGGAACTGGGTAAGTGAGCCTAGCCATAAACCATCCTGTTTGCCTTTGTTCTTCTGCTGAGTAGTAGGTGGAGTTATACTTTAGTGCCTAAGCTGATTTAAAGGATGAGAGCTAATAGATAGAAAGCACATTTCTTATGTACAAAAGCTAAGAGTAAGTTGCCTCTTTGTGATTTGTATTTCACAGTACTGTATGATTCTTCAGAATATAAAGATGTGCTTAGTGTAGTGATCTCAAGAGCCCCTTTATCTTGGTGATGTTTTTCAATGTGAAAAAATGGTCTGAGAATTGTAAGAGTCTGAACTGAAATAAACTGGCATAGTCATAGAATCATACAATCATTTAGGTTGGAAAAGACCTTCAAGATCATTGAGTCCAACCATCAGCCATGCCCACTAAACCATGTTCTGAAGTCTATGGACTTTATCTTGTGCTAGGCTGATTCTTAAAGCTTTATGCATGTTCCTTTCAAAATAGCCTGTGGAAGAAAAAGGCATACTGGTTATTTTATACTGTATTGTTTTGTGAAGTTTTCTCCTGTGAAATAAAGTACACCCTTTCTTTTTCCTTGTATTACCTTTGACCTTGCCTCTGCATAGATGCCATTGGAAGTCATATGGAGTGTCCCCACTTCTGGGAGAACATAAGCAAAGCTGGTCAAGGCAAGGTCTTTGTGCTTTCCTCTCCTTGTGCTTAAGGAATTCCAGGCTGGGGGTTTGCATTAGGAATTCATGCAAATAAACCACAAGCAACAATTTTGCTTTTTCTGTGGAGAAAATATTTCAGTATTTTAGTCATATTATGCAAAAAAATTACTTGAAGTGTTATATTCATTCAAACCATTTGATAGATTTAGGGTATTTTTATAGTCAGTGGAGAAAGGCACAGTCCTCCAAAGGTGACTTTACAAACTCAGACACTCTTAAAAGTAACCTGTCTTTCTCCTCTAACTGTAATGTGGGCTTAGGCTCCAGTGGTGTTAGAGTATCCCATCTTTGTATATCCTCTCTTTTTATGGCTTTATGATGCTGTCCAAATGCTGTTCAGATATGAACTGAATTGAAAGCTTTTGAGTCCTGTTGACTCTTTTAATGCCTGATGTTACCTGTGCAAATTCTTGGTTATACTACTGTGTCACTGAGGAGCTGCTAATACCATTAGTTGTGTCTTCTTGAGGACATGTAGTTGTCAGCCTTTCAGAAGAGGTGAAAACTGTGGTAGCAGAACTATGAAAGTCACAAAATCATTCAACTTGACTTGTGACTGTGCCCCAAAGCCCAGTAAGTGTGTGGACTACTCTGATTTAAAGATATGGTTCTCAGACTCAGCATTGATTCCTTAGATGAAAAGCATGCTTGCACCAGTAGAAACGAGCCCCAGGTATTTGTCTTTTAGTAGCACTAATAAAATCATATCTCCAAAGTAGATGGAGTTGTCATTGAGGGATCCCTAAGTGAAGAAGCTTATCACAGATTCCAGGTCAGGAAGGCGAATGCTTTCTATGCTGAAGTTTTTATGTAATGAATGAGCCTTTCCTTGGTCAATAAAGTTTCACCTTGCTGACTCTTTTGATTTTCTTTTCCATTTACTTCAACTTCCTGCATCAATTCCATTCACACTTACGTATTGTTTTCCTCTTGCCATGTTGAGTTTCTGGTCTTGTATTAACAGCCTGCTTCATAAGACACTATAAATCTTACTCTGGATGGAGAAAAGTGGATGTCTCATCAGTTCATTGGAGGGAGTCTTGGCAGGGGAAAAAAAAAAAGTACTCCACACACGTATGTGGTAGTTGATTTGTCAGCTGGGCAAGATCTGGCTTTCAAGTGAGGTGTAATTTCCTCCAGTTTCTAGTTTTGTGTGTTTAGTATGATCTCCCTCTGTTTCCTGATGTCTGGGCTTTGGTTACTTGTCAAATGCAGTGATGATCTGTATGGTAATATGAGAAAGAAGAATTTGCAGTGTACCTTGCTAGTCTGATGGCTTGCAAGACACTTAACTTTATGCGAGATCAAAGCAGTGAACTAAAACTTTTTTTCTTTGAATTTTGAGTGTTAATCTAGTAGAGGAGATAGCAGAATTTGAGGCATATCTGTTAGCTAGTCTGTACTGCATGGAACATAGCTTGGGAGGCATAAATCTCTATCTTTCAGCTTTTATATATACCTTAAACACTTAAGTTAGGCTTAATTTTCTTTAGGTTAAAAGGTGAAATGAATATGCATAGAGAAGTGCACAATGCACAAAGCCTTCAGTCTGATGTATTTCTACTATTGCAGAAGCATTTCTGCTACTGCTGAAGCATAGCTCCTTGGCAATGGAACCTGTCCTCCCCTCTTTGCAACGACTTCTGAGGAAATACAGTGTCAAACCTGGAGTGCTCAGTGCGTGGGTTTAGCATAACTAAAACATTAATTAAAACTCTGGAATAAAAACTGAAGATCCAAGACTACTCTTCAGACTGAAACTACAAAAAGTGCTTTTTTTTGATGGAGACACAGCCCTCATGCACCAAACTTGAGGATAAGTCTCAGTAAAATTCATTGCAAGTCTCCCTGCAGCCTGTTCCACATACAAAGTCATTTCTTTGACTTGGTTTTCTCTAATGAGTATATTGTGATTTGTGTGGTTGATGTCTGTTGGCGTAAATACGTGGTATGTCAAAAGAAGCGTTCATACTCTATTTCATGTGCTTCTCCATCTGGGGAGAAGATGAAAACTTAACAGTTTAATTTACAGCTGAAAGATGCTTGCATACTGCTGTGGTGAGTGTAGTAGAACTTAGGCAGAACAAAATGTCAAATATCCACTTTCACACTGTCTGCTCACTAGTGTTTGTGTTTCACTTAGATCAACACCCTTCATCTATTAATGGTACTGTTTCTGTGCCATACCTAAAAAAATAAATTATGTTTTAAAATCTTCATTACACGCACAGCTGAGCTGGCAGCATGTTGGTTAGAAGCTCTGTTAGTAACAATTAAATTCTTGAGCAGCAGCACTTCCAAAGTTATGGAGCTTTTCAAACTATGCCCCAACTGAGAGGCTGATAATCATGAGCTGTTTTGAAGAAGCGGACACTGAGAAAACAAATAACTAACTGGATGGTATTAATTTGCTCAGATATTTGATCAAAGGTTGCTTATGTAAGGAGAACCTGGTAAAAGAGAGGGCCCCAGGAATTTGCTTTTTTGTTTGTTCCTTTTGGAAAGGGAAAATAAAACACTCCAAGAACCTAATTTTTCCTAATTTAAACTTCTCTAATTTTAAATGAGAACATGATTTTCTCCATTTTGCAGAGAAGGTGGAAAATGGAGTTAATTCTCAGCATGGAGTGTTCTTGTAGCATTTCCTTAGTGGTAACTGTTGTGTGCTACATTTGCTGATAATAGTTTGAAATGCCATATACAAAGTAATCCTATGTTTTATGGGAGTGTTTTTTTTTTTTAATTCACAAAAGGCTAGAAAAAAGGAAAGTTGTTGCATATTTGTGCAGTACTTATAAAGGAGTGAAGGAATAAAGAAAAACTTGGGGACTTTGTGAGGGGGAAAATTGAAAGAGGTGCAGTCCTGGAATTTGGTCCTAGTGGATTTAGTGTGAACAAGACCAGGCCCTGAGTGTTTAAAAGGATATAGAGTGCTTTAAAGACCTAAAAACCTGCTCTTGTTGTCTGACTGCAATGCAAGTTGTTTATAGTTAGAGGCAAAAAAATTTGCATTCTTTCTTGCTCTTGCAAGATTTAGTTTCTTTCGGTTAGTATTTTACATTAAAAAAAACCTAATATGTTTCAAATTAGGGTAATCTGAGGTTTTGGATAGGAGCTCTTTAATAAACATAATAAAGAAAAGATGTTCCATGGAGTAAGTCGTGTAATATCTGGATTTGTTACTGTGCTTTTCTTCCCTGTCTCCCCCTCCAACCAATACGAGAATAGTCTACAGTTATTTTTAGCTCTATAGGGTTTCTATTTAACTTTAATTTTTTTAGCCACTTACATATTGCAGTGGTATCTTGACTTCTGAAAAGCTTCTGGTACCTGGAAACCCTGGGGAGCTCAGAGAGGCAGGAAAGTGTTGGGGGAGGGTACTCAGCACCCACAGCTGTTTGTCCGCATTGTGCCTCTGTGCTCTCTGAGAGCAGAATTGAGAGAATGGTATAGCAAATATCTTTTGAAAGCTGGTTTTTGTACTTGTCAAGGCTCAGTGGAGCCCTGTGAACAGGTTGTGTGGGTCTGCAGCGTGGGTACTCAGGCACTGTGTGTGTTGGCCAAGCCTTTCTATAGCTCAGTGGTAGGTATGACACCCATTTCCCTCCCGTGGGATTTTCTGCACAGGACTGCTGTGACACCACTTAAAATTATCATCTCGGCACTTTCTTATACTATTTACTTCTGTTTTCACAGACTTGTTTTAATATGAAATGAATAGGCCTTTGCAGAAGACAAAGGGACAAAATTTCTGTAGGTTACTGCACATTATAAGCCATTACAGCAGAAATACCTCGCTCCCTGTGGAAGTGCTTTACAGCCTTGTATGGCTATGTGAGGAATCGCCAGATTGCAGACTACTTGCTTTACCCTAAAAAATCCTTTCTATTTTAGATATTGCATATAGTGGCCTAGGCAACCTGTTTCTTGGATTTATCTCATAAGTGATGTGCTAAAAGCTGCGAATGAAGCATGACATAGGAATTACTTTCTGGGGATGAGATCTGAAAGGCATTTTAATGCATTGAATCAAGAATAGGTTTAAGACTTAAGGCAGTGTCCCAAATCTAGTGGGATCTGTCAGCTGAACGATGGCTGCTTCCCACCCAGGCAGAGTATTTACCAAAGGGCTGCACTGCACCAGTTTGCACATTTGCTGCTGTTTTGGAGCGTGCCACAATGTATTTGGCAGTCAACATGATCATATGTGTTCTGAGCCCAGCTTGTACATGTGCAGTAGGTGATCTCTCCTCTGTCTCTGTAAAGGAAGCCCAAGGATTCCATCTTCTGGGGAAGTAAGGGAGAATGACTTTTGATAGTGGTGGTTGCTGTGATGAGTCTTCATGTTGGCATCCTAGGTGCCAGTATAGTGAGTACGCCTGAAGACGGGGAATCTTTAGGAATCGTGTCCCAAATGGTGGTTTGAACTCTGGATGGGTTTTGCACCTTGCTCAGTGTGCTGCATCTGTTCTGCCAGGTACCATAGCCCACAGAGATCTGGATTGCTCCAAAAGAAATGAGAAAAAGTGTTACGAGCTTCCACCTGAACATCAGGAAACACTTCCACTGTGTGGGTGACTTAACACTGGCATAGGTTGCCCAGAGGGGTTGTGGAGTCTCCTACCTTGGACATACCCAAAAGCCATCTGGACATGGTCCTGGGCAGCCTGCTCTAGGTGGCCGTGCTTGAGCATGAGGGTTGGATGAGATGACCTCCATAGGTCCCTTCCAACCTCAAATGTTCTGCGATTCTGTTGCTTTGCTTCCTTCACTCAGATTCTAGCAAGCACTCTTGGCTCAGCCAGAATGGGAACTTGGGCAAGGAGAGTATAGGAAATGCATGTTTTTGCATTTTCTGTTTGGGGCTGATGTTGTCAGGATGGAGTCAGAATTATTTATTCATTGAACTGCACATTCCCTTCTTGAAGTTAAAAACACTTCTAGATGTGATTAACAGGAATAACTTGTACTGTCTTCAAACCTTTATGGTTTATTTTTGTGTTGTCCTCTGAAAGCTGACTTTATATGTTATTAAGTAGCAAAGGACATATTCTGTGTTAATTTTTTAAATGCTATTATGAACATGATGAAACCAGCCATAACAGAGTTCAGGACAGAAACATTTCTGTGCTTATTTGTGTGTAAGAGCACTGGTAACACCTTATGCATCTGATATGGCTGACATTGCTCCCAAGAATAAATGTGAAAACGATTGCCTACAAAGCCTGGCTGGGAACAGGGGCAGGAGGTGGGGTGGGGAATCGGAGGTTCACATCTGTTATGGAAGATGGTGTAAAATGTTCTAGCTGTGCAGGTATAACTCTCCCTAGAAATAAAATGACCTTAATATGCAGTAGTGTATTCAATGTTTAATTTTAAAAAAAGCAGCCATAAAAACTCTGAATGTATATACACACATCAAACTTTGTTACAGTTATATTTGCACTGGATACCAAGTGATGTCTCTGTAATTGTTCTCTTTGTGTCCCTTAAGTTTTGCACAATAAATTCATAAAATGCTATAGAAGTGGATGCCAAAAAAGGTCTCTGGTGGAATTTTGTGAGCATGCCAGAAAATATTCTATGAATGGTAACATGGGAGAGTGAGTTAAATTACAATACTAAATGCAGGGTTTAGCTGAGAACACCAAAAGCATTAAAATTGGGGGAGAAGGGGAGGGAGGGTGAGTTGGACTTCCCAGTAATACCAGGCTGCCAGTCCCTATGGTAATCAGTGGAGTCCTCAATGCAGACTCTGTAAACATTAATAAAACAAAAAGATCCCAGTGTTCTGGTATCACTTCTGTAAAAGCCTTGAAGACCTTACATGTAGCTTGTGTAGTGTTGAAAAAATATGTGAAATAATTTCAGACAGAGACTGTGAGCTGGAGCCACAGTTCTGGTTATTAATACCAAACTGTACAAATGGTTGCAAAAATAGCTAAAATGCTTATAAGTAAAAATGTATTGAGCAATTTGATTGTGCAATGCAACTATATTTCCACCCATAAACTTGAGCTATGGGTAAGAAAAAAAAAACCTCTCCACTGTAAACGCAGTAAGTGGGGCCACTGTATGCTCCCCAAATGGTCTGTTGGCGTGTAGGAATCTGGTCCTTACATGCAGCTGCCAGTCTGCAAGTGCAGTTTGTTTTTCCTATGGGGCATATCTAATAGTCTTGCTAGCTTGAGTAGTGCAATGTCCTAGGGCTCTTGTGCCTGTGTTACTCTGCTCATAAGAAAAAGTAAATAGAAAGTAATGAGTGGATTATTGTAGGGCAGTCTCTATCCTTTGCCCAGGTCCTGAGTAGAAGGGCTGACAATGGAGATTCTGTTCCTTTTTTTTTTTTTTTTTTTTTTTAAGGATTTTGATTACCTGATGACTGCTTTTCTTTTTCCTCTCTTTTTTTTTCTCTCTTGTGTTCTCCCCACCCCCCCATGTAACAAAGCCCATGTGATCTTTGAGGAGAATTTGTCTCTTCTAACTTAACGCATGGAATATCTAAAGCTAGGCCTCAAGTTTAGAGGTAGTGGCAGTGAATTTCAAGAAGCCGTATAAGGTGGCAATATCTGATTTGGAAGTCTGGTCTTGGATGTATTAAATTACATCAGTTGAATTGGGGGACTTGTCTTTGGTTGTGTTGATGCCCCATGATGACTGATCATTTCCCATGCAAGATTAGTCATATTCAGAGGCGTGTGGCAAGAGCCAAGTAAATGGCACTCCTGTGCCAAAAGGCAGACTTGTCCTGACTGGTGGTGCTGCTGCACTAAGCAGCCTTGGCATAAAACAGCTTATACATGACGGTGTCCAGCAAGGCCTGCAAAAACTCAGGCTCCCTGCTCAGGCCACTGCCCTCAACAATTAAGATTGGTTTCTACCGGACCAGTGGATTAAGGCCACAACATCAAGGCATGCAGAGGGTCACTTCTTTCACCAGCTCCAAGCTCTGCAGCCTTTCCCCACCTTTCCTGTTGCAGCCTTCATACTTGCCTTGCTCCTTGGGAGCTGCCTAACCTCAGTCAGCTGTGTGGAGAAGAAGAGGTGGTGGCAGCACTGACTTCACCTGACCCAAAACTCCTCCATGCCCATGTGCGCTTGTGGTGAGCTGGACTTTGGGCCTACAAGTAACACAGTGATGGCTGCTCAGCAGCACACCTTCTGCAAGAAGAATAGATAGTATGTCTTATCTTGCCATGCCTGAAGGCAGACAGCGCTGCTTCTGAGGAGATGGAGTTTTTAAACCCCAGAAGGCTGCTCTGCCAAGTGCTGTTGGCCTACAGGGGTGCAGCCTTACTGCTGTGTGGACAGAATGGTGCAGCTGCCTTAGCAGTTGGGGAGGATCTAATGAGTGAATCCTGGTAGAACACAGCTCTGGGGGTTTATAAGTGCAAGATACAACCTCATGTTTGGCAGCTTTTCTTTGCGAGGTTATGTGGTTTCCCTGCCAGGTGTCACTGCTCAAGTGTCCGTGTTGCTCCTCGTGGCTTATCTAAGAGCTGCGGTCCAGATTCCAGATACTGCTGTGGAAGCTGGCTGCAAAGGACAAGCATAATGCTTCATATTGCCATGCTTTGTGAATGTAGCCTAAAGCCACAGTGGAACCTTTAATCACTGCTGATCTGCTCAGACTCCTTCTGCCCTCCTACTCTCACTTTGCGTCTATCTCAGTGTGGCACTTTGCTACAGCATTAGAAATAATGAGGTTTGGTGCTAATTCCAAGATACTGTGCTCCTTAGCCTGTGCCCCATCTGCTTCAGAGAACAACAAAGCAATCTCTGAAGGAACTGCTCAGGTCTGTGTGAATCGGAAGGAGTAGTGTTATGTGTGAGAGCTAAACAGAGACTAATACTAAATTTAAATTAATGAGACCCAGATTCTGGAAGTGAAACTAAGGAAAATAAGGTAGTGCAGTGATAGGAGAGCTTTCTGTCTCAAAATTGAAGTTGGATTTCTTTTTTCTTTCTGGCTATGTAGCTTTCAGCTATTCAGACAAAAACAAATTTAAGCCAGTACAGTAACAACTCCTTGTTTCCCCCTTCCCTGCACTGTTTTCCTTGAAGCGTCTTTCCAGGATGATGTTGACACTATTCATTTATTTATTTTTTTAAAATCTAAATTCAGATGTCAGCTCGTCTGTCAATAAATAAAAAGTAGATTTTTTTTTTTGTCAGGTTGCATGGATTATGCAGGTATGTAGACTATATAACATGTTTACTTAACCAGTTGTTGCTGAAATTCTTACAAGGTATTTTAAGAGGCCACTGGGCTACTCTACTGATCATAACTCACTGTTGTTTAAGGAAGTATGTCTAAGTTTTCTTAAATTGGGTTTGATTTTTGAATCTATAGAGCTGAATCAGTAACAGAGAACCTGGAGCCTGAGTTTACAGAGGGTCACTCTGTAGATTAATTGCAGGAGGTGCCCTTGGGTAGAGGGAGAGAGTGGGCAGCCTTATCCAGTGTATTTCAAGAGCAGTGCCATAGTGGCAGTGGCTACCTCTAGAACTAACAGCTTCATCCTTTCAGACGCCATTCCCGTTTCCCTATTGATTATGCTGTGGCTGGGTACACAAGGAGCACTGTATTAGTCTGAAGTCATGATCAGTGTCTTTAATCTTTACAAAGGTTGGAAATCCATTCTCCTCCCTACTGGTTAGAGAGCTTTTCAGCTGACACTGTAACCTGAGGAACATTGTATTTGGTTTGAGCCTGGGTAATGTTACCAGGCTCTACTGGAAGCTTTTTCTACCCCCTTCTCTCTCTCTCTCTCTCTCTCTCTCTCTCTCTCTCTTTTTTGCATGGCTCACTTGGGGACTATTTGGAAAAAGATTTGTAATCTTAGCCTTCATCAGACCACACAAGTCAAGAGGCTGATCCCCTCTTGGGCTTGTCAGCAGTCAGCTTATTCAGGGCAGAACATGAGCTGTGGTGAGAGTGGGGGAGGCATGTTGTTAGCCCACACTTGTAGATTGTTGTCATGGGGGGCCAGCAACACCATGCTGTTTGGCAGTGAGGGCTCATTTTGTGCCTGTCCCCTGTGGTCCCACAGCAAGGGCTTGAGGCTTCTGTTTGCAGTGTATGGATGTGGGGAGGGGAGTGCTTGGTCTCCTTCAGCTCTGAATACTTTCATTGAGACCTTGGTGAGAATGCTTTCCAACGGAGCCCTGTCACATCTTCCGCCATTTGAATCACTTGGGATTTTGTGAGGGTGCAGAGGATGGGATACAGGCTGTGGAGGCTGTGACAGCCTGGGGTTGCACAGTGTGAGTACTTTTCAACAAACCCAATAGTTCTGAACTGAAATGGTGCCTACTTTATGAACTTGGGCTGTTCTTTTTTTTTAATAGGTGATAACAACAAAAGAGGTTATTAGCTGTACTCCAAAGCTCCCCTAATGTCACAAATGTGACTGTAAAGATATGTATTGAAACAGAGCATTTACCAGCCTGGAGAAGTGCAGTGGTAAATGTTAGACCATGTTGCTTGCTGCTGGCTCTAAGTGTTCAGAAGCAACAGTGTTCCCAGGGGTCTGACCAAGGCCCACAGAATAGTATTGTACTCTATACCAACTTCAATTGGCTTCAGATCCATTGAAGTTTCTGCTATACCCACATCACCAGATGCCTGGCAGCCAAGTGACCTGTCAGCCTCTGGACCCAAGCCAGTACCTTCTGTCAGAGCAGCCTTGCATCATGCAGCTGTGTCAGCTTGAGTCAGTGCTGCTGTGGTAGGTGTGTTCTGGATCACCTTGCGAGGGAGCAGCCAAAAGCAGGTCCTTTGGCATCTGCAAAAGCCACAGTGAGTGGAGTTGGAGCTCTCTTCTCATGTAAAGCCACACTCAGCAGCCTGACAGTTTCCATCCTGACCACAGCTTATCTTCCCCACACATCTTCCTGCACTCACCAGCCCCTTGAACCCAGTCTCTTGTCACCTACCCTTGGCACAAAATACCAAATCCTGTGCAATCCCTGCCTCAGCAGATGCAGAGTCTGCTGAATTGGGAGCTGAAGCACATGCTGAAGTACACAGACTAGTTTATAGTTTGTGTAGAAAGTTGCACGCAGACACAATTTAATGAAATTTAGTAGGTACATTTTTAGCAGACTTAAGAGAAAAAGGCTGTGTGTTACAGGCTTGTCATAACACACATTCTACCACTTGAGCTGTGTTGGCATAGTCAAACAGTGCAACTGCCCCAAGGCTGGAGAATAGAGCTTTGCCTGGTGAAAAGGTGTCCTATGTACTGCAGTTTATCCTCATACTGTATGTGAAATAGTCGTGACAGTGTAATTCTGTTCCCACTGACAGTTGGCAGATTCTTGTTACTTTTTTTAGGTTTTTGGTGTTCTTGTTTTTTCTTCTTCCTCCCCTTTGCATACCCCAAATGTTTATACCGTGCTAACCAAACATAAGCTGATCTTGCAACTGGAGTGGAAACCTGCAAACAACTTTGCTCCTGAAATTATTTCCAGCTGAAAAGCTGAGGTGTGCTCCTGCTTCTTGCCCTGTATACTAGGTGGAATAAATGTTCTTTCATGTCTGTTCTAATGCTCTTAGATTTCTTTGACTGCATGAAGGTTGGGGGCACTCAGTATCCTCTAAGATAAAGATTTTAACTTTCATGGTGCATTTTTGTTTGTTTTCATGTCTGTAATATTTTTGTAAAAGCATAAAAATGGTATCAATATATTTCAACTATTGTACATGAGAAATGTGTAGAATATGGGGGCATCAGAAGTGATAAAATTCTAGGGAGAGAAGTGTATTTACATATACAAATTTCACTTCCAAAGAAAAGTCTTTGATATGTTACATCTCATTTTAGGGGTTCCAGGGATCACAGGCAATAATTACAAGTGATTCCATGCGCAGAAAAGAAATTAAGCAAAACTGTAATTAGACAATTTGATAATTAGATCATTAACAAGCTCCTAATATAACTGTGTTAATGGAAACAGCTATAAATACAAAACTATATCTGGTTACTGTCTGGTATTACATCAAAGCTGAGGAGCTTTCACAAGCAAACGCAACCCACCCTGAGATAATGCAAAACTGTTAGAATAAAATTTCAATGGGTTGCACTGGGATTTTTCTTTTATCAGTTCACATTATTGATAAAAACAAAACCAAGTGCTAATAAAAATAATGAATAATGTCATGCACAGCCGAAGTGGTAGGTATGGTATCAATTAACCTGAAGCTGGGATTAGTGCACAGAGTGAGGCGGGACGTCAGGGCTGAAGGGCAGGAGAAAGGTCAAAGGGTATCTGCTGGGTTTGGGAGCTGTGCACCTGATAAGCTTGGTGAGCCTGAGGCTGAACTGCAAAAGGCTGGGCAAACCAGGGGAGGGAGCATGGGCATGGTATTGCTGGCAGGAAAGGAACAGGATGGTGGTGCTTTTCCCTCCTTGAGGAAAAAAAGGGATTTCCAAGAGATTGAGACACTGAAATGTAGTTTGATCTTGGACACGATGGGAGTTTGAAGAATCCCGAGGCAAGAGCAAGCAAAGCAGCCCTTTTGTGAGTGAATGGCTTGGGGTGAGAAGGAGGTGGTAAATGATAACAGGCCAAATGTTACTGAGGGGGAAAGATTTAGCAGATCGAAGTGAGACTGTGAGAGTCTGTATGGCTAGACAGCAGGGGACATTAGCTGCCTGTGGAGCAAGTGGCTGTCAGCACCTGGTATGTGGCTACTATTTAAAGCAGCAGCCTGCCGCAGGCCTGGTATGTGTCAAGGAGAATGTTTCAGACAGGTGCCGTCAAACCTCAGAGCTGCTTACAGGGTACTCTATGCAACTTCTGTCCACCCGAAACACAGCATAAAGTCTTTAGGGAAAGCAGGGTGGCATACAACACACTGATAGAGATGTTGTGATCTTTCTTCTAGGTCAGCAGTTCCATATCTTTGCTGACCCCATGAGTAGACCTTCAAATTATTTGTATTGGAAATTAATTGGAAAAAAAATAATCCTTTCGTAGATCATTGCCTTGATTTCTCCTCTCCCCCTCCTTTGTCCCTCCCAATTCACACCATCAACTTCAAGTAGATATCTCATCTTCTCCCCCTGCAACCTCAAGGGTTGCATAGTGATCTGAGACTGTTTTCCACAGTCTTAACTAATCCTCTAGCTTTCACACTGCCCACTTGCTCGATCCTGGGTGCATTCACATGAAGGAAATCGCTCCTAAAGAAGGCATGTAACAGCTCTGCAGATGTTGAGGTGCATGTTCTTTAGCTCAGTCAGGATAAAAAGCTGATGGAAATCCCCAGTCAATACTAGTGTGAGATGTGACTGCCGCTGATGGATAACAGCCAGGTTTGTATGCAGCTTGGAATGCTCTGCATGGACAAAGATTTGAGAATCAGTGCAGGGGGGAGACTCGCTCCTATTTCCAAATTACATGTTTTTAACAATGCTGTTTATCTAATGCAAAATGGAAACACTGAAAAGCAGCAAATAAATTTCAATTTTTCATGTGCCTCTGACTGTGAACGTGCATGGGAGAGACTTCATTATTACTGTGAAGTGACTGTTGTCTTTGTGATACACTTTCCCAGTGGTTAGGAACAAAATTCATTCTGTTTCCTAGATGGCATGCAGATAAGCTCCATCCAATTTGAATAAAGTGGGCAGGATTTTACTTTTACTTGCAGTTTTGTTAAGATTAAGATTACTTTGGTTGCCTGGTGTTTTCATATTGAAGGACATGAAAGTAAGTCAACTTAAAGTGTGAATTTCAAATGGCTTTGTTAAACTGCAGTAAAACTCTTCATGTTTTAACTACCATAATTAGTGCTGTACTAAGGCTTGCCATGCTCTAATTCTAGTCAATCCATATCCTTGACCTTCCCAACTCCTCTCCAGTCAAGTTGAGAAGGGTGGAAATCTGATAGTGGCAGAAAAGAAACTAGGGAGGAGACCCTGAACGAGTGTTGCTTGAGGAGAGCATATCCAAGATGAACGAAAGGTAGGTTTGCTGAACCAGGTTGGAACCTCAGTGTGAAGTGGAGAAATTGGTAAAATTGTTTTTAAAGGCTGAGTGAATTAAAAAAAAAAAACCAAAAAACAAAAAACAAACCACTGCCCCACCCCCGCCCAAACCAAACAAACAAAAGGAAGATTGGACATGCAAAGGCAAAGCTCTTTACCCATTGTAAAAGCCACCAATAACCTGTATCAATCTATTGATTTTTTCTTTTTCTTTTTTTTTTCTTCCCCCTTCCAAAACAGTGATCTTGCATGCAATTTAAAGATAACTAATGTTTCTTAGAGTGGAGAGAAAAGCATAAAAGTGAGCATGCAGAAATGGTTTAAAAAAACAGGATACAAAAATAAGCTGAATATGACAGAAAAGTTTTGATTCTCTGATGCATGTCAATCGTAGATGTGCTGAAGCTGAACAAATTTGATAAAAAATGTTACACATTGAATAGACTTTTTGAGAATGCTAAGTTATGAAGTAAACCCCACAATTTTTCTAGTGAATGTTTCCCTAAAATAAAAGGGAGATGATTCTCATGTTTGAAAAGCAGTTACAAGAGGTTTCAGCTTGCTACAAAGCCCTTTATAAATCAGGAGAACAGTAAGTATATAGGTGTCACAAATACTGTCCTGACCTTCACACTCATGATGTTTAGTTACCATTCTTCAGGTATGACAGCTGTTTGAGAAATCACTGGTTACAGTGTCAATAGTAGCTCAGTGCTGGCAATCATCAAAGAACTGTAATGCTCTTCTCACAGGAAAAGCAGGCTGAACTTTGAAAATGTGGAGGTGTGTCAGAACAGTAATTGCTATTGTAGCTTGGTTACTCAAAGAAGTTCAAGTGATCTGTTGATTTGATGTTTATCAAAGCTTGGAATAATGGGGAAGTTTGAAAGGATCAAAGAAAAACTAATGTTATTCCAGTATTTTAACAGGTCTGGCCCATGTAATCATAGGTCAGTCATGCTTCATGCTTATCCCAGATGGGTTTGAAAGGGTGGGTAACAGGATATCAACAATAAAGAACAATGTCTGTGTGAATGGCCATCAGAGGATTTTATGAAAAAAAGGTATCATCACATTTGTCACTATGGTGAGGAGTGAGACTAAACATTTGGTTGATAAAGCTAATAGTTCGTAAGCTCTTGAAAGCGTCTAATTCTAACAATAGTTAGGTAAAATTTTTAGCCAGCTCCCAGCTGAGTGAAGAGGCAGCAATAGCAACTGAGTTCTGTGGGTTGACTGGAGACTTGAGCAAAAATGCATCTGTGATACATCTGGGTTGCATGCATGACACAAGACTGCTTATAGCAATGATGCAGAAAAGTACTAGGGGGTCAAGGTGCATAATCAGTTGAACACAAGCTCATAGTGTGCTCTGGTGGCTAAGAAAGCAAATGCAATCCTTCAACATTCAGGCAGAAAAATACAAAGCAAGGAGGAGAGAATGGAGCTGCTGCTTTTCCAGCACAAGTGATGAGGCTTCTGCAATTCTGAGTTTGTTTCTATTCTTTGTGCTATAAAAAGGGTGCTGACACATTCTGCCCCTTCAGCAACAGCTGAGTTTGTCTACCACATAGCTGTAGAAGAAGCTTCCCTCCAGGATACCCTATGCATGCTGTGGCCACAGATTCAGTCTGGGCTGCAGAGCTCTAGACAAATGCATAGCAGAGCTCATTGGGCAAGGCTTGGATTTGCACCACGGAATGTATATTTAGATTTTCCTGCTGCTATTTCATCTCTTCTTCCCAACCCAATTAAAAATCTGGCTGCTGTCTAGCTATCAAATTCTAACACAAACACCTGTGTGCCAGATGTGTAGAGCTGTAGACCTGTCAGAGCTGATCCATCATCAGAGCCATAAGCCAATCCATGGAGCAATTACAAAACACTTTTTGTTTTTCCCCTTCTTCTGTCCCTCCTCCCCATTTTTAATCCTCCTATTTTTCCAGGGTCTTCTCTCTTCTGCTTCCTGCTGCTGCAAGTTTGTAAGGTGAGCCTTGCTCAGACTTTCTGTCTCTTTCAGATAAGAAAACAGAGAGCCTAAACCAAAGGAGCACATTTTCCTGGCTGCAGAATGGCTGGTTTGTACTGACAAATGTTAAATTATACAAGTCCAAATGTGAGTAGCATGTGCCAGCTCAAGAAAACCACCTTGAAAATAGTAATGTTGTGAGGCCTACACCAGGCAGAATTAAGATTTGATTTTTCCTTTCCCCCCATCCCTGAAAAGAACTAGTCCCCCAGATGTGTTCTGGAGATACTGATTGTAGGACAGGGAGCACTCTCATGGCCTTTTTGAAAGGGAAGGCTGAAGTCAGCAGCAGAAAGCAGTCCTTCAATTTTGAGGGACAAAAATGGTGATAGTTAAAGAGATGGGATATGATAATGCTGCAGAGTTTTTTACTGCAGTTGGTAAGACAGTCTCTTTACAAAAGCTTGCTGGGAACAGGCTAATGTAAAAACCCTCTTTCTTATTCCACTATGCTTTCCTTGTGACCTCTGTCTCTCCTTTTGTCCAAGTTCCCTACTTACAGGTCTCCAGGATTGCCTTCTCTCTCTTCTCCCCAACATGTAGTAACACTGCTTATGGGGGGACATTCCTGCTGGGGAGAGAGAGTTTCAGAAGGACAAGAGGGAAATATGGTCTCCTTTTCTAGCAAAGGAGATGAGAGAGTTTCATTTGCTCAGCTGGGAGTGGTAATGGATGGCTCAAGTGAAGAAGATATATTGGGTGTGAGGGAAGTCTTCTGTGACAGAGTGTAAGGCTGTATGGTCTTGCCCAGAGAATGTCAGTTGCTTTGTACAGAGCAATAGAAAAAGGAGGCCACCTCACTGCTCCCTTGGTCTTGCTCATGTGCAACTTTGGCTTTTACTTACCAAACCACTGCTTGTGCTAGCAGAGATCCTGCCACCTTAGATAATTCAGATGATTCAGTCTTTACTTAGCAAAGCTAACTGATTTTTATCCAAGGTTTCCAAGCTCAGTTTGATGATACAGTGCTACTAATTTATAGTCATAATGTGTATCCTGTCATGCTTATGTGAGGAAAGGCTCCCATTGACTTCCGTTTATTTGAACATACTTCTGCTTTAACAGAAGTGGTGCCATTGTAACAGTGAGGAGCTGTTTTTCAACTGTTGGGGCTCTGGAATGCTGAAAACAGCAGATCTCTGAAATGTAGCCTAGAAGTGATAGGACATGTTTAAGTTAGGTGCAAAGTCACTTGGAAAATAGCCCAAATGCCTCTGGAAAGTAAATTTACAAGTATAATCTCTTTATTGGGCTGGAAAGTACACCCTCAAGAGAGAAAGGAGAACAGAGGGGATTCCAGCCCCCCCCGCTGTCCCCCCCCCTCCCCCCCCGCCATTTAGAGACCAACCATGGACTAACAGGATTGTGTTTAGAGCAGATATGTTTGCACAGTCATGGAAAAACATGTGTTTTTTATCAGGGTTAAGGCTTCCCTCCTACTAATGTTTCTTGATTAGTTCTTTTACTCCCTGCCTGTGGAGAGTGAGAGTCTGGAAAACACACTTCTTCCTGGGCAGAACTTTGATCATTGCTTTCCCCTACTTCTCCCCTCACCTTGTATGATGGATTACATACCAGCAGTCATTGCTGCCTGGACCCCTTCAGAAACAAAAGAGCTCCATGAGTCTTACGGGAGCATCTTCAAGCAAAAGCTGACCTCTGTGTTTTAGTTAGTATTGACTACTTTGTTTTTCCCTGAAGAGCAATGAATAATATTGGTACTGAAGAACACTATTTGGTAAGAAGTTATTGAGATTCATTGTATAGTTGAGTTTTCTCTGAGGTGGAGTAATGACATAGGGTTACAATGTCTAACTTGCACAGGCTACAGTTGACCAAATCAAATCCAGTTGTGCACAAAATCTTAGAGAGTATGTCCTAGTGGCTGCCTGTTATGTTTGCAAAAAAGTAGTATGTGTATGAGGTATTTGTACATGAATCTATGATCAGCTAGGTTCCATGTAACATGTAAAAGTGCAGATTGTTCATCCTATTTCTTGCCTGCCTCTCTGTCCACCAGTTGAGCTCTGCCTGTTTTCATCATGTCTCCTAGTGAGCTTTGTGTAAATATATGTCTGAAACAGTCTGCGTTTCATGCTGAAAGTGGTTGTTTGCTTCCTCTGTTGAGGAAGATGGACACAAAGCTGGGTAGCAGGAAGGAAAGGATTATTCTCTTTGTAGTCTGCTTTCTTAGTGGTGGAGTTAAAATGTCATGAAAACTATACAGAAGGAGAGGAGGATGCTTCTGCATTGCCTTACCTGATCATATATAGTAGTGCCGTTCCTCCTCCTCCTCCATGAGGCCAGGACTGCATTTACTCTGGTACAGCTGTCTGTGTACTTCAGTGTTTAACTACCGCCTGTTCGCGGGGTACATTTTCACTGGGTAAAGCAAGAATTCCTCCTCCTATCTGTCTATGATGGGTCTCTAAAAAGCAAAACTTCCTTCCCTCTTCTATCTTTCCCATGTCATATTTTAGTTCAGGACCAAAGATGAGGGATTAATTGTTAGCTGGTTACAGTGGAGAAGATGAACAACTAAGCATGGCTGGAATTGGTGTTTACTTGAGCTTGAAAACTAAAACGGTAATGTGAAAAGGTTCCTTGCAGCAAAGCTCAGGGTGCACTCTGTTTAGTTCACTGCTTGCCTTGTGCATTTATGCTATGGTCTGTGTTGTGACTGATCTCCTGAAGCTTTCAGACCTTTTACAGGCTTTCATTTGTTTATTATAGGAATAGGAATTTATAGTAATGCTGTTTATACTAAAGATGGGTGAACCATTACAGCAATAAGAGAAACCATCATGAACCTCTGCCCTGAAGTCATACCAAACTCTTTTGTGATTTTTAAAGTTCTGTTTCAGTTTTCAGTGTCATTGTACTTTGTTCTGTCAGGACTGGAAATGAGTGTCAAAATATAAATGGTATTTCCAACGTCAGCCTCAGATTTCACGAGCAAATCTGCTCTCGTGCCGGGGAGTGTGGAGTTTCTTAGACCTCACAAGTTTCAGTAGTGAGTATAACCTTTCCAACTCCTGCTGTTTAGTGCAGCTAGCTCAAAGCGCTTAATCAGTGAGGCTTGCCCATCACTATTTCATATGGGACAAGATACTATTTATTGAACTAATAAGCATTCCTAGGGGAATGTGTGCAGATGATTGCTTGCAGATGAAACACTGAAACAGAAAGTGCGGTGTAGCTGCATTTGCCTGCTATTCGAGCAAGGATGTAGTGACTGTCCAGCTTTGGCCTCCTTCCTGCTAAATGTGTTGCAAGCCTGTCAGCTGATTCTTCTGTGAAATTGTGGTGGAGCTGCCCAGTGCAGAATAAGAAAGTAAACTCTCTTTTAGGCTCTATCAGTTTTGTTTTGAGAACAAAATGTGACTAATGTGTTTCTGGAACCTGGGTTTCTCCAAATTTATTTGCTGTCCTGTAGGCTTTTCTGTTTCATATTCTAGACTTGGATCCAGTGTTGAGCTATCCATCTAGTAGAGTATTACAGATCAGTAGAGCCAATCTTGGGAGTAATCAATTCAGGTTGTGCCTGTTTTCCTCCTTTCTGCTCCTGAGGAGGAATAGTCTTTCTTCTTCCCCACCTCCCTCCCTCTCTCTCTGTTTATTGTTGTATCAGAGAATGATCTGATGTTTGTTTTAACACTGAGATGAAGCTGAATTCACTGCTGTCCAGCACTCTTTAAAGTTGGTGTGCTACTTGCATATTTATATCATGCTGACATTTGCTTACTTTAGAGAAGGCTTTATTTCCTTGGAATATTTATCACAGTGTCCAGGAATTTCCATGTTGAACTGCTGCTGGATCTGAATGTTGTATATAATTACCTGGGTTCAAGCCCAGTTGCCTAAGGGAAGTTAACTTTCAAAGAACAACAACTAGCTCTGTGGCACTAGCTAGCTGAAGGAAGAGCTGGCAAGGATTTTTTCCTGGACTGATGTGGAGCAGCCTGGAAAGAAGACTCGCACCTCACTTCAGCTATATAGGTAGCTTTGTCTAGCTTATTAGGGGAAAAGTAGAGAGTCCTTTCCCTGCATACCTGGCATCATGGATGGGGTGCCTATATCTGATGTGATCTGTTGACCTAGTTATGGTCTGGGATGGAAAATAAGATTTGACATCTTTTGCATTCTGTTTTTTCCCCCTGATTTCCACCAGTCCCTTTCCCGAAGGTTAAGGGGGGAGGGTTGGTGCAGAATCCAGTTCCTGTCTTCCTGACACACTTTGATACTCTGACCCCCTTTGTGCATAGAATAGAAATGACCAGCTTGAGGCTTGATCAGATCTCAGCCTCCTGTTGTTTCCCATCAGCTTATATGACTCTCTTGGGCTTCTGGGGCTAGAACTGCTCTTTTGCTGCTGTGCATAAAGAAGCACTATGATTTATGAATCAATTAATCACTGCATGCTGAGGAGCTGTTCACGGTAGTTAAACAGTGAAAATAAAATGCTTGAGTATATAATAAAGACGGATCATAATGAATATGACCCTCTACCAATGAATTCTCTCCCTCCCTATATTATACCCCCTACCCATTCTTTCCCAGCACAGCCAAACTATCAAGACATGAAATTTGTCTATCTTGCTTGTCATGGGTTCATCAAATTACTTGATAAGGGTGCTGTTTGTGTGATTTCCTCGCTACGCCCCATGCACTCTTCCAGTCTGTTTTCAGTTTGCTGCTAGAGCTGCTAAAGCCACAAAGATGAAGAAGAAAAAAAAAATAAGATTCTGATACTACTGATTGTAAACCTTTTTGAGTAGTCATAAGAAAATCCACCAATAAGTCCTCAAAACTTAAGGAGGGGAAGGTGAAGTCTGCCCTGCCTGGTCTGTAAAACCAAAAATGTGGTGCGAAATTTCCAATAAATGTTTCCATCACGTAACTGTCACTATTTGCATAACACACACCTCATTGCTGTGCGTTTCTGAAACTGCATGATACTGTAAGAACTAGGCAAGTTTGGTGGTAAGCCCCTGGTAAGATTGCTGTTTGCCTTCACAACTTACTGAAGCACTTTGCAATTTAGGCCAGCAGTTAATGACTGTAGTCATGTCAGGGTGGCATATTGCTCTGTGGATAGCACCACTGACATTCAAAGATCTACCCATGAGGTAAGGATATGAGGCAAGAGGTTTTAAACCTGATCACATGGTTTTGCACCAAAACTATGCTTTCCAAGAAGAAACTTATTCTTTACAAATTATTGACCCTATATATGTTCTATTTTCTAAATAAAATTATTGTTTTATTTTACATAATACCCAAAATAGTGGTACAACATTTCATTAACAGAAAACATTTTTTTTTGGCTGAAAAGTGTATTCTTGGTAAATGAAATGCTGAAAAGCTCTCAAAAACTTTATCAAATATCCCTCTGTTTTGAATTCTGAGAAGGATTTTGGGAGAGTAATGATACTTCTGTCTTTTCATTTTTTTTCTTTACAGCAGGCTTTGAAATTTTACATTTTTGTTGCAGAGTATTTCCTGGATTTTCTGAGTACCAAAAGCTGGTATTGATGAGTAGATGAATTTGTGAACCTTGCTACAAGCCCACTGGTTTTAGTGGAGTTGCTCTTGATCTCACCTGTGTAACTAAGAGTAGATTTCATTCAAGCCAGAAATTAGGTGCAGTGGTGTGAAGCAGGTTAATTCACTCTCTCTGCCATGCGTTGAAGCTTGCAGTTGAATTATAATATTTGCCACTTATCAGTAAAAGGAAAAGAATTTTCTCTTCCCAACACAATCTAGTTTCTCGGTTTTGTTCAGCTCTGCTGCTGGCATATGTTGACTGTATCTAATGGCCTTTGTTTGCATTCTAAGCTTATCTCATAAATTGGCTTTTGAAATGCACAATCAGCAGTAATAACGTTTCACTGTGGTAGCCATGGTTAAACATTTCTCTGTCCCCCCCTTCTTTGTTTGATTTTTAGGACCCAGGTTTCTCTTCGGTGATTCATGACAAGCTCCAAGTTCCCAATACTATTCGTAAAGCATGGAATGAGAAGGACAACAGATGTGATGTTTGTGCCACACACCTGAACCAGTTGAAGCAAGAGGCAATTCAGATGGTGCTGACCTTAGAGCAAGCTGCCAACTCAGAACATTACGATGCCTCGCCAGGCTCTCCCCCACCTCTCTCCAATATCCCCACATTAGTGAGTCCCCGGCACATGGGCAGCCTGCAGCCCAGGGACTGGGCATATATGCCTGCTCCTTATGCTACATCTAATTATACAGGCTTTGTTGCCAACAAACACAGTGGAAAACCCAACAGTCTAGGGATTGTCAACGGAGTGGAGAAGAAAAATGGCTCTCCTGGACACCAAGCCAAGGTCAGCTTTCAAATGGCCACCAGCCCCAGCAATGGTAACGTTCTCAACTCTGTGGCCATCCAGGCTCATCAGTACCTTGACGGCACCTGGTCTTTGTCAAGAACGAATGGCGTCACTCTATATCCCTACCAAGTAAGTATTTTAAAATAACAAAACATGTTTGTCTTCTTCCCATCGAAGCTTGCACGGACATGTTAACACTGCTTGTGCCAGTTGCGTAGAAGTAGAGGCATTCATAAAGTGAGCACCAGAACAAGGAGTGCTATGAATTCCTGTTTCCCTGACAGGGCATTGAGTTGGGGGAGACACAGATTACAACCAGTATTAATTAGAACACCTTTTATTAATTCAGCTGTTATTAGTAATAGAACCAAGCTGTTGTGTTTAATAGCAGACAACTATTCATACGGTATATGCAATTATTCTCTCACACAGTTCTCACTCACTCACTCTTGCTCATCATACTTGGTTGGAGCAACAGCTGGGAGCCAACCACACTTGTTTACTCACAAGTGGAAAGTGGCACTAGTGTACCAGTGACTTCTGGGTTGGTATTCAGAAAGTACCCAGAAGGTCTTTTGGTTCATCATGTGTCCATATGATCCTATAGTCTTCGTGTACTACCTTTGTTGATGTGTTCTAAACTACATACATTCTTATTGATGCTAGTGTGTGCTGGTGGCCTTCTGCAGATTCAACTGATTCTTGGTGGTTTGATTTGTATCAGTTCTCATGAATTCAATAGGTCCACTAGTCTCCAGAGCTTAGCAGTTCTGGGGAGATTTTCATGTACTTCTCAGCATGTCCTTTTCCTCCTCTTTGGCCTGATGTTTTCTGGTATACCAGACCCATAAGTATGTGTAGAACCCCTCCACACCAGCTGGCACAGAAGGGGTTTTTGTGACAGGAGTTAGGCTTTCCAATGCACTTAGCTGCAGGTGGTGGGATTTTTGGAGTGCCCAAGCACTTGCAGATTATGACATAAGCCTATTCTTTCTGAGTTCTCCCAGCCATCCTGTTGGCTTCGTTAGGCACATAAATATCTTTGGAAGTTGGTCTTTCTACTAAGTTATGAACAGATTGCAAGATAGGTCCCTAAATTAATATTTAACATTTATCAGTATGAGTAACTAGTATTACAGCCAGAAAAAAGTGATGTTATTCATAAGCATTAAGATATTTTCATGCACCAAAGACGACTTGGTAAAACCAGAAGTGAACTACAGTTACTTTATCTGGAAAATATGTGACTTTATAGTTTTGTGGGTTTATGCTCTAGTGAACCTGAATCACATTTGGGCAGGTCAGTATGTGATCATAGTTTGATCTAAGAAAAAAAATTTCTCATCTATGTTCCATCTACCCCCTCCCCCCCCAACAACGCACATTAAGAAAACTGAGTAATTATTAGTTGTGTTAAGAAAATCACTTCAGTTTTATTGCATTCACAATCTTTTAGGTTCATCTTCTATGAAAATGTGTTTTTTGTTTACTTTTTAATAATGTTCATAGTTCCTAGATGGTTCATTTTGTCTTAAAAATATTCAGTAAGGAGTATCAATTATTCAAAACTTCCCAGATTAAGGAGACTGTTCCCTACCATTTACTACTCATTTCAATAACCTTGAAATAGAAAAGACACCCCACAAACAAAAAAACCCCAAACAAACTGAAAAAAACCCAAACAAACCTAGCAATGATGGACTGTGTTGATACTGTTTTATATTCTCTTTAAGATTCCACCTTCAAATGTTAAAATTCTGACTTTACTCAAGTGTCACATTTAATTGTCCAGTCAAGGAATAATAATTATAGCTTTTGTCTTTAAATGTGTTGAAAGGATTTTAGTGTTTGGTTATGTGGTATCCATATCAGACTGGGAATTAGTCAAGTAAGAAGAAAAACTTTTTGAAGTATTTTATTTGTAATTTGAAGTAGTAGGAAGATGGAGGCTTTGCTTTTTCTGCTTTTGTGTACAGAAACCAATCTTATTTGCTACACATTCTCAGAACATTTTAGATCTCTCTACCATATAAATATATTTTTTGTTATGCACTCACAGAACTACTGGGGAAGAGCTCTAGGAAGATGAATCTGTTATCTTAATTAGAACCCTTCTTGATCTGAAGGTGAATTAAAAAAAGAGGCACTAGCTACTTACTTGCAAATGTCTATATATTAATTAAATTTTCTTGCCTTCCCTTAACAAGTGATTAGAAAAACCTTACTGTGCATTAGCTAAGAGGAATAAAAAATAATTTCTTGGGATAAAAAGCCTTGCACTTCACACAGAGAGGTACAGTACCCTTTTACATCATAATCTTGTTAATTGATGTCCAGGGAGAAGTCAGTCTCTTGGCTCTAGACTTAATGGCGCCTGTTATAGACACCTCCCATTGTAAATTAGCTTTCCTTAGACAGTCTAGATAACTTGACAGAAATGGTTGAGTACCTTGAAAACTGACTGTGTTTTCTTCCTTGAAATATCACCAAAGAGAGAAAACACTAGTTTGGAAGTGAAGTTCTGTGGGTCAGAATTGACTCATGGCAGTTTTAGGCACCAAAAAGTATTCCTACTGTTGTAAGGTCTAGGATGTTACTTCCTTCCTAGGGTCCTCCCTTCCAGACTGCCTAAAATTAGAACCTTGTTATGGTGAACAAATTACAACTTTTGTTTCAGTTCTGGTAGAAAAAACAAAGAAAGAAACAAACAAAAAATATGAAGTGAGTGTTGTGATATTGTAGGGCTCAGCTGCTGCCATAGTGTAGGGCGAGTCTTAAATGACATGCCACTATTCAACTACTTTTGCAGAAAGAGTAATTGCTATCAGGAGTAAGTAAAACAAATGTGAATTTATACTTTACCAGATTTAGTAATGTATTATATGTTTAAAGTCTGAAAAATAGAAGTAGTAATACAGGTCTTTAACTGGAGATGCATGTCAGATGTAAAAGAAACTTTCCAGTAATTTCATGGAGGTATTATGGGAACTCATCAGTGGAGTCTCCTAAGAATAAGTCAGAGAAATAACTGCTAAGAATTGTTTAGGCAAAACTGGTCCCACCTGGAGATTAGGAGATGGTGTAGATGACCCCATCAGTCCCCACTGGTCCTGTTTTATGTGATTCCATATTTAGCCACCCCTTGACTAGACAGAAACAAAGATCTGGTTCCAAAACCCTGTGATGTCCACTAGGCCTGGGTCACAAATGAACAGCTGACATTGTTTTCTGTAAGGGGCTGAATCAAATTTTGCTGGTAAGTGGCCCTCTTACAAAACAGGGAATCAGAGGCAGGGAAAGGCAATTGATTGATCTTAAACATAAAGCATGGCCCATTAAAACCCTCCTGCAAACTCTGGTATGCTGAAATGGTTACCTGGTCAGGGGAAAAGTGACCCCTTTCTGTTGAATACGTATAGGAAAATACCAGCCAAAATTCAATAGAATTTGATCAAGAGTCTGAAAATCGTGCTCCTTCAGTCATCAGCAGGTAGCATTTGTATACCCTGGGGATCAGACTGTGTTTTAACACTTGTAAAGGCTTCTGTTGATCTCCCTATCACTCAAAGGGATTTCAGTCCTTCCCTGCTCAGAGAAAACTCATTTAAATTAGTGAGGTTTTACCTGAGAAGGGCTGTAATTATTTGTGCAGCTGCTAATGTGAATTACAGGATACCACAGTGTTAAGTACCTTTCTGTTGCTTACCAGTTATTACATAACACTTCTAAAGAAAAAGAAACCTTTGAGCCTGAGGTACTAATGTAGGAGCCGAAAGTCCAAATACCTTGATGAAATGATTTCTTCTTGTAATTTTTATAGAGAATGTGATACTCAATAGAACGCATAACATTCTTATTACTTTATTATCCAAAGCTGCTAAAGCAGCTAAAACAAAACCACCACACTAAAGAATAAGATAGATTTGAGTCCTTAGTAGTTCAGACTGATTTAGGGTTTGCTTTCAAAGGGAAAGGAGTTGAAAATAGTGACTAGATTAAGCTGGTTACACTAAAACACTTTTTCTGGTGTAAAAGTGCTCCATTGTTTAGAAGTAGTTGTTCCTCTTCAGAAGGGTGCCCTCTTTTAACCTAAATTAACTGCATGGTTCTCAAATGTTGTACCTCTAAACCGAAAGCATGGCATTAACTGCATTGTGGTGTGAGTTGCTGTCATGGTTTAACCCCAGCCAGCAACTAAGTACCATGCAGCCTCTCTATCACTCCCCCACTCAACTGGACAGGGATGAGAAAATATAACTAAAGGCTTGTGCGTCGAGATAAGGACAGGGAGAGATCACTCAACCAATTACTGTCATGGGCAAAACAGACTTGATTTAGGGAAAATTAACTTAATTTATTGCTAATCAACCAGAGTAGGGTAAAGAGGAATAAAACCAAATCTTAAAACACCTTCCCCCCACTGCTTTCTTTTCCGGGGCCCAACTACACTCCCAATTTTCTCTACCTCTTCCCCTGTCAGCGACACAGGGGGATGGGGAATGGGGGTTGGGGTCAGTTCATCACACGTTGTCTCTGCCGCTCCTTCCTCCTCAGGGGCAGGACTCCTCACACTCCTCCCCTGCTCCAGTGTGGGGTCCCTCCCATGGGAGACAGTCTTCCATGAACTTCTCCAGCATGGGTCCTTCCCACGGGCTGCAGTTCTTCATGAACTGCTCCAGCGTGGGTCCCTTCCACAGGCTGCAGTCCTTCAGGCACAGACTGCTCCAGCGTGGGTCCCCCGTGGGGTCACAAGCCCTGCCAGAAAACCTGCTCCAGCATGGGCTCCTCTCTCCATGGGGCCACAGGTCCTGCCAGGAGCCTGCTCCAGTGGGGGCTTCCCACTGGGTCACAGCCTCCTTCGGGCACCCACCTGCTCTGGCGTGGGGTCTTCCCCGGGCTGCAGGTGGATATCCGCTCCACTGTGGACCTCCCTGGGCTGCAGGGGGACAGCCTGCCTCACCATGGTCTTCCCCATGGGCTGCAGGGGAATCTCTGCTCCGGCACCTGGAGCATCTCCTCCCCCTCCTTCTGCACTGACCTGGGGGTCTGCAGGGTTGGTTCTCTCACACCTTCTCACTCCTCCCTCCGGCTGCAATTGCACAGAGTTTTTTTTTTTCCCCTTCTTAAATCTGTTATCCCAGAGGCGGTATGACCACCTGATGGGCTTGGCATTGGCCAGCGGCGGGTCCGTCTTGGAGCCGGCTGGCATTGGCTCTGTCAGACATAGGGGAAACTTCTAGCAGCTTCTCACAGAAGCCACCCCTGTAGCCCCCCACTACCAAAACCTTGCCACACAAAGCTAATACAGCTGCAGAACATAAAACAGTGGGCATTTCCTCGGTCCTCTACTTGCCTTCCTGGATCTGCATAAGAATCTTTTCATGTCTTTAAGTAGATTATTTAAAAAGGCAAACAAAAAAAAATTTAGCACAGCGTGTTTGGTAGATTTGAGTGGCAGGAAGGTAAGAAAGAACCAGAGAACTGGAAAAGGCCAACTGTTCCAGAAACAATGTGGGCCATGAAAGGGACAGATGCGTAACAGAAAAAGTGGCTGTTGATGTGGGTGAGCACCTCCTGCTGCAGACCTTGAGGTTGTGAAGTTTGAATTTGGTAGGGAAAAAGGTAGTGCGTGTAAGGATTTGAGTATGGGTATTGTGAACATAATGATATTCAAGGAAAAATTGTTCCTTTTTCCCCTGCACTTAAAAAGACCCTTTTGACCAAAAGTTTGGAAAATGACATCTTAAACTACCGAGAGCCTCTTGGCCCCAGGCGTAATGATCTCAAGCCTATTCAGAGAGTTATCAAAGGCTTTGTTTGTGTACAATTGATGAAAGCCTACAGTATGTGCTTTCTGTTTCCTCTTTATGTATAATGTGTGTTTAGAAGAACACTGTTCTCTGAGAAAATACCAGCTTGTTCTGGAGTTTTGCAGTGATGTATGATTTGTTTGGAGTTTACTTAGGTCATGGCTGTCTCATAACGCATCAGTTCTTTCAGGCACAGGCTTTTAAAAAGAAACTGGTAATGATTAGAGTTGGGCACAAGATGGAGAGTTCGCATACAGAGCCAATGCCTGTGTGTGGGGTATTCCCATCCAGGATTTTGATTCCAAGCTTTTTTTTCCCAAGTCTCTGCTGTCTAACTTATTTCATTTCCACTTGCTGCTGTTTCTGTCACTTCTTAAAGTGTTCAGCCAGTTAAAGCTAAAATGTTAATGATTGCTACAACAGTGCCAGGGTAATTTAAGTACCTTCTAAAGCATATAATGCAAGGTACAGAAATGAAGTTACTTGCTCCATCTGTAGACTAACAGGTGTCTTCTATAATTATTCCATGCTTCCTAGAAGCAGACCTATTTTGCCTGAGCATCTTAGCAACAAAATAAAAGGAGACTTGTATACTGTCTCTTCTAGTACCATTTTCTTATGCGACCACACACAACTCAGTATGAGATACCTAACACAGGAGGTATTTTGCATTTGTGCAGTTAAGTTTTGGTCCAGAATTTTTTGGATGGCTTATGTTTCAATAGCAGTTGAATGAGATCCACATTTGAGTGTGATGGCTCCCTGAACATAGCAGAAAACTTTGTTCCTATTTCCTATGTTCCTTGTTCTTATGCAAGCTCATGAATGATGATGCTGAACAAACGTGTGCAAATTCTTGCACTGATTTTTTTTTTTTTTTTAAATTCTGTGACCTGGACTCTAACAAAGTAACTCTATAGCAAGACTGTAGACTGAAAGTGCAGGAATTTTATTTCCAAAGATTGTTTGACTGGGCCAAGAAACAGATTGTCAAACAAATTCATTGGCACTGAAATTATATCTCTGCTTAATTATCTCTGTTGCCCTCTTCCCCCTTGTTGTTACCTCTGAAGTAGCTTTCCTCTGACTAAAAGCCTTTTTAAACCACATCACTAATAATTAGATATGACCCTACTAAAGCTGGTGTATGTCATCAGCTGACATTTTGCCATGATCGTTTGATCATTCAGTTTGTATATTAACAGGAGTTGGCTATTTGTATTTCAGTCCTCCTGTCCACCCTCTCAACTAGCAGTCTAGTTGTATGCTGATTCTCTAATATCATCAAGAGGGGAAACTGAAGTCTATGTGAACTGTAGGAGGGGTTTCTTTTTTGCATTACTCTGGTCTGATTTGATCTCTTATGGCATTTTTATGCATGGCTTAATGACCTTAGAATGATTACTTTTCCCCTTCATGATACTGGGGTGACCAAGGGAAGAAAGAGGTAAAGGCTATCCCATGGACTGAAAAGAGCTAAGTAGGCTTATCCTATGAGTATGAAAACCCCATGACTCAGCTGTGATGTGAGGAAGAAATCTGTGGACTATTAGAGGAGTGAGTTAATCCTGTAAATTAGCGAAAGCCAGAAGATCACAATTAGTGAGGATTTAGAGTCTTGGTTTCCTTCCCTGTAGCTTAAGGATTTTGTCCACATGTGAGACTAGTTTCTTTTCTGAAATAATAGCTGTGCTGATTGCTTGCATCATTGAACAAAAGTATAAACTGAGAGGAGGGGAGATGTTTTAACAGTGAGAAAAATGATGTAGAGGTGGGATGGAGAGAGGGAGAACACAAAGTCATACATTGAGACAAAATTATCCCTTTATTTCCCACACTGTATATAAGTAGGCACAGAATCAGAGAGAAAAATGGTCAGCTTCTGCTTTATTTCATAGCTCAAGAACACAGAGAGTTAAGTTAAAAGACAGCCAATTTGGAAGTGAGAAGAGGAAATATGCTTTTCATGCAGTGTACAGTTCTGTGGGACTTACTGCTGTGGAAATAGTATTGAGGCCAGGAGCTTAGGAAAATTCATAAAAGGATTATGTGTTTATGTGGGCAATAAAAAAAATTCCTTCTTTCTGATATTAGGATAAAAAAAAGGTAAGGGATAAATTTCCATATAGCATAAGGCAATTGGTATCTTACATTCTATGGAGAAGGCTTCCTTTAAATATCCTCAATCTATGGCTAAGGACTGGAATTCCTGAAAGTACCACTGAAGCTTTCCAGCACAGGTGTAACTGGGCTGACTGGGAGAAGGATACTGATGTACTTAGTCAGCTCTTAGACTCTTTGTCCCTCTGTTCTGAAAGTGGCTCTTGAGTGGCAGCTGAAGAGAGAGCCTAGATTAGAACCTGAACCTGGTGAAGGATAAACACCACATGACTGGTGCTTGTGTTTTGGATGGAGGCCTGTGATAAACAGATTAGCGAAGACTGCTTTTCCAACAGTTTCAACAACATTGCCAGAGTTCAACATAAGTGTTGTACATTTCAGAATTCTTTTAATATTTTTTTTTTAATTTCTTACTCAAGTGTGTGAAGATTCATGGTTTCTAAAAACTCTCTTGGGTTGAATCATTTATATGAGCAACATGTTGGTCTTTAACACTGCATAAGGATTCAGTCCTGTGGCTGATATTCCTCCTGTATCTTGCTACTGGTCAGCATCTGTTGCAAGAAGAGAGAAAATAGAAATGTACAAAACCAACAGTAACTCATTTTAACTGAGATGGGAAGGAGGGGATGACAAAAGAATTAAAAAGCAAATTTTTAGGAGTTTCCCTTTAGATTCCCAAGGGATACCACTCAAAGAAGACACAAATTGATGTATTGTCTCCTTGACAGAGACATTTGTTTCTTACATTGTTTTACATAAATGGGACATAAAATTAAGATTAGGTTTAGGAACATCATCATAAATTTTTTTTTTCCTCTTTGTAAAATCCTGTTCTAACCTTTTCTTTTGCTTAGAAAAAGATTTGGGCTTTTAAATATGAAGAATTGTATTACTGTGCAAAAAATAAATTGACAAAGCCTTTTTCTTTGATGCTGTGCTGTGCTTCTGGGAAGTAAGGAATAAATAGCTGGAGGCTGATCTAACTCTGAAATGTGATTCCACACAGCTATCATGTAAAACCATTGTTTTCTCTAAAGTGTTTCTGAGCTGGTGTCAGAAACAGAGCATCAAATTCTCTGTTGGGACAGCTCTCTAATTCAGTGGATTTGAGTTAAAGTGGTTGGTGTTCCTTTATAATCCAAGCATTGTTAACTTGAGAGGTGGGTGTTGTCAGATAAAATATATTCGGGGCCAGAGTGTCTTCTGTCTCACTCCAGGATAATTGCTTTGCAGTTGACATGGCTATATCGGTGTAATATAGGTAAGAATGAGATCAACATCAACCCTGTAAGATCTGATCAGCCAGAGAGTGAGAACAGCTGTGGTGATGGGAGTGAATATGGTGTCTTGCACTCCAAGTGGGCTCAACTTCCTTTTGGGCTGGTGGAGTGGGAAGCTTTCTTTTTCCTTACAACTCTGGCCTGACCGCATGCTGAAGAGTCTGTTGGAACTGCTCCTCCTGACAATGAAAGCAGAAGGCTGGTTGTCCAGCAGCTTTTGAACTTTGAATGTGTCTAGCTGTATTTTATGAAGACTAAGGAAGGATTATATCTCTACAAGGGTGAGAAAAAGCCCCTCCCAGCTAATGAAACCATCTTTTAAATCTATAGACTGCTCTGAGGAGAAATGAAATTGCATTTCACCTTTCACTCTCACCTAACCTCTCTCGCTGAATTCAGAACTGCTCCAAAGGTTGAAGGGGAAGGGAAGGTAACAAGCTCTCATCTTCCAAGGGATTGGTTGGTGTTCACTGTGCTTAATGTCACTAGCAAATCTCAGCATAAGCATCTGTAGTTTTTCCTTGTATGGGAGCGCAAGAGTCACCATCGCGCATGCCATTAAGGTATCTGAGGACTTTGTTTTATAAACCAAGAAAGTCTCAGGTCTGACTGGTAGATGTGAACATCAAGTGACTAAGCTGCAACCAGTGCAAGGTAATAGTTGTATGGATGGGAGTGCAAGTAAAGTTGTTGTGACAGCTCTTCGAATCAAATACATGTCTGTCATGCTTCAAAAAAATGTCGAACAATTTGAATTTGTGAAAGTGGCATATATGTGTGTTCATTAAATAGCTGGCTAAATTTATGCACAGGCTTTTGGCTAGTGGGAAAGACAGAAAAAGAATTAAAGGTTGGAAGTATGCTTGATGAAATCACTTCTGCTTCCTTAACTTCATTGTGGCTGCATTGATCTACAGTGAGTGCAGCTTGGTGTCACTGGATAATTATAAAGCACACCTATGATGTGAATTCTGCAATTTCTTTACATCTTTTACTGCACTATCTATTACTTTGCAAGAAAGTCATGGCTATTACTAAAAGCAGAGTTTAGGCCTAGTTTTGAAAAAGATTTCTATTTTAAAGCATAGAGAGTGATATTTTCTTTCTTGTAAGAGACAGATAGCCGATAGATAGGGTTTATTGTTGCTTTTCTTCCTGACAGGTTTTAGGCTGCTGGAGCTAGGCAGTGTTGCTGGACTTAAACACAAATCATAAGCACAATCATCTCTGTTTTATTCCTGTATATTTTCTCAGTTACTGCAGTGCAACATAGAAGATGGAAAATTAACTCAAGCGTTATTAAAGAAATTACACAGAATGCATCAGAAGAAAATGTATAGTAATAAGATATCATCAGTTTCTCTGATCCCTGAAAACTTTGCATGAAGTTCATTGCCAATGTGCAGGAGGTAAAAATGGATGCGACACAATTCTCAATTGTACCATACAGGTATATCATGGCAGTGATCACAGACAGGGCTGATAGGGAAAATGTGCTCAGAAAGCTTTGTCTACATTTGGACCAGCTTCAGTGAAAGTCATCATGAAGAGTCTTGCAATGTTAGGTAGGTTTAACTGAGGCTTAGCGTGCAAGCTTGTGGAAGATTTCAGATTTTTTTGCTTTGAAGTAATGTAAACCAAAACTATCATTTTTGTCCTGTTCAGCAAAATAATATAACCAGCTACTATTCAGGTGACTTAGGAGAACAACACAGCTAAGGGTTCCTGGCCACCAGGCCTCCCTGACAAATTACAAGAATATCAGAGGGTGTCCTAAAGCTTATCTATTTTATTTTATTTTTAGGTGTAAATGCTAAATAAACAATCAAGTTGTTTTCAGGTAAATAAGTGCTTTGGAAGGAAAAATCTAGTTCTCATGTTACCAGCTTTGCATTATTCTCTGCCCTAGTCAGTCATCACAAGGGTCTTTGCCTCTGTAATCCTAAACGCCTCGAAGTGCCATTTGCAGCCAGGATTTAGTAGTGATGCTGATTATCTCCTGAGTGTTGTCTTGCACTTCAGAGCCTTTGTAAAGATCCTTTTAAACATTGCCAGAGACCAGCTTATCAAGATTTATTCCTACTTATATAAAAGTAGGTGGAATGCGGACACCTGCCCTGATGATAGCTAGGGCAGATTTTGAATGAAATTCAAGATTTCTGGAAAGGAGTTATGTGTGTACAGGTTACGTACATTATGAGATTTTTCCAAGCTCAGTGATGTGGGTTTCTCTGTTTCCTTTTTTATCCACTGCTCAATGACTTTAATCATACATTGTGACTATCTGCCTCTTCTCCCTGCCCCCTCAATGCTTTGTCTCTGAAGCAGGGACAGTTGGCACTGCTGCAAGGGACGTTAGTTCTGGGGCCTCAAGGAATTTTATGATATAATGAATATGAATAATAGAGCACATTATTCCTTGTATCTTCTCCAGTAAAGGTGGTTTCAAGTGTGGCAGTGGAGCCTTATTATAGCTTGGCTTCCTTTTGAGTGTGAGAGCGAGAGTGTGGGAGGGCAGTTACATATTACATACAGGCATATTGGTTACAAATGCTTGACAGAAATACTGGAAAACAACTGATTGCTCCTCAGTATCCCATTTAATGTGCTGGATAATCTTATATCAATTGTGAGGAAAAAAAGAATTTTGTTAATGCTATTGCTGCTAGTGTTCTTGTGCCCAATTTGAATACATAGAGTAGGAATGCCTCTTTGTAATTTCTTGGAGAATCCATAGATGGTACCACAGAAAGCCAAAGGGACCTGTCAGTAGCCACAACTCTACTAGAGCAAGAGAATGGTTTGTGCTGAGGTCATTAGAGAATTTGCTTCCAAGACTTTTTAAATGTTGCATGGACATGGCGGGGAGGGGGGAAATGAAATTCTACAAGGAAATGTGATGTAAACTTAACTGAGAGAGAGCTGGAGTGGTAACTGTGTAATATTTTGCAGACTTTAAAGTCCGTTCCTGTAAAAGGACCAAAAATGCTTTGAGCATCAAAATGAAACCTTGGCAATACCTTTGAATGAAACAAACTTTATTATCCCATGCTTTATGTGTTAAGAAGCAGATGTACAGGAAAGTGGAAGGATATGCCTGAGATGGGTGCTATGCAGTTTGCGAAGAATTGAGAAAATAACATTTTCTTCTGTTACACTTGGGACAAAAAGGGCCATCTTGTCATTTGATATGTGGAAGTTAGATTTTTTTTTTTCTTTTTTTTTTTTTTTCCTGTGCCTGCCTGGGAGAAACAATATCAGAGTGGATTATGAAATGGAGCCATTATAAGGGTTCACAATAATTTGGAAAAACTTTGGAAACAGAAGAGACTGACTAAAAAAATCTTGCTGGTTGATTGTTTTTTATCTTCAAATATGGCTTGAGCTGGAATTTTTATCAACTGCACAGAGTTCATACACTTTATGATTTACAACAAGCTGCTACTGTGCTTTCTGAAAAGAAAAAAAACTTGAAAACAAGGGCTTTGCTTTACAGGGATTCACTTGAAAGCATGCCCTTGGGAAAGAACAAGACTATAGAAGTTTTAAATTGACCTCTGAAGTTTTTTAGGTTTTAGCACCATTGAAATGTATTCTTTCAAAAAGCTTCTGAGTCCAGGATAGTAAACAAGTCTTCCTTCTTGTTTACTCTGCTTTAATTCCTAATAAAAGTAGTTCCAGCAAATACTAAAATTCTGTTATCCTCGTATAATGCTCTGTTTCCTCCTAGGGAACCTTCTGCAATGCTATTCTGTTGGAAAATTTGCCTCTGAAACTGTAAACTTTTTTTCTTGAACTTTCATAATTATCTATCTCTGTTGGATAGGACTGAACCCTGTGCGCATGAAGCCCACTGTCTGTAGGGGACACTATGCAGCAACGGGTATTTTGGAGTTCTAGTCCTCTGGGTTGGTCGTAAAGCCAGTCTGCATTTGTTCTTCATGGCTTCTGTTACTGTGGCCATTGTGAGCTGAGCAACGTAGTGGTGGGAAGTATTGGGAGAATTATCCCTGAATTTTTTGGTTTAATGCATAAATAGTATGGAGAATCTAATGGTTTAATGCATAAATATATTCATTCCACTTCTGATTTTTTGGGGCATCCTCAATCTGGTTTATTTATTTGTGTGTGCATGTGTTTATGTATATACACACACAAATATATCTTTTTCTTCCACTTCATTTCCTCTAGGAAAGACTCTTATGCTGCTTTTCCAACAGAAATTGCTGATAAACTTCAGGATAGATTCTGATTTGAAATCAAGTTCCCTCCACTGGTGACAGAGCATCATCATGCTTTTGCCTTTTTGTAGCTGTGTGCCATTCTGCTGATACTAAGAAAATCAAAGAATCAGAGTACGCTGAGTTCTGAAAGCTAATGTAGAAGGGGGAGTGTTTCAGCCCCTCTTAAGAATACACACTAAGCAGCAGTATTAGAAGTGTTTCAGGCTTGGTTCTTTATTATCCTGCATATGGAACAGTGCTCTACGTTTTGGAGCTAGTTCATGCCTATCTTGTATTTCCTTTGTCCTAGTGTAAATGACTGTGCAAGCTGACTTAGTAAATGCCTACAGCATACCTTGTGAAGAGACACGTGAGACCTTTTTCTTCAGTTATACAGATGACAACACTGCACTTCCACTGTCCTGTAGTCAGTGATCCTTCTTTTGGCTTGTCATTATGGAGCAGAAAAGCAGTCCATGATGCTCTATTAAAAGTTAATTAAAATAGAATAAAGACTTCCTTTCAAAAATTGATTTAAAAGTAGCTTCTGAAACTTTTACATTACAAACCAAGTAAACAAGTTGAAGGGGAAAAATCCAAAACATTTCATAGGCAAATAAAAATTCTGTGTGGAGTGCTGAAAGCCAAAATGAAAACTGAAGATAACCAGGAGACATTTATTGCAGTTCAGAATGGTTTACTAGAGTTTAGGCATCATTTCAGATGATGAGCCTGTTGTTTTTATATTTGGACTTCATTAAATGCATTTAATTAAATTTATTGTAGATCTGTTTTATTCCCAAGGGGCCAGTTAATGTAATCTTGCTGTTTGCTTATAAAAAAAATCAACCAATATTTCCTGCACTGATTTTGATCACTGTTTATTTTTAGACCCTAGTGAAGTGTGTTTCGTCAATTTAGTTTATTGTGCAAACTCCTTGGGGCAATGACTTTTTGTCTTTGTTTGTGCCCTATGTAGAAGAAACTGTATATTCATTGTTGCTGTGGTTTAAAAAAAAAAAAAAAAAGAAGAGATAAAAGAAAAAATAAGTAGAGAAATACCATTTGAAGGTTATTTAGGCTGACTTTTATTAGGAAGAAGTAAATGTAGCTATAAGACTTGACTGTATACTTCCAGACAATTTTCTTATGCTGATATTCTCTCTTAACCTTCTGACTTTTGACTGTTAAGATCTTTTAAGTTTTCCCAGGTAGTTTGTTTTGTTCTCTCCTGTCTCTTAGGGTGCTAACAGAAAAAGTGATCAGGGTACGTAATGGAACAAGAATAAAAATTAGCAATTGTTAGTGGTAAAAATTAGGAAATAATAAGTCTACAAGGAGGCAGAAATTAAGAAAATGACAGGGGCCTTAGATGATTCACAAAGTACGAGTCTACCTGAGATTAATGTACTACAAAGACAGGCAGTAATTTATAACAAAAACTGGAAGAACTTTCTGTGTATGTGCTGTGAACAAATTTTGCTGTGAAAGTATACACGAAGTGTGCCTATGGGTAAAGAGTAAATAACCGTCAGTATTTACTGTGGGCACTGCATTCCAAAGTTAAACACATTGTGTAGTAAGATGCATAACACTTTGCATATGACTGTCATTTATTTGTCTTTTACAGCCCTTCTCCTAGACAGGAAATGGCTGATACGAGATCATTAACGCTGCATGGAGTCTACCCTTGGTTTGATCTGAATTCTGTTTTACTGGAAAAAAATCCTTGATTAATCAAGTGGTTATTATTTGTCCACTCAAAATTCTCATGACAGGTTATACTGATGGAATTTGAAAGAATATTGTCTTTTGAGGAATGGCTGCCATTTGTTGGTGCTGCAGGTTATGGATGTTCAATTGTTCCCTCTCCTGCCTTTTCAGAAAGGGCTGTAGGGCACAGCCAGACTAGAGCCTGTGCCCCTTCCTCTCTATTATTCACTTTTCAGAACTGTGCAATTTTGAAAATATGCATGTCCATAGTTCCTATCTTCCTAATTCAGCACTGATTTTTTTTTTTAATGCCATTTGAGAAAAGTAAAGGACTTGCGTGTCTTGGCAGTGTCTAAAAAGAAGGGTCATCTAAAATCAGTGGTAAGGAGAAAATGCTGTTCTTCACCTGACCTTATTTAGCTGGTTAGTGCAGATGGGGATTGGTATCAATTACTCAGTCTGCAAGAGCATGTGCACTAAATTCCAGCTGAGAATGGACAGTCGGCATGCTTAAAGTTCTTAGTGTACAAGGGCCCTAAGGGGAAACGTGGGAATATGATCATCATACTGTAAAGCTGTCATAGTGAAGATGGATTATAATGGTTCCTGCAGACTAAAATGCAGATTACTTATACCGGGGAAAGATCATTGTGTGCACTTGCATTAAATGCTAGGTCTGCTTCAGCTAATGTAATGTTGAGCTAGCGCCTGGAAAACTGTGCTCAGCTTGGATCCTTTCAAGACTTGTAAATCAAAAATGGCCAACTGAAACAATTTTGATTGAAAACCTCTTAGAAGTTGCAGCAAATGAGAGGAGGCAAAACCAGGATTAGCTTGGAAAATAGAAGTAGACTGGGAGCATACGTAAAAAGCTGAGCATGTTTGGTGCTGTGTAAGAAAGGTCCATCCCATTCAGCAGAGTACGTAGCAAGTGTGCAGTCTGATGCTCACAAGCTGACCTCTTTGTGGCACTGAAAGGGGACCAGAACAGAGAGAGACCCAGTTCCTAACGATTTATAGTATGCACCAACAGAGCTTAATCTGATGTTCAGTTGAGGATGAGCTCCTCCTCTTTTTTGCTTTTGTTAGCTGAGAGGGCAGTAAATTTAGAGCAAACAGAAGACAACATAGCATAACTCAGCACCTAGTTGGCCTATAGAATTCACCCCAGGAAGCGGCCTCCAAGTCAAATGCTTATAGTTGAGTGATTTTTATGACTGCTAATAACAGCTGTAGCTATGCAACCTAAGGTAATAAGGCAACCAAATCTATGCCTTCAGGCATTCACCTTCAGGTCCAGGAAGGAACTGTTTCTGTCCAGCTGCTGGTCTCATTTGAAGGCTCTTCTGGCACCTTTTGAATTCTTTTCATGTACTCCTGTTAAAAATGATGGTTGTTGCTGTCATAAAATAATTTTAAAACCGCAGCAGGACATTTTTATTATTAACATGAAAGAAAGACAGGTGTTCATGTATTGTGACAGAGATTAGAAGGACCAACCTTGTTAAATTTATAGAGAGGTCACTCCTGCTGAAGCATAGCTTCTGCAGAACTGCCTTGGTTTTTTTTTTTCTTTAGCAACTGCATACTGACTCCTCTGGAAATGAGAGAATTTCATGGCAGCTCCCATTAGCACTGATAACTGTGAAATTAGCTATTACCACATCTCCATGTTGGTACCGTGAAAGAAGGAACGCCTGCAAGGGACTATTAATAGTAGGGCCAGAAAAGGAGAAGGCAGCTACACAAAGCCAAAGGGCAATGCAATTCAGCATGACTGTTACATTGTGAGATGGTGGATTAGGCCACGGTTTGTGCAATTCACTGCTATGGTGGAAGTTTTCAGCACGGACATTGAGCTAAATGCTGTTTCCCTGTGGGAAAAGAGGAACATGATATTGTCATGCTTTTTGACTTGAGATGTTGGCTGGTGTCAGGGTCTTGTAAGGTATTTGCATTGAAAGGATGTGCTGTTGAATTCTGAAGAGTGTATCAACATCTCTATTTGTGGGGAAGAAATAAGAGTGTTTCCTAGGCAAGTGCAAGGCTCACAGTTCTGAGCCTTTTCCAGCTGGAATTCAGCCCCCTAAAAGTGCCTTTCTTGCAACACCACTCTGTTGGTACTTCTCTTGTTTTCACTTTTGCACATCTTCAGTGCATTTTTGGACCAATAGCCAATCCCCCACATTTACATTTAGCCCCACTGAACCCTTCTGAACATTTGGTGTAACTTTTGAGCAGCTCTGCATTCAACCTTGCATAAAGGCTCCTATTCTGGCTATCCTAGCCTAATGTAAGTCTTAGGACTCAGACACATGATCAGCTTGATAACTTTTTAGCAAGCTTACTAATACATGGTAACTGTGAATGCATATTCATAGTTTACAGCAAATTCAAGATAATTTGACTTGGTTTCTTTGACTTAGGTCTAGACAAGTGATTGTATGATAAATCATTATTACCTTGTGTTTGCCATAGGCTAAGGGTGTGCACATGGACTGCTGTTACGACTCAGCATGGCAACTTATTTCTGTGCCTGAGCCCTCATAATCTCATACAATGCCAGTTAGCATTCAGAAAGAAAACTGGCTCCTAGACAGCATTACAAATGATGAGTTGAATGGTTCACCTGAGTATGTGCAACTTCAGTGACTTTAATTTCATTGTGAGCATTTAAGCTGATAACAACATTTTAAGAACTAAATTTCATGCAGAAGACTGGGTACTTTGCAGTCCTAAATGTTTCCTGTGGAATCGAGCCCAAACAGAGGTATCAGAAAAGATGCTTTCTTCTTCAGGAATGAGACAAATTGCTCTTTTTAGGATGAGAGCTCTTACTGAAATGCAGGTAATACACTGGAAGATGTGTTGTAGCATTGGTTAAGCTAAATTGAAATGGAGGGAAGGGACCCATCAACTTGATGACTAGACACTAAGATCTGAACACAGTATTTCTTTTTTAAAGCTTTCTTTGCTGCTTGCAGGTTTCAGTGGATTTTCAGAAGAGCTGAGGGTACTTGGAGCCTTAGACCTGTCTTGAGAGATGCAAATTTAACAAAGCAGTAAAATGTGCACCTTGAGTTTTATTCCGCTAAAGATGGATCAGGATATACAAGACTCTCCTCAGAGTCCTTTCAGATGATGAGTTGTTAAAATTTCAGTGAGGCAGCAAAAGAGAAAGCTGCGTAAGCAGTATTAACAATCATTGGTGTCAGAGGCTAACTTTTATTTAATCAGTTTTTAAAAATGTACTTCTATGTGAAGACGATTTAGGAAAGTGTATGGAAAAAGATACTACAGAATAAATCTTCAAATGTAGAATATTTGATGAGTTGAGAAAGGTTTCACAGTCTCTCTCAACTCAAATTTCCCAGGGTTCTGTATGGCTTGGTCCAAAATGTGCCTGGCTTCTAAATGAGTTGGCTCTTCTCTGCAAGCAGCTCTTTTGTATTTGTTCAGCAGTTCATGCCTCATGCAAGATTCAAGTCCTCTCGTTCCTCCCTTTATAAGGTACATTACTGATAGTCTTGTGACCTAACACACAGAGAAAACAATTTGTATTATTGTGGTATCTGCCAGCACTAATATAATTAAATCTTTGGCAGCAGTTTATAGAAAAGCTGATACTCATAATTTCTTTCTGATGGGGAAGCCACTGGGATGGTACTAGTTTCTAAATAGATTCAAGGCATTTGCTAGATCCCTGGGGGTCAAACCCATGCACCTTTCCATGAGCAGCTGGGTAAGAGACCTGTCAGATGTGTACTGATCTTACCCCCCCAAAAAGGTCAGATCTTGAGGTGATTATGTGTGTGGGCTGGATTTGCATTATGCCACATTCTTATGCAATAATCATTGCAGGAATCTCTAAGCCTGTCAGATTTTTTTCATACTGGAGTTGAAGTAGTTCTCTCTCCTCATGTGTTTTCATGGTAGAACTTGATCATAATGTCTTTTAAATAACGACTAATGATCCAGTTCATACACCTATGTGTGGAAAAAGTAATGGTGTTTTTTATTGCTTACTCTCTTGCTAGCTATAGAAAGAGGTTGCTTTCTGGGTCAATACTGCCATTTAAGTTAAGCCCACATGCTGATACACTCTGGTAGCTTGTAGACCTGTTCTTGTCAACTGACAAGTGAAAGGTCAATGCCTTACAGATCACTGTTTGTGATAGGGAAACAGCTATAGTAAGATTTGAACTTCTTATGATGTCTTGAGATTGCTGGCAGGTTAGTAACTGATCAGAGAAATAAAAGTTTGTTTTCATAACAAATGTATTACTCCTGCACATAGTGAACTAGAGAGACTTGTGCCTCAGCTTCAGAAGTGCAGTCGCTTCATTTAGCTGCTCCCCCATGTGTACAGACAGACAGAATTCAGACATGCTCATCTTTCATAATCCACACACACTCTTCATTGCGTCACTAGTTATTTTAGCACAATTAGCCTGGCTGCTGAGGTCTTAAAAGGTAGCTGATGCAACAAGGGAGTACAGTGTGGTCGCTGAATCCGGATGTTCGAAATCAACTTTAACTGAGCCACACAAAAGAAAGGCCTTTTCTCTTGTGAAATGGTACGAATCTGATAGCAAATAAAAGTCATAGTAAAAAAAGATCCAATTAATTTCCAGCTGCACAGCTTTATAATGCAGCAGCAAGATATACAGGTAATTAGGAGAATTAACAACTTTATAAAAGTAGATATAAAAAAAAAACTTCTGAAAGCTATAGGTGGCCTCAGCTTTCCCACAGCTTGCCATGTTATTGTTGTCTTCTTGACGAGAAAGGAAGCAGTTTTATTGTGTTGCTGCACAGTATCTTTTTGCATTGCTGAAATGCCTAGAGACACAGAACTGAGACCAGAACCTCTTTTTGCTAGCTGCTGTTCCTATTTTTCATTTGCAGAGTAAGTATGGGAATATGCTAACTGGGAACCCTTACATTGCTGCTCTGTCCAGAGAGACTTGGCTGGTGGAGCTTCATGAATGAGAGGCATATTTGGGTCTAGCTGGTGGTGCTTTACTCACAAGGGATAGCTCACAGTCTTGCAGGGGTCTGCCCATGGGGAGTCTGCTTCACCGAGGGAGCTCTGGGGTATGGAGGGTGAGCAGATTTACATCCCAGGATGGCTATCCCACCTGTAGCTTCCTTGGGGAGCAATAGGAGAGGCTGGCATGATCCTGAATGGACATCAGAAAACATTGAAGGCACTGAGGAAGGTGAGCTATGACAGCTGTTGTGTTTTTGTAACAAGGTAGAGGCCTTACCTTTCAGAAAATAGTTTGATAATGAAGTAGTAGCCAATAAATAAAATTTGCAGGCTATGTCACTCAGACTAAAGGAGCACTGCAGACTAGAATCTGCGACTTCTATACAAGGGCTAAGTTCACTTGAGGTAGATATTTGCTGTCCTGAATGCTTCAGATCATGCAGTTTCCCCTTCTCCAATATTTTTTTCGTCTGTTTGCTTTTCTGCTTAATAAATATATTGGTACAAAGTAAGCGAGCAAGAAGCAGGCTTGGTCAATACTATTTCAGACTCAATATACTGATTCTTTTTGATGTAGATAGAGTGCTAACTATTTCTTCCATGGATTACTTAGTTCTGGAGGGCACTGGCAAACTGAGAAAAGTGAATTCATTGCTAAGCTCGACTAAAATGAGTCTATGTCTCTCATGTCTCAGTGGTGGAGATTGCTTGGGAATGTGCATCAACTTATATTTACCAAGTTAAGGTCTGCATGGGAATTTGCTGATCAAGCAAATGAACCATTGTCATAGGCTTAATAGAGCAGATTTCCTGTTTTATAATAAAGCTTTCATTGTTGCCAATGCAATTCTTATTTGGTATTTTTGAGGAGAGTGTGCTCAAGAAGTAACTCACAGATTTTCAGGCAGTCCTGTTGCACTGTATGTTTTTGGTTTTGTTTGTTTTGCTTTGCGTTTCAGTTCAAAAGCCTAGGGCAAGAATGTGCAGAGTGAATGAGTGAAACTAAGAGGGAGAATATTGGATGGCTGAGTGTGGTGGGTTGACCCTGGCTGGGCGCCAGGTGCCCACCAAAGCTGCTCTATCACTCCCCCTCCTCAGCTGGACAGGGAAGAGAAAATATAACAAAAGGCTTGTGGGTCAAGATAAGGACAGTCTAATAAAATGAAAGCAAAGGTCGCGTGCGAAAGCAAAGAAAACCAAATGATGTTATTCTCTACTTCCCATCAGCAGGCAATGTCTAGCCACTTCGTGGGAAGCTGAGCTTCAGTACGCATAGTGGTTGCTCTGGAAGACAAAAATACCCCCCCCCCCTTCTGTCGCCCTTTACTTAGCTTTTATATCTGAGCTGACGTCTTATGGTATGGAATATCTGTTTGGTTAGTTTAGGTCAGCTGTCCTGGTTATGTCCCCTCCCAAGATCTTGCCCAGCCCCAGCCTGCCGTTGAGGGGGGCAAAAATGTTGGAGAGACAACCTTGATGCTGTGTCAGCACTGCTCAGCAGTAGCCAAAACACTGGTGTGTTATCAGCACCTTTCTAGCTACCAATGCAGAGCACAGCACTAGGAGGGCTGCTATGGGGAAAATTAACTCCATCTCAGCCAGACCCAATACACTGAGAAAATAGTGTCATTATTTATAATGGAAAGGAAAATGTCTTAAAGTAGAGAAATCCATCGTTATTTGGATGTCTGATCAGCTGTTGGATCAGCCTCTAAGTAGCTGATCTTATTCAGTGATTTGCTGTAAACTATTTTATTTAATGGTATGGGTTCTTGAGCATGAGATGGAACTAACTGTATCATGGCAGTTTTGATGGGAGAATGTGCCCATGTCTGCGGAAATTGGGATTTTATCTGTGCTGAGGAGTGCACTGGATCTGTGTTAAATAGCTATCTTGTTTATAGAGGGATATGGGAGGTGGCTGCAACAGTCAAAGGTCACCTTTCTTTTGGACAGCAGGAAGCTGGAGGTTGCAATTAAGCTCTAGGTGCTGTCGTGGTAACTACATAATGTTTAAGTAAAAGTAGTTTATGCTAAATAGAGTCTGACTCTTCCTTGTTAGATGCAAAGCATAATCAGCATTCTTGTCATCCCAGTGATTCCCCCTTTGAAAAAAAACTGACTCTTTCTGAGGCGCACTGTTTTGCGTTTAGGCACAAAATCTGTGCTGTTATGGTAGCCCCTTCTGCTAGATCAGTATTTCAGATTTTATGTGCAGATTTGAATAAAGCAGGAGCAAAGCATGCCCAAGGACTCTCTCTAGAATTTCAGTATTCACAATGAGTAGTGAGTTGCCTTTGCTAAGCAGTATTTGGTATGTCTACATCCAAGAAAGAGACTGAATGCAGCAGACTTTATGCATGTCCTTTTTCAGCCTCTTCCTCATAGAACACATTCTTTTGACAGGAAAGGACTATCAGGAGTTACTGTCTTGCTCTTGCTCACACAGTGTCTATATCAGCAGTTGCAGTGGTCTTGAGCTATAGCAGCTTAGTATTCTGCTATGAGAGAAAAAGGTCATAATCAAATGGCAAGATGCTATAAGGCTATGCCAGAGCCCTTATCTACAAGAACTTGCTACCATTTCAAAATTATTTTTTCTAAAGGTGGATTTTGTCCTGAATAATTCCTTAAATGTCACCTCTGTTGTAGTGAGTGAGTTGTGACAGATACAGAGTATGTTCTTGGTACTCTGTGGTATATTAAAGATGACTGACTTAGCAGCAAATCCCCACCACTTTCAAGTTGCTCTGATTGAATGGTGTAATTGTTCCTTTTTGCCCTGTGAAGGGTGCGTTAAAATTAATTTGATAGTTGTGTGGGCAGCACAAGATTCCTCTTTCCTTCTGCCCCCAAGACCCCACTTCAATTTACTGGTAGTTCATTAAACCCTCTACCAGATTTATCTCAAAGCATTTGAATCTGTATTTAACAATGATATTTGAAACTGACTCTTAAGTATTTCCCTTTTCTATTTTCACATGCTAACCTCTCCCAACAACACTCTAAAATTATGAAAATGAAATATAGTAAATGTCAAATTATCCACATTTCTCTCTTTTTTTTTTTTTTTTTTTGGCACTGAGCACAGTGGATCCCAGCTGCCACCTTGTCTTTTGAATGCTACCATACATAAGTTCATGCTGCAATTTTTTGTTACTGCGTAGAACTTAATGCAGAACTTCCATGTTAGGTAACAGGGGTGAAGTCAATATTTCCAGAGGGGCTCAGATAAAATACCCAAACTGTAGGAAGAGGACCTACTACTTATTGATACATTCCCTTGTTGGGAGATGCCTTGTCTAGGTGAAGTAGAACTCCAATATTTCCTTCATTAACGTCCCTTCTGCTGAAAAGACTCAAGAATTGTCAGCTCCTGCTCCATTTGTTTTCTGATGCTGCTTCCTATAGGCAAGTTACTATAATTCTGCTGAAATTTGTAGTGGCTGGGAAGCTGGTGGCTTACCGAAGACTTAAGATTTTTATCTTGTTCTGCAATCCACCACACTGTCACATCAGACAGCGAACTCTTGTACACTAAAGAAAGTGGAAGAATTCTTTGAGTTTTCAAAATTAATTTGTAAACTAGAGTTCTTGCCTCAACCTGTAAGAATTGGTAGGAGTAGGTCAAGCCCAGGAAAACCAGGGTCGCTTAGTTCTTGGGAAAGATTTGGTATTCTATACATGTGTCAGAAAAAAGACACCTGTGAATGATGTACTGTGAGGTGCCTCTCCCAGTGCTTCATCACTTCCATAGACCAGAAACCAGGCTCCTTGAGCCAAACAGGAAGAATAACTTTATCTTGTTATGACTGAGAGTAAACTGTGATGAGCCAAAAGGAGTTGGACAGAAGGTAAAAGATTAATATTTCAGAAGAGCCAGAACACCTGACTGCATAATGGAAAACTTGAAATTAAGCTGCTAAGCTTGTGTTCTAAGCAGGTTTATAAGAATTTATGATGTTTTTGGTGTGCTAAAGCTTAGAGAGGTATTCTTTAGAGCTTCCCTCCACTCATCTTTTAAAGGGAGGGTCTTTAAGAACCTTTTTCTTGGTTAATGTAGACATTTGCTGCCTAAAATAAGCCAGGAAGTAACTTCATCGGTATTTATTGGGCAGAAAATTCAGTGCTGCTCTGAATCAAGAGCGGATTGCCAAAGAAGTCATTCATGAGTGTGTGTGTGTTTATGAAAGAGAGCTTTTTACCTTCAGTTTCTTCTTGGTAGTGAGCCTCTCTCCTGAGATTAGGATCTCTGGACATGGAGGATTGCTTTATGGTGAATTTGAACACAGATTTGTATCTTGAATTTGCCTTCAGACTGGATAGATTTCATACATTTCTATGCATCCAGTTCATTCGTCAGTCATTGATGTTAACTAGATTTTGAGGATGTTCCTGAATGCTTCACTACCTCCAGAGCAAAGGATGTTTCACATCTTTCATAAATGCTAACTTCCATTTGTCCAGTAATTTCAGTTGGGAGTCCTCAGGAGCTTTAGAAACATTAACGATCTTGGCTGTAAAACACCCTTATGCAAATATAATTAACCTCATAATGCATGATGGCAAGTCTTATGCACAGAGTGACTCTTTATTGGAGTAGGAAGAGAATCTAGCCCGCCTGATACCTGTGGTTTAACTGCAGAGCCATCTTTTTCCTATGAAGTAGAGAATTTAAATCATGACTTATCTCCAGCTCTTGCAGTATACTGTCAGAAAGCAGTGGAAGAGGAGGTTAATGGATGCCTTGCTTTTATGAGACAGGAGAAAAAAAATGGGGCCTTGGGAGGGACATCTGTCTTGTTCCATGTGCACTTAAAAGGTTTTTATTGAGGCATGAAAGGTTGCGTTGTTCCATGCTTTGTTTTTTCGCTGCTTATCCAGGCAGTGATGTGCTGCCAACAATTCAATAAAGGAATTTCTCAAAATATATCCTATTAACTGATCTTCAACCTCACATATATGCTATGTGGATACTCACAGAAGAGAAGAGAATTGAGGAACTGATTCTTCTTTTTCCCCTTAAATCCAGAAACAGTATCTAGTGAGAGAGACAGCGACACTGAGGCAGATTTACATGAACTGTACTTGCCAGGCATACATTATTGGCGGGTGAGGGGGGAGTGGGGAAGGCAAAAAAAAAACAAACCACCGAACAAAAGTCTGAGTTTCTTAATGTTCAAAGTGTAATTTTCAACTCTGCCTTTTGAAGTGGGATGGGGAAAAAAAAGAAATTATCTAAGAGCTTTGGAAATGTCTGTTCTATGAGTATTTTTCCTTAAATGCTTGATATATCCTGGGTGCATTTACTCAAGTTTGTATATGTGTGAACTTCAGTGAGCAATGTCAGAGCAGAAAGGGATAATTTGGTACTGTGACTGGAGGACAGAGTAAATGAGATGGTAAGATTACCTCCAAAGCCCACTCTTCAGTTTAGTATAATAATTTAAACAATTCCTACACTGTCTGATCTACAAGGCAAAAGACAGAAATGCAGCAGAACTGACTCGAAGTCAGTAGTCTCTGGATATATGAATTCTCTGGACTTCTTTCTGCCTATTACTTTGTGTATATATATTGAATTCCGGGAATAAGTGAGGACTTATTAGTCAAATATTGTGGGCGTGTGTCTAGGTGTCTAGTGAGGTACTCAGCCTGTGGATTGACCCAGATGTACATATTTGTGCAGTATAAACAATACTCTGATAAGTACTGGACACAAAAAAGGTTCCCAGCCTGGCCCAGAATTTGGCATAGCACTGTCTTTGCCCTTTCATCTCCACTGGCTGCCTGACCAAAGGGACAATTCCATAATTAAATATCAAGTTCTAGTTCGTTATCATCCTGTTCTTGCTTTGATATAAAGAAAAGTTAGCAACAGAGTGACTTGAGGAACTCGTTCAAGCAAAACCTGATGTTCTGCTTGAGGTTACGAGTGTTGCAGTATCACAGGGTACTTCTGTGGGCTTTTACCTGTATAACATCAAGTGGTGTTACAGGCTTCCCATCTAAGGAATAGTAGAATGTTTGAAATTCAGGGAAACATTTCAGCTTTCATTGCTTCTAGAGACATTTCACTGTTGAAAAATCCCACATTGGCTGACAAAGTAAGCAAGTGCTAAAACTGGAAACCATTCCTAGATTAGGAGATCCTGGACTGTGGTTTAAGCCAGTTCTTTTTTTGTCTTAATTTGTCTGTCTTGTGTTAGGTAAAATAAGGTATGTTCCCATTTTGGTATCCTTGTAATACACTGTCAACTAAGAAGTGTCCCTGCTGAGGCAAACAGTAAATTGATGGAGCTCAAGGACAGACAGTATGTGCATTTGGGAGTTTAGTTCTGACAGAGTTCATACTGAGAAATGGATTTTTACCCAGGAAGTGTGCCAGGATAGGTAAGGAAACCAGGCGGTGGTGCGGGACCCTCAGGATGAAGAGGGTGCTTACAAGCCCAACATGCCCCATTATGAGTGTCCATCCAGGGCAACTCGGGGAGGGCTCTCTGACATGGCTGTTTACACTGGAATGCTGCTTTTCATAGATAATACATCAATATCAATGTCAACAGTAGCTTCCTGTTTTCTGCAACAAAGCAAGCTGTGTGAATGAATGGGAAGGAGAGCTGCTGCCTCTCCAGCAGGCTCTGGGGGTCAGTACCTGTCGTGGTTTAACCTCAGCCAGCAACTAAGCACCACGCAGCCACTCACTCACTTCCCCCCACCCAGTGGGATGGGGGAGAGAATCGGGGAAAAAAAAGGTAAAACTCGTGGGTTGAGATAAGAACAGTTTAATAGGACAGAAAGGAAGAAACTAGTAATGATAATAAAGTGACAATAATAATAATAATAATAGAAGTGGAATATACAAAACAAGTGATGCACAATGCAATTGCTTACCACTCACTGACCTGCCCAGTTAGTTCCCGAGCAGCTATCCCTCCCAGCTCACTCCCCCAGTTTATATACTGGGCATGATGTCACATGGTATGGAATACCCTGTTGGCCAGTTTGGGTCAGCTGCCCTGGCTGTGTCCCCTCCCAACTTCTTGTGCCCCTCCAGCCTTCTTGCTGGCTGGGCATGAGAAGCTGAAAAATCCTTGACTTAGTCTAAACATTACTTGGCAACAACTGAAAACATCAGTGTGTTATCAACATTCTCATACTGAATCCAAGACATAACACTATACCAGCTACTAGAAAGAAAATTAACTCTGTCCCAGCTGAAACCAGGATAGTACCATACAGATGTTTCACAGCTTGCAGTTTGAGCAGCTGACCATCCCTGTAGTACTTGGACTGTTGTGTAGGACACATGACAAAATAGCAGTACTACTGAAAAGCTGATATTTATATAGAAACAACCCCATTCTGCATCTGTCCATAGTATATGCAATTCCTAAAATTAGTATTATTTATCTGTCTTCTGTCTCTGTCATATGGATAGTGTGGTACTCCATAAATACAGAATTTGTAAATGTTTGATTATTTCCAGGTGCTTCTTCAGTTCCTTTGCATTCTACTATAAGAAAATGTGACCTAAATACAGGCTTTATAAGATCTTCATCCCCATTTATTAGAAAGCATTAACATTCCATTTGCTGAGTAGTATCTATTTCTCTCTGGGTGCATAGGTGTGGGGGAATGGTTTATATTTATATCTTTCTAAAAGAATCTCATGTCTCTTTGGTATGAGAGTAATTGTTCTGGAGTGCTTGTATTTAAGAACTAGTTATTAAAAAACTCATAAACCAAGCATCTAATCAGCTTTTGAGGAAGCTTCAGAGTAATACCTTTCAGGCAATTTCCACAATCAGTTTGAGGCTTTTTGTTGCTCTGTTTGCTTGGTGCTGTTCATATTAATAGGACTTATGGACATGGGCATGGATCACCTGAATGTTTCTATAACTGCCAAAATCATTTAGTTACTGCTTTTATGCCCATGTCATGATGGATGTTTTCTGGGTGTCCAAAACATCAAGACACACAAATCCTTTCCTGTTTTGCAGCTGGATGAAATGCCTCTCTCAAGCCTCACCATCTTGCAACTTCAGGGGATCTGCTGACACCAACAGAAATATGCTGCACTGGCTATGGAAATTCATATTTGAGGCTGCAAATCTTTATTTGGCAGAAGATGGGGAGGTTATGATTGCAATTGAGATTGTAGTTGAGATAAGCCAACTCATCAACTTCTTAACTGTTGTCAGGTTGCCATGGAAGTGAGTGGCACTTCCTGGTGACACTGTCAGCAAAGGCAATTGATTAATGATGATCCATCCCTGATTTTCAGATATATGAATTGGATGTACTAGGATGAGGTTAGGTTTGTATGTGTACTCTGCTCTGAAGGGAGAGCTTTTTAAATCTGTCTGCTTAGCAGTTCCTAACATGTTAGATGATGAAACTGGTTTTAGGATAATTTGAGGGGATAGGGGAGAGTCTTGTGCTAGTTCACTGCAAACATAAATAGCTGAGTTAGAAAAAAATATGGAAAATTTGAGGAATTATTGCTTAGTGAATTCAAGTGTATTGGATGCCCCAAGTGGACATACATAGGTTAGCAGAACACTGAAGAACAAATATCTGTTTGCCTGCATGCTGGAAATGTAGGGAGGTATCCTGGCAGCCAGCCTAAATTCCTGCTTTTTAACAGTAGTACGAGATGATTTAAATCCAGGATTTCAGCCTCTGAGAGTGCTGCTCATTCAGTGTAGTGAATCGGTAAATTAGAAGGGCTCAGTGTGTGACTAACATGATAGGGGCACTTTCAGCAATTTTACTGGTTCCTCATGAAATAGAGTGACTAGTTTAGCATTCCTGTTCTTGAAGCATTACAACTGATTGGCCTAAAAATATGTAAAATAAGGATAAACTCTTAGATTACCCTCTTAGCCGTAGTAGAATGGGTAACAATTCCCTATAAAAGGAACAGAGGTGGCTTGAGAGTTGATCTAAAAAATGTTGCTATATCACGTCTCCTCCCCTCCCAAATACAAATCACAGTTCTTCAACTTTGCCTTTAATAACTGAAATGTTTAATACCTGAAATAAAGCAAGACTAACTGGAAAAAGAACTACAGGATGATCTCAAGTACCTTTCTTGATGTGCCTCACAAAGATGTTCTGTTGTTATTGTGGTGGTAAGGATAGGCATGAGAACTGAAATTGAACATGCGAGAGACTGGTTCTTGCAAACTTTTTGCAGGAGGAAGGAAGCTACGCCTGGATGATTGCTAGCAGTAATTTGGGAGTGTTCTTTTTAGGCATATGTTGCAATTTTGTGACACGCATTAGCTAAACAAAAGTTATTTGTGGTTGAAATGAGGGAAAGAGGAAAGTGAAGTTGTTAGAAATTGCATGAAGTACAATAGATGACATCACACCACGGTAAGTTCATGCAGAAGTAATAGTCAAGAAACTGAAATCAAAGTTTTGAGGAGGTACTTCAATAGGGCTGACCTAGCTTTCTCTGAACTCAATAAAGATCTTTCAGTTAATTTGGGGAGAGCTGGGTCAAGTCTGGTTAAATTCCATATGGTTTTTCCAGACAATGAATGGCTGAGATGAGGCTTCCTAATGGGAAAAAATGTCAAATGGGCCATCAGAAGAATGAAATCCCGGGATATTTAAAACCTTTTAAGAAAGCCAGTGAAAGTGAGTGGTAATGATTCCTATTTTCCAGAGAGATGATAAATAGTCTAGGATCCCAAGGGACTCCTTCCTATGCTGCGTGCTGGCTTTTCTGGAGAAAGGTAACAAAAATACTTAATACGCTAGTGCTGTTATTTTGACAAAGGCAAACAAATGTGGTTTTTTTTTTCTGAAGTAAAATATAAATATTTTACATGTATCTAAGCTGTCTCTCTTGTACCCTGAGGTAAAACTGAGCAAGGATTATGGTTTACTCTTTCTTTTCCATATGGATGGAAAGCCATAGACATTATTGACATTTCTAGTGATGGGATGAATTTATCCCATTAGTTTTAATGCAGACAAGGTTAGAGCTGAGCCAAAGTACTGTAGATCAGCATGATAGAAGCAATAAACTTGTTCACAGAGCAGCAAAGATGTAGTGAATGGAATGCCTCTCTTACTCCATCTGCAAGCCAGAGGTACTTCTGGATGAGGAGGGGTCAGCTAGCAAGCTTTAGCTGATGACACTTTTGGTTTTTTTCTATCTTCAGATATCTCAGCTTATGACAGAGTCTAGTCGAGAGGGCCTGACTGAAGCAGCATTGAACCACTACAATGCAGATAAACCCTCCTTGTACAGCTTCCCCGCTTCCCAGAGCACATATGTTGCCAGTGAAGTATCCACAGGCACCTCCGTGGCAGCATCATTTTTTGCCAGGTAAGAGAGATTTCTCAGATTTTCCTTCTCTGGAAACATAATTTCTTTCAAAGGAGATGATTCTGTAGTGAAGAAGTGGGGTTGACAGACTACAGCACACATGTTGAAACATGGCTATAGATACAGATCTATCACAAACTTGCAGGAATTACCATGAAAATGTTGTTTAATCCACCTGTATGCATTTGTCTGTAAGATGGGGATGATACTTCTACCCTCTTCTGCAAAACGTCCCTTTAATTCTTGATTTGGGTTAAAATGTGATTGTGCTCCCAAAATAATACCCGATTTAGTGACATTTTTGGAGGGGTGTATCCCTGAATGAGAAGGGCCCATCGAAGTAATTGTCTGAGATAGGCAATTAATTGTAGAGCTAACTGGAGGTGGATACTTCTGTTTGGCGGGCAACCTTCAGGCTTTATTGAATTTACTTCCATCTAGGGAAATTATCAAGATTTCCATTTTCAGACTGAAAAGTTAAGGTTTCTGATTTCAGTTTCTGTCCCTGCCATGCTGTTGAGTTGACCTGAGGGCCTAAATTCAGCCTCAGAACACCCTTTCTGTTGAATATTCAGCCAATGTTTCAGAAGAATCTCAGTGAGATAAAATTTCATTAAAAAAATCTTATGACTGTCTTTATTAATTTTTCAGTAAAAATGTTTTGCTTAATGGGCATAGCAGCTAATAAGTGAAATATCCATTATCAACAATGGAAATATTTTTCTGTGCAGAAATATGCTCTGCAGGACATAATCTGCATATATTTGCAGAATATAATCTTTTTAGCCCAGTTGAATCCTTACGTAACTGAAGAAGTTGAAATAATCCTTGTCTCTTAATGCTTTTCAATAATTACAAGACTGACTTAGGAGGAGTTGTGGAAGTAATGAAATAAGAGAATAAGCTATTTTTACAGCACTTCCAATCCAGTCTAGTGAGAGATCTGAATTTCAAAACATGGAGTGAACTTTTGAGTGAACACCTCAGGCATATTCAGATTCATTTCCTACCCTTTAGAGAGCCAACTATTAGTAATTCCACATGATTCTATTTTATTTTAAAGGTAAATGGAAAACTTATGAAGTTGTTGGGCTCTGTAAATCTGGAAAGAAGATTTTCCTCTCCTATTTTTCCTCACAAACATGAGGACTGCGTATGTTCAGTCAGTGTCACACAAGTGAGTCATTAAGAGGATTAAGAATAGCATTTTAGGAGATCCAGTGAATATTGTTTGGGGCAGCTCTGCCATTTTTTCTCTACAGATGTGATGCTGCAATAGCAAGTGTGAATGATGACAGTGGTCTCAATTTGCTGCCCTTTTCTCTTTAACTGCAAGTTTAAATTAAAGTTGCTGAATGTACTCATATGGTAATATCTAACCAGAGTGCAGATTGGGATTAGCACATATTTTAGCATGAATTGATTTATGAAGATGGTTTAACTCATTTGTTCTTCATTGTTTCACTGTTTTATGCTGAGAGAATTCATTTGCTCTTAATATACTCCGCTGAAATGTAGGAAACTAATTAAATTTACTCAAAATCCCTAGTGTGTATCACAGCATTTTAAGTAGAACTCTGTTAAGTTTCTAGCTGATGGTGTGAATTCTTGGGTGTGCTTGGCCCAGCAGAGATCTCATGTTTAGACTGTTTATTTTTAAACTGTACTTAGCAAAACAAAAATGCCTGGTTCAGTTTGGGGTATTGCATAATTACATTAATATCACTTATATAAGTCAGTTTTGTTCTGGACTTCAAGTTATATCATCTGCTGACAGTTCAAGCAGCCAATCCAAGCCAGTCGTTCACTGCTTGACCTTTTGACAAGAAAATGCACAACTTGTTTTCAAAATATGGATCTCATTAATTTTTGTTTTACAACTTATGTGTCTATTTGCATTTTTGTAAAGTGGTGGTAAGAAGTGTAAAAACCCACATGTATGTGTATTATGAAATACAAAGTAGAAGGTAGTGGTTGTCAAACTCATTAATGTGGTGCACTGTTTACAATATGAAACAGTCATTTGTACCAGGCATATGAATTCTAAACTTTTGCTTTTTCTGATTGTAAGTGGCACATGGAGTACTGACTAGCAGCTATGCCTGGTTTTTTTTGAACATGTGTCACATATGATGTTTTCATGGTCAGTAAGTAAGAAATTATTACACAGCCAGGGAAATTTGCTAATGTGAAGCTGAAGTTAGAAGTAGAAGAGTAGAAAATATTCTTTTGAAATTTGAATAATGTCCCACAGTATTCCACTCTAAGTTCCCTAACAAGGAAAGCAAACCTCAGATGAGGTTCAGATATGAAAGTCATCCATCATCAGGAAAAAACCCAATTAACTAAAATGCTGCAGTATGGAGGAAATGTCAAAGCATCCATGGGAACTTTTGGTTGTAATTACTTGAGAAACATCAGGAGTGCGATACTGGGAGCTCATAATTTTTCTGTTCTCAGGCACTACTAGTCTAACAGTGATACTAACTTGACTGGCTTACAGCTGGCATTGAGCCATGGAGAAGTGTCTGAAGGCCACAGTGACTCTCAATCTTTTGAAAAGCCAGGAGACTTATCAGTTGTCTCAATACTTGACTGTTATGTTTCATGATCTATAGCTGACAGATTTCCAAGCCAGCTAAAGGGGCTGCAACCTGTGAATTGTCATTTGTTGGGATATTGCTGCAAGAGAACTTATGTCAGGATTCCCATGGGACAATATGTGAGTGTTTTAAAGGAACAAACATTGAAAACTGTCCAAAGTGCTCTGCTGGTAGGCTTATGAATAATGGATGATACAGGTATGAATAATGAATTTCTAATGGTGATTCTGACACAGAAAATTAATTCAATCGATTGTACTTTTAAAGATAAGCACCAAATTTGCCTTTCTGTTCAGGGTTATCACTCATTTTTGTCTCAGATATCCTCCAATCCATGCTAATTTACTATCATCTTGCTTCTTAGTACACATTTGTGATGAAAATAATTCATTTAGTGAATGTGAAATAATGGTAAGATTCTTTACACAAAAAGAGCATTTTAGTTTTTTTACATGAGTAAACTTTTGGCTCCAGTTTGGATCTTTGTCATAAGATGCACTGCATTTTTGGGCCATCGCGGTCTCAGGTGTACTAACCTCTTGCCTTGTGTCCCCCAAGCACAATGTAGGAGTGTGCCACCTCCAGTTAAGAGAGAAGTATATGCTGGTGCTGATGATGCCAAAGAACTGAGGGAAGGGCCTTCTGTTGCTCATCTCCCTGGTGTCTTTGTAAAGGTCTAGCAGGTCAAGGGGCATTGTACTGAACCTTGTTCCTATCTATGCTGGTTTCTACATGGAGAAAATTTCTGGGACTCTGACTTCAGCTTTGGCCTGGCCACTCCATAAACAAGCCTGCCCTTCTGAATAAAACTTCTCTGTTGTGACTGCGCTGTAGAGTTTCAATAGTCTCTCAAAGGGTGATAGCATGGTGCAGGAACTAGAACTCAAAACTGGATCAGAGCTTTTCAATACAATACCTAAAAGTTTTTGGGATCTTGGTATTGTTCCTTGTTTGCCTTGTCACAGTAAGATTGCTTTCTTGGAAAGGAAAAACTTTTATTGCATCAGGACAAAGGAGAAACTTAAAAGCCCATTTCACTTTGGACCTCATAAAAAGGTAAAAATTTTTGAGAAGGAGATATTTTTAAATGGTAGTCTTGAAAATTGTTTCCTGTTGCTGGTCAGGAAATGTAACAGTGTATCTTGAACAAAAGCCCGCCTTGGTCTGAAATCAGATATAGTCATATTTGGATTAATTGAGCCTAATGGGAATATAGATAATCTTGAAAGTAGCCTGAAAAATCTGTTCTAGGGATCATTTTCCATGTCTTTATGCAGCTTGAACACTAAGCAGGGCCACACAATGCTACTGTTGTAGGTGTAGCAAGGCATGTTTTCCAAATGAAATGCAGAAATGTCTGGATTTTTTAAAAACTTCTTATTTTGAACTTCATGTATAACTGACATGTAGCTACTCAGCATGGGATAAGCTCTAGTTACAATTACCTCCATTCTTGGAAAAACTGCTGGTGACCCTTTCCACACTCATTCTCCATCCCAGTGTGGTTTGGCAGCTGGGGGAGGAGGAGGTGAGGCAATGCCTTACTGGCAAGGGGTATTGTGAATGTTGTGTTCAAAATGCTGCTGAACGCTCCACAGATTTCCCTTCCACTCCTGAGAATCTTTTCTGAATATTTTTAAAAATTCTGGTACATATTGCATGAACTACAAAGCTTTTAAGAGGACAGTATTTGTGGGTCCCTCTTGTTAAAGCCACTGTGCTGTTTTGATGACTTAGCACTCCAGAGACCCCAGAATCTCGTGCCTCACTGTTTTTTTGCACGTACGTGATAAACTGTCGGCTTATCACGCAACTTTTGATGATTGCTGGTTTTCCTTATAGGTGCAATATTATTTGACTTTTGTTGAAACTTAAAGTAATGAGCTATTGTGCACAATCTTTCTGCTTATGGGGAAAATTTTTAAAGCCCAAAGGCTTAAAATCCAGGAACACCAGGGCTTTTCCTTAAAGACTGTGTATTGGTTTAAATTAATCATACCATTTTAAGGTCCTGGCTTGAATTTTTCGGAGGTCTGGGGGAAGTTCACAAAAACAAACTTTTCCTGGCATTGCAACAGAGGGTTTGTCAGAACACATGCAGCAAAAGCAGGTAAGAAACAGAGGCAGCAGCTAGTAGAGAAGGAAATGGGTTGGAATGGGTGTCCCTGTACCACAGAGCCCAGCTTTGGCTTGGGAAGCTCCATGGGAGAAGCATTTGATTTGTGTCAGTAGTCTGGCTGTAAGTGGTGTAGCTGAAGTGTTACACTAGCAGATGTGGAGCCAGGTCTGGAATCTCCCAGAGGGCAAAAGCTGCTTGTCCTGTGCCCTGTGCCTTTCTGAAGAAAGTTCCATTGAAGTTTTAAATGTTTTTAAATGGTCTGAACTGCAGATGCCTCAGATGACAGTGCTTTTTCATGAACTGCTCTTTCAAGCCATGCAGTGGTTCCCTGGTTTAGGCACTGCTTGAGAAGTCCTTGATGTCAAATATTGGTGACCTCAACATCCCTAAGAGAAAATTATTTTCTGAGACTTAGGTGAAAACATATTTTGGTTTCTTGCTGTCTAAACTATGCAGAACCTAACAGGATTTTCTTTCATTAGCTGAACAAACAATGGTTAAATTGCAGTCAGTCTCGGACATTTTGAAGAACTATATATTAACAACCCTGATCAGAATTTCTACTCTTTTCCCTCATCCTTATCATATACTGCATAAGAAATATGTAAAAAGGGGAATGTTGAGATAAAAGATCCATAGACTGTCTTTCAGTAGGAATGCTGGCAGCAAGTTTTAAAACATCTGTAAATAATTTTCACAAATATTTCTACCTTCAAAGCCTGTCTTGGGGCTGACTAGTAGGGGAAATTTCAATCACAATGATCTCAGTCAACCTGAAAGACCATGAAACAAATATTTAAAATTGGCACCTAGGTTTGAGTGCACAACTTCAGGGGCTGTTTTTTCATATTTGCTCAACATTCATCAGAAATGTAGGAGATCTATGTTCATAATCACTGCTTTTCTGTACTCCCCATTACTGTGAGAGCCCCAACTAACAGGCCATCTCTGCTTCCCATTGTTGGTGTTATTTCATGTGTATAAAGTAAATGCCAACCAAAAGGGAATCTTGACTCTCCTGCAGCCAAAGGCGGCTGGCAGTTGGGGCATAAAGAATGCTCTTTTTCTATGGTTCAATGTAAACAAAATAAAAATGTCCTAGCAGGAAAGACTGTGTGAGCTACATGCAAGAATAGCCAGTGCCTAGTAGTGGAGGCAATGATCTGATACAGAATAAAAAAATTAGGACTTAAGTGCCACATCTGGATGAGGGAAAGCAAAGGTATTTGAATGATTTCTAATTTTGCATAGTAGTTCTATCTTGGGTGCCAAACAATTTCCAGTGATTTTTTTTTTTTCCCCAAAGCTGACACATTCCCCATGGCAGTTTTGTTTTAATCTGTTCATATCTTTTGATTACAAAAAAGTTCAGCAACAAGATTCTAGATGAGGTCCATTTTTAATAGGAAGTCTGTAGGGTACATGTCCGAAACCATGGTGTTTGAATCTTTAGATACTTGCACGCTGCTGCTATTTAAACAAAAACTTAAGAAAATGTATTCACATTTAGACCTGGGTTGGAAATCTAGTTGTGATATGTTTAATTTGGCATTGGGCTGTAAACAGAAATAATTTGAACCTTCATGCCAATTAGATCCACTGTATGTTGGCTGCAGATCAGTAGCTTTTATTCATAGCTCAAAATACAGATAATGGACCCTGATTTTTAAACAGGATTTTGGGAGCGTTCCATGGAGCTACAAAAAGAAGTAAGCTAAAATTACCCTTAGATTATCATAGAATACTATACTTGCAGGGGTGTGCCATCTGCTTAGCCTCAAAGTACGTAACTGATAAAAAGGATGTAAATCCTCCTCATGTTCCCAGTGTCAAAGTAATCCACTTCAGATGTACAGGGACGTTTACCTTAAGTTAACAAATATAGTTTTCTGGACTAAACGTGTTTTAAAATTAATTATTTAGAACAAAGTAAAGTAAAAGATTACTATCCAGGAACAATTTATTGCCCATTGAACAGAGAAATTAAGATTCCAATCCACAAAAGGTATGTTACTTTGATGATATGTCCGTATTGAAATATGCTACACCTGCTTCTGTGCACTGCACAAAGTGAGTGTTTTCTGATCTGCACTTGCCCCACATATGGTATGTTTAGTATTAATGGTAATGGCAATCACTGAATAATGTTGTTATTGAAATGGTCATCAAGATTTCAAGTTTCTTGTGTAACTAGCCTTTCAGAGTCTTGAGAAATCTCGATAAATTTCTAAGTAAAGCTCCCCTTTCTTCCCTTTTTCTTTGGGAAGTTTTGAGATACTATGTTGTTTCTCTGTGATGCAGTCCCCCATTCCATCTTATGAATATCTGGTACTGTAAAGCAAAGAACACACACCATGAAATTTTCTGTGCTTAAGAGATTATTTTAAAATAGATGTCTCCTTATTTTAAAATACTTGTCTCCTAAGTATAATTCATTATATTAATTGTTTCTAATATATATTGCCTGAAAAGCAGAATCTTAGAGTTTTTCGAATTCCTGTAATGATCTGTGGTGTTTATTTACAACTTTTTGTTTCTGTAAATGTGTGAGTGCTTTGCATAATTTGCATTTTTACTTTTTTATGTACACAAGTTTGTGAACTTGCATCTAGAATTAATTTTCCCTATTAATTTTTAAATGATCAGTTATGTTCAATTTTTAAATTAAAAAAATTCATCTGGGAATACAGTACATTTATATGTGCTTTTCCCTCCTTTTTTTCTGTCTGCTTATTTTCTCAGTTACAACTCCCTGAAAATTTATGGTAACCAGGGACTCCATTAGCTAGTAAGCAAAAGCTGTCCATCTCTCTCTAATCCTAGAGTCAATAACTGATTATATTACAATGAAAAGAGCCAGTAATGCAAACACCTACTTAATCTACTTCATGCAATGTACATGCTTTGTAGAAGCTCTGTTATGTAGTCTCTGTGGAGGCAGAAGAAGGTAACCAAGACACTTCCTGTCTTCAGTAGTTAGCAATGGCCTTTGTCTGATGTTTCTGAGATGTTGCCTTAGCTTAAAGTTTGCTTTCTCTATTTGTACCTCACTGATTGCTGCTATTACAGATGAGAAGTTTTAGACCTGTAAATGACTATACTGGCCCCATTCTTGCTGCAACTCTCATGTCTTGGATGTTGTGTACTGATAAATGCTTTGCATTCCTGGGAAGAATATTGGATGCTGATGATATGGCACTGAGGCACTGATTATTTTTGTGGTTTGCTAAGGAAGGAGGCAATTTTTCATGGATTTGTATTCCTAATTGTCCTAGGTGATTTTAAGCATTCAGTACAAAAGTACCTAGGTGTATGGAAGCTGAACTCCTGCTGCTGTCCATACACTATGCTAAAACAGAGGTAACTTCTACTTCTCGCCATGCTTGTGATTTCCTGCTGATTTCAATAGGTCACAAAAGGGGAGGCTAACTAAGGATAGGTTTGGCCTTCTAATTTCTAAGAGGCAGTTTTTGGGGTGCCAGAGTCCTTGTTACATAAACACCTGTTCCCTGCTGATTTAGGAAAACTTAAAAGGAACTCAGGCTATTTCCTTCCCTTGGTGCTGCCTTTCCCTACACCTGACATGTACATTGAGAAAAATTGCTAGCAGCATATACAGTAATCCCTCAGCACCTGTTACCAAAGTCTCTTGGTGTTTAATCTTGCCTTTTAGTCTTAGGGCAGTGGAAATAAAAATGGTCAGCATTAATCTTCTGACTTCTAGTATAGTTGTGACTGCCAACTATAGTATAGGCAACCTCGTGTTGATTTACTGTTTTGCATATTTCTTGCTTCCCTTAAACCTTGACATAAGAGTTTTGATTTATAGTGTCTCTATCTTGGCTTGTGGAGAGAGAAAGATGAATTGATGTAGTTGCACTGTCTATAGCAGAAAATTATATGCACCATCAGTTGTTTTTTCCCTCTGTTTTTAACACCATCAAACTAACCTTCACTCAAAGAGATCATAAATCCATAGTAAGAAGACTTTTTCCTAAACACCTGGAAGTTCAGAGTGGCAAACTTTGTATTCTGATTACTGCTTTCCTGTTACAAGAAGTACTGTTACAGTGCTGCCCCAGCAGCCTTGAAATTCCAGCTGTGATTTACCCTGTCTGTAGAGTTCTCCCCCACCTGCTCAAAGAGTCAGTGTTTTCTTAACCTTGAGAGCAATCTATTCAGCTGCTGAATGGTTTTTCCTTATAATTACCAGTGAATACAGACCATTTTATTTTCCTTGCTCATAGAATAAAAACTCCAACGAGAAAATGGGTTGAAATGTTGAAGTATTTGTTTATTGCCAAATAATTTAACATTAGGTAGACAACTGCCAGTTGGGCTTGTATATAAGCATCCCTGGGATGTGGTTATAAAATATGATAAGACCACAGTACACCTGTGTACATGACTAGGTGAATTGTGGCAAATAGAGATTTAGAACCTCACTTCTTTGCTCAGCTGTAGATTGAACATGATGCCCATTTTACAACTGCTGTCCATTGGTATATTTCAGTCAAACTATTAGTTTGGTCTTTTCTGAGTAACTCAAGTTCAGGATTACATGCGTGCATTGCATGCAGGATGGGCTCCAGAGCATTCTACCACGCATCTTGATTTGACACTACTAGCTGCCTTTCAGGAGACAGACCTGTTAAAGGATAAAACAAGAAAATAATGTACACATTTAGGAAATAAGTAATTACAGGAACATTGCAGCTAATGATTTCCCTGTGAATGCATTTCTTGAGATTTCATGACTTTGGGCTGTAGCTTTAGAGGTTTTCTTATGATTGGGGAATTCTAGAGGGAATTCAAGTGTATTTTCTGTTGTTTAATAAAGAATTGGCAGCGATTTCTTCAGTCAAAGTGTTGACAGGGTCTGCCTCTTCTATTCAGCTGTCTATTTTCAGGAAATTAATAGACAATTTCTTTAAGATCTCTATTCTTCTGGTTAACATTGGTCAATGGATTCAAATGTCCTTTTAGGGTATAGTCAGAGAGATTCACATAGATTGTATATTAGTCATCCTCATTTCTTTGAATAACCAGGCTAAAAACTACTGCTGACAAATAGTGAGGCAATCTTTGGTTTTATTATCCCAACAGTCATGACAGAAAGGAACCAAGGTAGTTACTCTGTTGTGAGAATTACAGCAGTAATCTCTTTGAATCTAAGAAAGAATCCTGGATAAGTGAAAACTGTGGAAATTTAGGCAAAGACAGAAGAGACAATATTAGCAAAAGTTATTTCCATTTCTTTTTGGAATACCTCTTTGTATGCAAATAAAGGGAGAAATCAGCCAGCCTTTTATTAGAAAGGAAAAAGTACATAGAGAGAAATTGCACAGTATTGTGTCTCTTGTTCAAGCCATCTGTAAGCAAGCTGAGTTACTAACCTGTCCAGGATAGAGCATATCAACACTGTATGAAAGTTCAAATTTGCCTGTTTCTCCTTTTGCTTTTTATTACTGAAAGAGAAACAAATTAATGTGAATCTAAGCTTTTTCACTGCAATAGCTATTCCTTTTCCAGCTCTCCCACCATGTTTGTCCCTTCCTACAGCAGCATCAACCTTTTATTAAGACAGAACTACTTTAATTCAGCTATGTGATGTGGTGGAAATGTCTGACTAGTTGTGCAAGGTGAAAGATGTCTGAGTTATGTCCAAATACGTATTTCTAAAATGTGCAAGATAGCACTGTTCAGAGAGTTCCAAGGGCCCCATGGCCTTTAGTTCAGGGCAGTTAATTAGCCCTGGACTTCCTGTTTGAACCTTGCTTATTCTGATTTATTTTGGTTGTCTCCATAGGACACTACACAGTAGGGTGTGTGCTCCAAAGCTGGCATTTCTGTTGGCCTCAACTTTTACCTGTCACAAGTGAGACACCAACCATCATGAGATAAAGCAAAAGATAATTTCTTGGACCTTTGAGTTGTAAGAGTCTTTAGGTTTCACACACAGAGATTCTTGGTTGTTTTTTGTTTTGTGGTTCCCCAACCCCCGCATGCATGAAGGTCAGAAGTGGACTTGCATAATGAAAGCTGAGAAGAATAATCCTATGATTCCACAGGTTGAAGAGAAACATTTTGTATTGCAGAACTTGTGAAATAATGTTGTGAACTCATAGGAATGAGGAATACATATATCTCTTGAATCAAGCTATGCACGGGAATGGGACTAGAAGGAAGGAAAACAAAATAAAACTCTGAAAAGGAAATATAAGTATTTCACTAAATCATGAAATTCTGGGAGCACCAGTGAGTTATATGCAACTATTTATGGGTTTAGTGGAACAATCCAGGTCTCCAGGAGCAATACTGGACTTGACATTAATCCAGGGCAAACAGGAAAATACCAGTGATGGGATACAATTAAAAAAAAAATAAATATATATATATATATTGCCAATGAGTTTAGGATTATGGAAAACAGGTGTTGGGTCATATTGGCTTGAATGGTTTTTCCTGAAGTGATTACATATTTAGTTAAAGTACAACTGATACAATACAATCTATGTGGATTTCCCTGAGCTATTTGAGTTAACACCCTGTGAATTCTTGATTAATACTTTACAGCAACACGAAACAAATTGGGAATGCATTAAATAGACTAAACTAGATGAAATATGTATTATATTAAATGACTCTGCTCCTGTTGGGATTCTGTGGAGATACAGAATGCCATAGGGCATTAACTGGAAAAATATTGTTAAACCTTTCAGGTGGTGTTGGGAAGGTTGTTAGTAACAGATTACTTAGTCCTCTGGACCAACAATAGGTGTTACATCAATGCCAAATGTAATATCATAAATCCAACAGTAAAGAATGTAGACCATGCTTACAGAATAGGAACCTATGTACTGAGAAGCGCTTACTGGAAAGGATCTCTGTGTCATGGTTAACTAGTTGCATATGAGCACACAGTGGGACACTGTGGTCAGGCGGGCTAATGCAACTCTTGAATATCTGTAAGAATAAGAACATAAGAAGAGAGACTGGGAAGTTACTTTAACTCTGCATTAGGATTAGGTATGGCCACTTGTCTAGTTCTGATGTCCACAGTCAAGAAAGATGTTGAAAAAATGTAGAAGCCTCAGAGAAGAGACACTAAGATAATTAGAAGTTTGGAAAACATGCCTTCCAACAGCTTGACTTTAGTTTATCAAACAGATTTAGAAAGAAATGTGTTGACAGTGGGCAGGGAACCTCTGCAGGGAACAGAAACGTGATACTAGAGGATTCCAGTCTAGCAGACAAAAGCATGTCAAGATGTAATGGCAGGAAGTTGAATCTAGACAAACTCAGAATCATAATGAAGTGTGCATGTTTAGGAAGCATGTTTAGGAAAGGGCAATGACCTGCTGAAATGAACAAGAGTAGCAGAGAGTTCTCTTTTGGTGTCTGCTTTTTAAATTAAAATTGATATTTGAACGAAAAAGGCTGTAGTTAACCACAGTTTGGGGGGCTTTAAGAGATTTAATGTAGGGATGATCCATTGCTTTTGCTGGAAGTTTCATTAGAGAGTCATCATAGTCTCACTTAATCTGGGAAGACATACTTGTGTGTGAAGGTGCAGCAACAAGGAATAGTATTTCTGCTCCTTTTTCAGACAGCAACACTGTAACAAAGCTGCCATGAAGAAAAGAGTAAATTATTAATTTTCTTCATTTAGCTAGGAGTGATTAACAAGTCAGTCTTTTAATTGATGTGGTTTTTTGTAGATGAACTTCAAAGGTTTGGGTTTTTTTGTTTTCTTTTGTTTTTTAAACTGCCAGTATCTGGAATTTTCATTTTTGCCTTTTTATGCAACAAGATGTGGGAATCTTTGGTTTTTTCATAGCTTCTCTGGGCACACATATGCTTTAGTGGTGTATTGTTTCCCTGTTCTTTTGAGATTCCATCAGTTTCTTGTCTGTTTCAGAAAGTCCATCAGTATATATCATTAAAAAAAAAAAGCCTTCCTGAAGTTATAAATGCTTTACTTCTTCCTTTGCCTCTTCAGTTGAGGACATCAGTCAGCAAGGGTGACGGGCGTTCATTGCTGACACAAGTAGATCAGTAAAAATCATACGAGTGGGAAAGAGCATCCTAATAGTTTGACATATAAATTAAGAGGTGAATTTAGCAGCTGAAGCTGAAATAAAAACCATATTGTATCTGAAGGCAAAGGCTTTGGGAAAAATGTCTGTGCTTTAAAATTACTGAATTGATGAAACCAATGCAAAAAAACCCCACCCCAAAACCAAAAAATCCAAACCCAACCAAAAAAAAATCCCAGCTGTTCTACTTGATGGCTCATAAAATCTGAATAAAGTCCTTCAAGGGCTCTTTTTATAGGGAGAGACTATTTTTTTGTATGAGTAGTTATGGTAGCATCTGGTTCCCATCTTTGGGAATTCAGAGAATCCACAGGCACCGACATGCTGTCTGCTGCAGAGAAGCTCTACAACACAGATAAATGCTTCAGACAAGTGTGCAGTATGTAATGTAATTGTCTGCATGCTGGAAAGATGTCGGGGTTTGCTGGGAGGAGGCAAAATCTGAATCAGTAAAGTTTGATTAATATAAGCAATAGGAGCAGCCCTTGCATAAAATTTCCTTTGTTCACCTGTGAAGAGTGGACTGATAAGCTAGCAACACCTGAGTCAATAGGATTAATTGGGCAGAGAAGGTAAGTAAGGCATACCCAAGGCAAAAGGAGTCAGTGGGTTTTCACAGGGGCTATATCCTTCACAGAGGGTCCAAACAATGGGATCAATAAACTAATTGTCAACAAATTTGAGCAGGAAATATCAAGGGCCTTTTATGAATAATCACATTGGATTTAGTAACTGTTGAATGACAAAGGAAAGGAGAATTTGTCCGAGTTATTTCTCGCTCATCACATTTGTCATTCTAATGCCTTACCCTTTCTATAAACAGGATTTGTATGTAAGAATTAGTCACGTTGTTATCTTATGTGAAATTATATTACATAATGGTAAGAGTTTGTTACACATTATTGACATCTGGTATCACAGGAAGCAAAATCTTCAGGATGCCTTGAACGTGGGCACAGACACAGCGCTGATTTTTTTGCTTATACTGTGCTCAGCACATTGTTTTTGCTTAGCGAGTAGTATGATAGAGCAAATAGAGAGGACATATAAAAATTTTGCTTCCCTTAAGGCTGGAGATGGACTCAACCTCAATTTGAGTCAAAACCAAAATGCATTTAAGTACAACTCTGTGCTGGAATGAAGCTTACCTTCCTGCCAGGACACCTGCTTATGCACATATATATATACAGAAGAGGTGATAGCAGATATCCTTTGTGCCTCAGGGAACCACCATTGTACTGTGTGAATATCCCTGACTTTTGTATAGTAACCTAGAGGTTAGTGCATTTCTCCAGGAAATTGGAGAACTGGGTTCTAGGCCTCCCTCCCTGAACCTGAAAAGAGTAAAAAACGACAGCTCATGCAACCCAAAGGAATGTCTTTAAATGATACGCAAGAGCGGAATAGGTTCTCACTCCAATAATGTCAGCTGAGGATGCTCCACTGTGTAGGGAGGAGTGTGAGATCCACAGGGCCACTGGCAGCAAAGTGAGAGGGAGTAAGCCCTTCCCTAGACCCGGAGAGCAGGGCTGGGCAGGTGCTGTAGCTGCCATTCACTTCCTCCAGCAGCCATGCCTAAAATAAGAGAGGTGCCAGCCATTATGTGTGACTTTGTGACTATACCCAGAAAGAAATTTGGGGCTGTGACTCCCTTTTCCACGCAGGTGCGTAGTTCTGTGCTGCAAAAGTGCTGTGGTCTAGGAGAGAGACGTTGTTTCAGAAATGTCTGTCTTCAGTACTTCCTATGGGTCAGCTTATATGTTTGCAGCATGCCAAGCTGGGGTGATGTTCAACCAAATGCCTCAATCTTCCTATACTCAGGTTAGGTACCTAATTTCTATACACAGAGGTTTTGACTTTCCCATTAATAGAGTTGCTAAGAAATTGCCATGCCTAAGGATGGCATGGATCTAGGCTGAAGTTTACACCTGAACCTGAAAAGGATGTTCAGACTGAAAGTTTCAGGTTTTATTTGCATTAAAAATAACAAGTACATTGTGAATACAAGAATCATATATTCCTAGAATAAAAAATTCAAAATTGCTGAAGAGACCAGGTTTCCAAGAGCACTGAGATGGGAATGTTTCAGGAGCCTAGGTCCCATTTTCAAAAATTATTGAAGTGCTTACGAGCTTAAGTAACAGTGACTACCACTGGAATCTGGATTCCTGCACATCTAGGTAACTTCTGAAATTGTACCTGTGAAGTGATTACAGCTTTTTCAGTACTTCCAGGAGGCAGATTTTATAGCTGTGTTCTGATTCAGATTTATCTCTGGTTCTGTCATAAAGCACTGTTCTTGAATTTTGAAAATAATGTTTATAATTAATTCCTAACAAATAACTACACTTAAACCCCAAACACATTATACAATATGTTAGCTCCAAGGGACAATATCCTAAATGAAAACAGATCCTTTTCTTTTTCTTCATGCCAGCTCTTTGTTTAGCAGTATGGCAATTGCACACACATATCCCAGATGTTCATGGAAACAAAATTCCTCTTTAATTTACAGCAGAATCTCATTTTATCCCTTGCTGGCTTTGTATTTGTCAAAGACACAAATGTTTAAAGCCTTATACTCAAATATGCTACAGTGGTATTTTGCATGCCTCTTAAAAGCTAATGTTTGTGAAAATCACAGAATAATTCAGATTGGAAGAAACACCTGGAGGTCATCTAGTCCAACTCTCTGCTCAGAGCAGGTCCAGTTAAATCAGGTTGCTCAGGGCCATGTCTCATGGAGCTTTGAATATCTCTGGATGGAGTTTTTACAGCTTCCAAGTCCCTGTTCCCGTGGTTGGGCATGCTTATGGTGGGGAAAAAAATAAAATCTTTATGTATAATTTGAATTTCCTGTGTTGCAATTGGTGTCTTTTGCCTCTCCTTCTGTCCCTGTGCACCTCCAAGAGTGAGTCTGGCCCTATCTTCTCTAAACCCTCTCATCAGTTGTAGAGAGCACTAAGAGCTCCCCTTCACCTACTCAAGGCTAAGTAAATCCAGTTCTCAGCATCTCCTCATACATTACATGCTCCAGCCCCTGACCATCCTACATGTTCATCTCGGTGGACAAAGAGATCATTGTCTCATTGGAGAGAAGATCATAGAGATATGCCTTCAGTGAGATACTGTTCTAGAAGTATAAACTGCTTATATATGAAATCTGACTATTGTGCAATTCATTTTTGCTGGGACTGGTCTTAGAGATCATGCTCAAAATCTGAACTTTAAGTTTCAGGTTCTAATCTCTGATGCTATATTTTCCATTGCTTCTGCCTGAGAAATACATAGTCAGGAGAGAGTGAACTGATTATGTATTTGGTAAGATGTGTGATTTCAGATTTTAGATGTAGGAATTTCTGTAGCTACTGTTTTCTCTGCTCTTCTTGTAGTGAACATGGGTAATACTGTGGAACACCCATGACGGTTCACTTGTATTTGCTTTGCAAAGTCTTTGGCTGGGAGTCAAACAGCAGTGACAGCCCAAGCCTCTGTTTCACGTACTCAGGAACTATTAAATATTGGTGTTTCATGGAAAAAGCCATCATCGCAGACTGTGCTGATTTGAGCACCAGATGGTTGTGTGCTCAAATCCACAAAAGGATTTTTCCCTGGCGAGCTTTTTCGTGCGGGCTGCTGCTGCGGGCTGAGGGGGATGAAGGCTCAGCCAATGCCAAGGTCTCGTCAGGTGCTGCAGGGCTGGGGGGCTCCCCATGGGGGCTGGCAGGGCAGGGCCGGGCAGCCAGGGCCTGTCCCACCGCCCAGCCAGGGGCCATCAGGGCAACCCCGTGTGCTGGGGAGAGGCTGAGGCCAGGCCGAGGCTAGGCCGGGACGTGGGCCCGTGGGGAGGCCCATGGCAGGACAGGGCTGTAGGGAGCTGAGACTGGCCCTGCTGTGGCATCGCTGGGGGGGGACTGACGTCCCGGGGGCTGACGTGGGGTCCTGGGCTGTGGGTGGGGGGAGCTCCAGGGGGCTGGCCAGGACCTGTAAGGCCTGTGGGTGCCCTCAGGGCCCTGACAGACCAAGAGCTGGGGCTGGGGTTAGGAGAAGGGCAAAGCCTGGACCTGCAGTGGGCGTGAGGCTGGAGAGGGGATGCAAAACAACAACGCAAGCTGCGGAAAGGTTTCTGCCCTGTAAGCTTGTTCATGTGGCCCACGGCGCTGGGAGAGCTAAAGCTTAACCAAGGCCTAGGATTAGGGTTAGAAGGTGAAAGCCCAGAGCTGCATCTGTCATGGGGCTGAAAAGCGGCTGCAAAATCACAGAGCAGTCTGCAAAAAGATTTCTCCCATGGTGATTTGCAGAGAAATTGGCTGAGGACCTGATTAATACAGGGAAGGGGAGGAATTGCTGCATTGCCTGCAAAAATTACCAGACTGTAAGCATCTATCACATTCTCAGAGTACGTCCTAATCCTGTGTCTGTAGCATATGAGAAACAGGCCAATAATTAGACCTGTCTGAACTGTAATTTTTGTTGGACTGCTCAGTTTTTTCATCACTCTCATTTTTACACTGGAACTAGCAGAATTTAAAACTTCTTTGACTCCCACTATGGAGGGTCAGCATAGATGAATACAGGAGTGACATTCATCTCCATGAACCTTACTGCATTGGCAATTAACTAGTACCACTAGTTCTCTTATTGCTTCAGTTACTAGTGAAAGAGGGACTAAGAAGAGTCAGGAAATTCAACCCAGGCACAATTCATTTTGCACGCAAGCCACAGAAAAACAGCAGCAAGTGCTAATTACGGTTTTTAAGTTGAGCATTTCCTCTTTATGTGTCTGTTTGCAAACAGCAAATTCCCTCCACGCCCACGTAGTTGGAGACACAAAGATGATACTGGAGCATGCAAATACATACTTGTCTATAAAATTGACTTCAGACTTTCCTCCTTAGTACAGGTATCAGAATGGGAGATTGTTTAACTTCCTCAGTGAGTCTCTCTTGACTAGCTGGATCTGCCTAGTTTTACCCAACACCTTCTGACCTGGCAAGCACAGGAAAATAAATGCAAAGTGGTACAGTGCTCATAGAGCGTCCCTGTTCACCCTCAAGTCTCTTTTCCCCTACTTTGGGGAGGCTGCTGTCTTCTGGCACTTGTTTTTACATCTTTATGAGCTCACAAGTCTTTAGGCAGTGCCCCACCTTGAGCTGGAATTTTAGTCTGAACAAGAGTGGGGATGTTATTATTTAAAATTTCTCTGTGAAGGGAAAAATTCTTCTTCTCTTTCTTCATTCTGTTGCTTCAAAGTTGATGTTGCAGCACCTGGTAAGTTGTACTTGTGCCCGTGAGACCTGGCTGGCACTGTCTCCTCCCTGTGCCCTGGTTTCTCAGGAAGAAGTAAAGGAGCACAGAGTGCTTCCACCAGGCCCCTGGTCTGGATGCCGGCACAAAGGGCTGAGGCAGCTGGAGAGATGAACTGCTGAGTTAGGAAGAGCTACCTGGCTTGGTGGTCAAGTGAATTGACAGAGGAGCTGTGCTCAGCTGTGTGAGGACTAGAGTCTGGTATCCTGTAATGCATGTATTCTCTGGAAATGTGCAGGGGATGTTCTGATTCTCACTCCCTTCCCACGAGGGAGGATACAGCTCCTGAGAAATTGTAGTCTTCTGGCCATGATATTCCCTGTATTTTACCAAAAAGTCTGATAGAAGAACAAAGCATGGTCAAGTAAAGGAGAGCTTTAAAAATCCTTAGGAGCAAACAGAGGATGTGGTATTTTGTGTTCCCCTATATAAGCTAGGTCTTGAGGATTCAAGGGCAAAAGAGCTCTTTACTGAAAGTGGTGCTGGAGACTACATTGACTTGAAGTTCATAGTGATAAGGCCAACAGCATTTCATTAGAGCCCAATACAGCTGTCTAACAGTTTGATCTTTTCTGATTCATATGATACTCCCATTACATAAGTCTTCCTCCTCTGAAAGGATTTCCCACCTCTGAAGGTTTCCTATGGCCTGTGGGGATTCTTCAACCTTTTGCGGTTCCCTGGTCATCTGTCCCAACTCATCTTACTATTTGCTCCTGCTCTCCTGTTATCGTTCCTTAGCTCCTTCTCCATTGGTATTTGCTTTCATATGTGTCTTAGTTCATTAACTTTAGGACACTGAGAATTTTTGCTGTGTAATCAAGTTAAGAAATTCCTATCCCTCATCTTCCCCAGATGCTTACTCTTGCCCTGGTTTGGCTCTACACATTCCCTTTGATTGTGCTGATGAAACTGTGGGCCAGCCCAGCATGCTACACTATTGAATGACCAACATTAAGAACAGCTGTCCAGCAATGTTAAGGTTGTGGTTTTTTTTTTTTAACCTGAAGAATCATCCAGTGATTTTGTTTACAGCACTGTACTGCAAATGATTGTTTCAGCACAGCTGAAAGGGGAACGAGGTTGGGGGGGGGGGGCTAAAATTAGAATCTTGTAGGAGAGAAGAAGGGGTGTTATCTCTAACTTAATCCTGAGTAATACTGTTGCACCTTCAAAGGCATGAAGATGGAGAGGTACCACATGGCAAAACATACCTTATTTCGTAAAAGCAACACAAACATTTGGGTGGCTCTTTGTATGTCTCAAAACATAAATGCTACTTGTTTAAGTACTGAATTGTAATAAAAAAAAAAAAAATCACTTGGTGGTTAAATTGTGGATGCAGGCTGCACCAGAAAGGATATTAACCAATTGCCAACCTCCAGTTTAAGATTTGGGTTTGTCTAGATCATGAAGTAACTGAGATTTGACTCCCACAATACCTGATAATTTGTATATCTGTACAGAAAGGCTGCCTTGGCTCTGTTTGTTCAAAAGAATTTGTAAACCACCGTAAACAATAAAAGCTTGAGAACAGGTGCTTTCAGTCATATATAAATTCTCATGGGCTTGTTAAAAATTACGGTTTCTAAATATGTGAAAATTATGATTAGCAAACAAGTCTGTAAATGATGGCTGGTGAGAAAGAAGAGTGAGCTAGTAACTTCATATAAACATTCATGGAGTTTATTGAATTAGTCATTATAAATTCTACACAGGTCAAATATTGAGTTTTTTAATTCATCAGTCAAGATAGTGTTATCCTGATTATTGCTAAAAAAGCAGTATTTTAAATGATTCCTGTGATATGCCTAGGTAGCCACAGGAGGTGTTCAGAGTGGCACTGAGTGCTCTGTGGGATCAATTTTCCTATCATTTAGCACCAGAAATTAGTCTTTTCCTTCTTTCTGATTTTTTTTTTTCTTTTCCCCTTCTCCCCAAATTCAGTAGGGTTCTATCCAGCAATAGCAAAGCCTGCAAAAAGGTGGAGATGACCATGTAAATGGCAATGGAGTCCCTCAGGTCAAATTGTGCATGGGCTCAGTATTCTGGTAGAGTTTTTTCTGCAGGGATGTGGCTGGGGAACAGCAATGTTGGTTGTGCCCCTTGAGTCCTCAGGAACATCAGTGCACTTCAGGGATTCTGCAGGCTGGTGGGGACTCAGCCCCCTTGCCTTGGTGAGGGACATTTGCCTGTTCCCCATGTGCTGTGAGGCTTCTCACTCCTGCTTTGCATCTTCCCCCCAGCTCTGTCCACCCAGCAGCCATTTCTGTAAGAAGCTCTCTGCTCTGCCAGGTGGGTTTGAGTTGCTTTGTCAGGACTGAACAGTGAGCTTAAAGGTAGATGATGTTTGGTTTTAACTTGCAGCTTCTACAACATGTTTCTTTGCTGGTTTTCTCAAACTTCTCTAACATTTTGAAAGTACACTGTTGTTCATGGAGATCCAGTTATGCACCCTGCAAAACAGAGCAGCATATTGAAATTAATAAAGATTAATTAATAAAGAATTAAAAGAAGGCAATGTAATTAATGCCAATCAACATGAACTTATGGAAAATAGTTCTTGTCAAAATGACTTGTAATAGCATCAGAAAGAAATATCAAGTAGAGTTGATTAAATATAATTGCATTGATGTGAAATTTGGCAGTTAAGGACTCTTAAGTCTACTGGGTGTGTAAAGAGAGGCAGTGTCTGGGAAAGAAAGAAAGGCTCAGGGTTGATGTAAGGTCTTTACTGTGAGGACAGTTAACCATTGCAGACTGAAGACCGGTGAAAGCTTATTAATGGTGATTTCTATAAATGTGCAATGCAGATCTGTGGCCTGTTATATGACGGCAACTGTGGTGATCATGATGCTCTTTTCTGGGTACATAAATCAGCAGATCTCAAAATGAGAAGGCACTGAATGTAGGCTGGGGGAGGGTGAGAGGGTGGTGGGCGCATCTTGCAGAAGCAGCAAGGAAGTTGTAACTGTGAGTCAGGGTGGGGCCAGGAGAAAGAGCTGAGCTGAGAAGCTGTGCAGTCTGAGGAAGAGTCGAAGAGTGTATGTGCTTTTCAGTGAATAGGAATTTAAGTTAAAATTTATTAAATATTCAGTTTGCAAAAATGTTTTTCTAAATGTCTCTTAATTGCACAAATTCTAAGTTGTAGAATTATGGATTTCACTCTTCCACCTATTGTCATGATGCATAGTGCTTGATGTTTGACCATTTGACTTCTTTTTTTCTTTTTGAGTGATGCTATTTGTGTAGAAAGTTTCTGCTGAACATGAGCAAGGGATGTACTAGTTGCACTAAAAAAAATAGAAAAAATCATATATCTAAATATTTGGTTACTGCCACTTTTTATTTACATTAAATAGTACCTTCTACTACTAATGCACCATTTAAGTCTGTGGAAAGAGTAAGACATGGTATTCAAACTTCATTACTTTGAGAACAGCTACAAGAAGTGCTTTGCCTTAAGGTAAACTTGAGTGAAATTGAGCTTGGGAGAGCTATGGAGATTCCTTTAGGGCACAATTCCTTCCTTTCTACGCCTTTATTCTTGGTCAGATTTAGAAGCTTGTAATTTACTTCTGACTAACTTCCAACATCATGTTTTAATATCCCTTAAGCATTTCAGTTGTACTGACTAACACAAAGGCGATAAGTAGTCATGGAAATAATCCCTTTCTTCTACCTTCCTATCTAGTCCTTGCCTACCTGGTCTGGTGCAAAGGAGTCAGTTCTGATTAATTTTTTATTTTTTTTTTAAAAAGCTTTCCCAACAGAGGAAGTCTTCTGTACCGAATCCTGACTTTGCATCAGTGCAAAGCTAGTTAGGTGACCTGCCAAGAACAAACCCAGCATAATTGGTCTGCACTGACTAGGAGCTATATGAATTGCAGACTGTCTCAGTGTGGCAAGAGGAATCTGAAACACAAACTGTAATGTTTAAAAATGCAAATTTATAGGCTTGCTGCATTGTTTTGCTTAGAGTGATTGCCTTTAGTAAAAGGTTCTGAGGGAGTCAGCCAGGTGCGCTCTCTGCTATGCAGTCCATCTTTTAGCAAGCTCAGCACCTCAGTGCCACACCACTCAGGATGGTGGGGGGATATTTTTTGTTTGTGTTTTTTTCCCCCACTGTGATAGTAAATATGGCTTCTACTCATCTGTAATATGAGCAACCTCATTCAAATGTTCAGAAACAAAAAAATATATTTGCCTTGTCAATGTTTGTCAGTTTTGAACCTAGAAATGGTGCAAAGCCTTTCTTTGTTTCCATTTTTAATAAATCTAACGGACTGAAGCACCTCAGAAGTATCAAGCCTATCTTTAGCAAGGCTCTCATGCTCCTCTCACATTTCCAAATGTTGTCACCCACTTCACCTCCCTCTGGTCCCTGCCTGCATTACCCAGTTGGCAGAGTGCCTTCCACAAGGACCTCAGCAGAAGTGCAAGAGGGTGGTACTGGGCCTGTGTCAGAACATCAGAGCTATCCTCATTTCTTACTGTATGTAGTATGTGGATAGTATGTAGTAGAGGCCAATGTAGTACGTAGTAGAGGCCAATGGTGATGTCAATTATAAATTATTAGTAATAACAATTAGGAGATAAAATCTTACCCTGTTTTGATATTGATGGGACTCCTGCCATCAGTTTCACTGGTCAAGATTAAACCTAACAAGAGGGCAAACCTGTTCTCCTGTTGTTTCTTAATCCATGAACAGCAATGCTGATTGTTACAAAAGGGTGCCATGGCCAAACAAGGTGACTAATGACACTGGCATCTAGCAATGGAAAGGTGATGTAAAGTGCAGTTTATCATTATGGCTCATTCACCACACTGTGGGCTCTGCTGCTGGAATCAACGAGGAGTCAATGAAATGATGAAGTCCTTCTTTGGTATTACTTTAGCTCATATGCGAAATTGCATGTGTCCCTCTCACCGCTGAGCTTTATACTGGTCTTGCATTATTACCATCATTGCCCTGCTATCAGTAGTTCATGATTCAGAAGACCTCCTGTAAAGACAGGTTTTCTGAACTTAAAGGATGTGAAACATGCAAGTCAGTCAAATCAGTTCTGAGAAGTTTTTGATTATTTTGCCAGGTCCTGAGTTGCCTATACAATCTGTCCCTTCTTTTTCAACTGAATGAATTAAAATAATCAGTAATCACCTCAAAATTGTACATGGGTTCAATCTTAATCTTTAATCATCATAAATCTTCATTCTTGGTGTTTCCCAAGTAAAATCAAGAAAACTACTACCTGTGGTAAAAGGCTTTTTTCTTTCAAATATAGCTGTGGACAAAATTGTACCTCTGGAATAAATGTGCAGTTTGTCCCATGCTATTCTGTATTTGTCTCCCAAAGAAAGGAGCAGAAATGTTCCATCTGGGCTCTGCACTTCAAGATTTGCAATAAAAATTTGTGTTACTCTAACCTCAACCTGAAAAAGTACTTACATCGTGTAGGCCTTCTAACGTTATTTCTTTTAATCTCTTGGTAGCATATGAATATAGAGATATTCCTGACAGCTGTATCAGCTGCACTCTTTTAAAAAAATATGAAAATGCTGAAGTTTACAAAAAAAAAAAAAAAAAAAAGGCACATTGTAGTTTGCTTTCATAAATTACTGTTTAGTATGGAATGTGTTTTCTTTAGAGAAAAAAGGTATGACTGGGTTTATTATTTCTGTTTGTTTTTATTTGAAGGTTTTTGAATCATTTCAAGAATGTGGCTCTAGTCTTCTGATATCAGGATAATTAAAAAACTAGGACAAAATGTGAACCAAATTTCATTTCTCTCTGCATAGTATACTGGTGCAAGCACAGACATTATTAGATATGAATTATCATCCTGGAGTTTTCATCATCAGGATGAAGAGGCTGATTCAGTCATCTTTGAATCTCATAGTTTGTAAATGGCAGAAAATCCTTTAGCGTGGCAACCCACCCAGTCATTACTTCTGGTCTTTGACCTGGATGAGCATCACTTCAGAAGCATCGTTTACATGAAACTTTCAGCAATAAAGTATGCTTGGGTATACATACTTAGGCTGGGGGTGTGGGTGTGAACAAATGCATTTTGCTTCTGTGGAAAGTGAGTTAATGTTGGTTTACTTATTAGAGTAAATTCAGAATTTTTAATTGAACAAATATCACAGATTATTTTTGGCAGTACATGGACAGGTATTAGACAGTGATCCAGTTCCCACTAAAACCAATAAAAGTCTTTAATATGATGGAAGCTCGCTCAAGTTCTTTGTAAGGTGTCTGACAGCTGTTAGGTGATATTTATCACTGAAAGTAACATCAACAGGTATTGCACGGCTTTGGGTAAGGTAACCTCTTAGCTCAGGGCTTCATCTTCTTTCTGTTTTAACCTGCATGGAATAAGTCTGTCTTTACTTGCAGAGAAAGAAGGCTTTAGCTTTACAGAAACTTTGTAAAAGAATGCTCGTTGTTGAGGCTATAGCTGATAATTAACTGGATGCCAGACAAGGTAGTTTAGGTAATAACGTAAGAAGAATTCATACTCATTAACTCCATATCCCTATTAAAATAAATTTTATTTTCTCTCTCTCTTTTTCTTTCTGGCATTTGGATTATAAATTGTACACAACGTCATGGGCCACTGGACAGTCATCTGAGTGCAGCTTGCTCTAAATGAATGATGCTGAACAGCATTAGGCAAGCCTCGTTCCTTTACAGAGATAATTTTAATTAAATTTCAATTGACCTAAAAAGAGGAAAGAAACTAATTACAATTATTAAGAGGTATTTCAGTTGACGTAATCTGTCAGTAAGAAAGAGAGAAAATCAACCTGCCACAAAGTTTTCTGGCACCATTTGTACTCAAAGCCTTTGCGTTATGATCTTTATTGACAACCGGAGGGGAAAGAGTTACCTAATCAGTAGTACCGAATCAATACTTTTATGCACAAAGCGGTTCTGAATGGCATTAGTGGAGCGCCTTTCTCTGTTAAATAAATGTTAGCTCAGTGTTTTCTTAATGCATGATTTTCATCAGGTATATTTAATGCTGTTGACACAATTCTCTTTACTGTTCTTAAGCTCCTCCTAAATGTCCCTGAACCAGTGGCCATGGTAACCCTCACTCACTGTACATTGTTACCTCCAACACTGCCTTTCTAGGGCTGGTTGTTAATGAGCATCATTTGCTGGTTCACTTGTACAAGGTCATTCTTAATTTCCTTCTGGTTTTAGTATCAGCTCAGCATTGAATAATCTCAGCCCTAACATCCCTAGGGTGTTTTTTTGTCTGGGGGAAAAAAAAGGAATATATATGTATTTAAACATGAATAGTACTTTGTTTAGCATTTTGCTGATGTGTCATCTTATCAGTTTGCTATTTATTTATTCATCTTTTTATTGTTGAAATATGAAATGTTACCTATTCATGGCTCTGCACTACATGTCTGGGGCTTCTCTGTATACATTCTAGTTCTGCAGATAAGATCTGAAAAACACTATGGATTTATTGCCATCTGTCTGCCTGTGGACTAGTGTATGGTAAATGGAGTGCTATTTGCATATAATTATATAGTTCTACCCTTGTTAATATATTAATTGTGCATCATTGTTCTACTAACTGACAGACCCCCTATCTGACTTCTACAACTCTTTCTGTAGGTTGATCTAGGCAGCGCTATCTGTATCAGCATGGCTTTCGGCAGAGCCTCCCTTGCAGCTGGGAGGTGACTTACTGAGCAGCAAGAAACCATGGCCAGAACTGCTCGAGAGTTGGACATTGTTTGCTTTTTAAAAACTCAGTACCTTGGAATTAAGACTAAAACTATTAACAGTCTTCTGTTGCATTGGGAACTCCATTCCAGTTTTGTGGGCAAGGCTCTTGCTGTTTAGTCAGCTGAAATGGAAATTAATTCAAAGCATAAGAATTTGGGCAAACACCTTGTTATTTTAAGGGTTGTTTTTCCCCCCAGAATCAACAGATTTGCAAGTTGCCGAATGAGAGATCACTGTAGAAAAGGGCTGTTTGGCCCTTTTTTATCAGTTTACAATTACAGTTGTAATTGTGAAGCCTACCGTTTTTGATGGTCTTAAGAGATTGTAACTTACACCAAATAACAAATTTCAGATTTGCACAGCAGTTGTGGCAGACTACTATTGTTTGCCATATGCGGTAGTCACTTATTTTTCAAGTCATGATCAACATATTTATCATGTGAAGTAACAAGCAGCTGATTCTCTGTCCCACATGAATAAGGTAGACTGTGCTTTACATTAACAAACTATATTCTTTATGGACTTCATCTTTCTCTTTATCAGTGTTGCTCTTTGTGTGTATTCCAAATTAGAGCCATTAGCTGTAAAGAAAGAAACATGTTTTTACAACTTTTAAGTTCTATTAGCATTACAGAACCCATAAAGCCATAGGAGAGAGAGTTTCTTTGGCCCACACATTCCTGTTTTCCTCCAGGAACTATAGAGCTGTGTGTGCATCCTTTGCATGAAGGCAGGAGGCACAAGGCAGCTCACCTACACCAGAGCTCCCCTTGGTGCTAAACAAGTGAGCCAGAAAGGACACAGTTTTCTTTCAGCTTGAGCGTTTTGGGTTGGCAATAAAAGAATAAAAATCTTGTGAATTTGAAAGCAGAGTTAATTTGCTCAGGATAATTGAAAGACAGTGAAAAAGGAACCTCATGCTGCCTCTTTTAGCAACATTTCAGAGTGGAAACAGCTGGAGGGTTCAGGGCTTACCAGTCTAAATGATATGCAACGGAATTAAATGGTGCTTGAAACACCCTGGGTAGCTTGTCCTTTCGTTGTACAGGTTATTTGTTTGGAGGTTATTTACTGGGCTTCCTTTTCCAACCATTTCAGTCCCAATTCAAAAATTAATTATGTAACCATTTCTTAAAGGGAATAAGAAATCACTTCTGGAAATTAAGTTCCTAAACAGCATTGCAAATAGTTGGGTGAGACTTACTAAGTCCTCTAGTTCTGGCTGGGTCATGAAACTGATTAGTAGTTCTGTTGCAAATGACATGTCAGCTGGAGAAAATGGCACTGAGAAGCTGGTTACAGGTTAAATATTTCTTAGCCCTAAACATCATGACAAACCTGCAGTAACATGAAGTAACAGGCTGGGTTGTCACTACTTTGTGAGAAATAGAAATGTGGTTTCTGGAGCAAAGAGGAGAAAGACAGACAAAGGGTAATGTTTAGACCTGTTTTTATTGCATTTGAAGAGAAAGCTGCAATTATACCTTAAAAAGTCAAAATTTTCACTTAATTAACAGCAGAAACTGAGTCATGCTTCTTTGCATGTCCTGTGGTGGTGTGTATGCTATGTGCAGTCATCATAGTTTTTAGTCAGTGACCTTTGATCTTTAAAAAGACTAAGTACGAGACAGTGAAACCTGACTGATTTGTGAAGTCACTTTGCAGAAAAGTGGCTAATTCTCTTGACAAAGGGACACGTTTCAGTGTATACATAGTGTCTGCTCAGAAAAAAGGATTGTGAAAAAAAATGTCATATTTGTAAGGATGAACAGTGGAATGGAGTATCTGAAGTAGTGACACGAGTTTTTGAAGAATAGGCATAAAACGGGAAAAGAATTCCAGCGTGCTGCTACTTTGTGCTGTTTTCGATCCATAGATGGTGATGGAATACTTCCACAATGTGCCAGTGTTGGCACAACAGTGTACACCACCCCATTTCAACCACCATCAAAATAATCAAAATAAGCATTTGATTCAGTGTCAAGCAATGGTTTGGAAAGAATCTTCTCTATGTCCAGAGGGTGTCCAAAGATTAGTTTTAGATGCCTACAGAAAACCCACAAATTTATGAAGGGCCAAGCCATAAATAATAAAAACTATTACTTGTTTCAGGGTAATGAGTCTTTTAAAGACAGAAAGTTGGTTGGAAGTACAAAGCACTGTGTTCACTTCTCTTTGTAATAGCTGCTGTCTTAGCATTGAGCTGTGTTAGCAGAAGACTGTTGGCTGGGTTTAGTTAGGTCTGCTGGTGACCGTGAGTTGAACAAGCACCAAAGTCAGTGCTAGAGAAGAGGAGGAACTGCAGAACTGGAGTCACGTGAAGGAAGAAAATAATACTTAAAATCTGCAGTAAGAGGTGCTGAGGGCAGTTGTCTGTCATGAAATGCCCAGTGTCAGGTGACTCATAAGCATGGTGACAACCATGGCATCATTAACCTGTGTCCAGATGGGATCCTATGGTTCAACCCCACCTAGGGTTGCTCCTTGGATTGAGGCCTAGCTGCTGCTGCCTGTGATAGAGGGACACCTTGGTTGTATTAGGCACCAGAGAAGCATCTTCCCTCTGAGAGCATAGGTTGACTGTGACCCAAAAGTGTCCATTAAGAACAAGTATATTGTTCATTCACTCGAAGATAAATAGCAAGAAAGGAGATAAAACAGCAAAAGGTCTCTAACTGTGTTCTTACTGAGATCTTCTCCTTTCCTTGCAAATCTTTTAAAGTTGGTGGCTTATCCTCCTACTCATAAGACACAGTCCAAGCTGCTGCACTGTTCATGTGATGATACTAGGATCTTGCTCAGGCAGCTGCTGCCATTTTTCTCTAGCTCTCTCTCTAGCTTGAGGGCTTTCATGCATTTGGTCTCCCCTACATCCTACATTCTGGGTTTGCCGAGGAAAAGAACCTGCATTTGAGGAGACTGGCATTTCTTCAGTAGGTAGCTCATCTTTTCTCTTGTTCTGCTAAAGAACCCAATGTTCTTTCTGATAGCACCATACCTCTGTTTTGTTTCCTGCTTCTTGCACCTTACAGCTTCCCCTGATTTAATTCTGTAGGGTCAGATAAGTTGCTGTCTTGATCTACTTTCAGCGTAAAACCGGTATGCATAAAATTAATAGTGATCTGATCACCTGTTCTCTGCAGGACAGCTGTGGAGAGAACATTTCCTATAATAATGCACTCTGTACAAAATAATGCACTCTGTACAAAACAATGTGGTTTTAAAGACTGCTTCAAGTATTATGAACAGAGGGGTCTTGATAGCTGAAGTTTGAACTCTTGTGTTGCCCTACTTTTGGGTGCTTTAACCAGGTAACCCAATTAATTTTAATGTGTTTTTTTAAAAAAATGAAATATGCTGTACTATATATTTGGTACCTCTCTCAATGACAGCTGTCAGGTTGCCAAGACAATTCAACAGAGACAATAAATCATTCTATTAGCCTGCTGCAAGGTGGTGCCTTCAGACCTGTGTGTGTTGCTGGAATTGTATGTGAGCTAAAGTACTTGAACTTGTCTGAGCTCATGTTTTTAGTTTCCATTGAACAGATGAAACCAGAGATACGTTTGCACTGCCTCTGCAGTTGTCTTATCTTGTGACTCTCTAACAGTTTCACACTGGTGTTCCTGGTGTTCCCATTCTCTACTTAGCATAAGCGTGTATGAGAGGTAGAGGAATAAAAGCCAGTTGCTTTTATAGTATTTTCTTAGTGAAGCAGGCTCTGCATGACTCAGTAAGGCACTAGTTATTTTTTATACCTCAGGCTACTAAGGCATGGACTTACATTAAGCACTTGTTGGAGTTTGTAGTTGGACTTTAAAATGTTGAGCATGTACCTCAGTGATTTCTGAACTGGGATCTTTCAGTATCAAAAGTGTTTCTTTCAAGGGGGAGCACCAGGTAAAAAAAGAGCATTGGGCAATGGTTTCACAAATTGGTAAATTTGTTTTAAGGCCATCCAGAACCAGATGAAAAACACTAGGTAAATGGTGCAAATCAGTGAAATGGCATCAAGCAATTCTGACAGTTCATGTTTGTTTAAGGTAAGGGAAGGGCTAATTTGCCCCTGCAGACTTTTTCAACTAGATTGAGTATAATCTGTCCTCCCAGCATTTGCAGAAATGGCAGCATGAACACTCTATCTAGTGATTTAACTAGGTCAAGAGAAATACAATTGTATGCTTTTCTCCCAGTTAGAGCAAATTGTACTGCTGAGTAAACTGGGAATATGCAGATGTGGTATTAACAGTTGTAGAACCATGACTGTAATCCTTGAGGATTAGAGTAAGAAAATATGGAGGCTCAATTATGATGTACATCGTAGAAAAAAAACACTCGATGAGCTGACTCAAATTTTTGTGTTGTTCACCTGTTCCCAGTTGCGACTGCATGCCATCCTGGTGGTACGCACCCACACAAGAAGCTGGATATGTAGCAAAGCCCAGGCTAATAAATCTGCTGGGTTTATTACTGTGGGCTCTACAGTGGCACCACAGGAGGCAGCAAGGAGCGATGCAGGGGTAAAAGGATGCTGATGAATCAGCACCATGACTTTTGTGGGATGAGGAAACATCTGTGAAGCTTTTGTGAAAAAAAGGTGAGAAAAGCAGTATCATCATGGATATTTTCTGACGTTATGAACTTTCACACACCATTTTGTTTTTTCTTTGGTGTGGGTCATGGTCTGCTGCTGTCACAGCAGGGGTGTTTAACAAGTCCTAGTAAAAGAGAACTGTGTTTGTGGAAGCTGCTGTGCAGATTTGATAGGATGTTAGGATGGAGAGGCAGAACAATCAATACGCTCAGACATACTGTTAGGCAAAAACGAAGTGAAGATAAATATATTTTTTCTCTTTGATACAGAGTGAATCTTTGTACTGGGGAGCTCAGCTGTTACATGCATTTTACTTCCAGGATAATGTCTACTTTCGACCATGATGGTTTCAGAACAACCTCTCTAATACACTGTAAGACATAGTGGCTGCGAAGGCCGTGCTAAGGAATTGGTAATCCTCTCTGAATTGCAGTCCTACTGTGTTAGTGGTTAGCACAGCACTCTTGCTTTACATATTTTCCTTTGTAATATATGCTTCACTGGATTTTGAAAAAGGCAGCAAAAGCTCTGAAGATGGATAACACAATTCCTTTTCCACACCACCACAAGCCTGCATTGTAGATGTAAGAGGCAATGAAGTATTCAAGCAGGAAACAAGTTTAGTGGAAAAATGAGTAAGAGAGCTGTTCAAATATATTTCTAAGAGTTGTCCAGAAGAAGGAGGGGGATAATGCCATAGTACTGAGACTTTCATTGCCATCAGGACCCTATCCTTACAGGGTCCTCTACTTCTGGTTGTTCACAGTGGCCATTTGACTTGGCAGCCTCATAATAGGCCAAATTAATTCTGAATATCATTACGAGAAAGTGCCTGTCCTGCCACGTAGATTTTCTGGTACTCAGCCTTGCGAGTTCAGCATAGACAGCTTGTGTGGGCTAGGCCAGAACATCACAGAGAGGTTGCTGAGGGTTGGGTTAGCAGTTTCAAACACCAGAACCAAAACTGTCAGATATAATAGAAAAAATTGCAAGGCTATAGTAATTTTATTCACAGTTTATTTAAAACATAACTTAAAGACTGCAGTTTGATTTCCAAAGTCAGAGACTAAAATGAGAATGCTTGATCATTTTGTCAATTTACATGAACATGTCAATTATTAAAATACATGGAACAGAGATGTAGGCATAGAAAAATATACTTGTACACTAACTGAATTATTCCCTTCTGAGTTCTTTTTGGTGCGAAATTATACAAAATGTAATGAAGTCTTGGAGTGGAAATCAAAGAAATGTCACCCTGTATGATTGGGTGTAATGGCACCAAGGGAGCCTGAAAGTATTGTCTCAATTTATCATTTCCAAGACAAGTGCCTTGCATTTTAAATGAAGCAAGAAAGCCTTCAGAAATGTGCTTTCATACAGCTCCACTTCTGCATTTGTTATTTTCATAGTATATTTGTATTCTTGGCTTTTAAAATATTCTTTTGGTTGCATTTACTCACTGCTGGTCAATCATATTTTTCCAGTTAAAAAAGGAAACTAAAAATTCCCTTCCCCATTCCCTTCCACTCTCCACCAAATAAAAACCGCTGACCAAAAATGTTGATTCTTCCTTAAGAGTTTTGTCTGATTGAGACCCATAAAATAAGGGTCAGCAAGAATGCTTCTTTTTTTTGCCAGCTCAGTATTTTCTTCAGTTAATATACCTCATATCTCATTGTGTCTTCCTTTTCACTGGTAGTTTTCCATCCTATGGTCTGTTATAATAAGAAAATTTTAAATTATTCATTCATTTACTTTGTACTTCATCATTTCCTATCAGCTACTAAGGTGTAAAAAGTGAGCTTTCATGATTGTTTATTTCCCCCTGCTTCCCTCCTGTCATCATTTGTACTGCTCTTTATAAAAATCTACTAAAATATGAAGCTAAAAAGGGGTTTTTTTTCTGAAAACTTTCCACTGCTGTTTTACACATTCTCCTCTTGGATTGCTCCTGGGGAGAGCTGGGGTATTTGTTTTATTGATTAAAAAGTCCTATAGAATTTGGTGGAGGGCTATCTCCTATTCATAGACTTCTTAAAGCAGCTCATGGGATTTAAAAGGGTAATGCCTCTCTGCTATAGAATTCAGTTAGTTACATAAATATTTTTTTGAACTCTCCTATGACCCATATATTGTTTAGAGTAATTTCTATAGAGTTTGTTTAATTTCTTTCAAACTTTTATTGGTTTCATCCTTATTATATTTGATGGGAATTTCCCATGAGAAGAGGAGAAAAAACCCAATGAAGTATGACTTGAAAAAAATACCCTCTAGTTGTATACATTCTTTGTAGAAGAAATGTAGAACTGTGTCCTTAATTGGTAACATAATAAATTGATGTATCTGCCTGCATTCTCTTAGGCTTATATTGTATTTGGAAAAAAAATGTGAAATTACAATTGTTTGTCAAATTATAAAAAGCTTACTAAAAGATTGAACAAAAACTTTTCTTAAGGAAAAAATCATCCATAATGTAGCACTGAGGTGCCTGCACTATTTTTCTCTACTTCCTGAGCTTCAGATTTACACCATGATATTAAATATGCCACAGGATAAACAATGTGTACTTTGTAAGATAAAACATTATATCAGAGTAAGTGAAAGGCAGGATAACAATACAGGCTGTAGCACTGTATCTTTAGTATCACTTGTTGTTTCCTGTACATTTCAATATAAATGTAAATATAGAGAGTACCTTTTCTGAAAGCAGTGAATTTTGTTGTCTGTTGCACTTTCCTCTGAAATTCTGAAAGCACGGCATACAGTGTCCTGTCCAGTTTGAAGCTATTACTGACTTTTTAAATTTAGTGAGAGCTTTGGATTGCAGATAGGAGCACAAAGGAAAGTTTTATCATATGGCCTCTCCATCCCTTGATACAAATACACTCTGTTTCCTGTACTGGTAGCTTATTTTGCGTCTTTATTGTACACTCAAGTAATATATGAGCAAGCTATGTCTCTGGAACTGGAAGTGCAGTGTTTTCTGTTAAAATATTTCACATATATTTGTGCATTCCAGTCAGTGATATTTGTGATGCAATAGTTAGTGCTTTTTGTTGATCTAGGATATGATAATCATATTTTAGATACCTTTACTATAAAAGCATAATTTGTTTGGCTTTGCTTTCTTTTTAAGAGAACTAATCTAGGGTTGCTGTAACTTTCTTTGCGTCTTGGACATTGTGCAAAGCCAGCCATTCAACCGTGCATGTGGGCTGAAGTAGAGGTCAATGTGCACATACTGACTGGTTTGAACTGTAAGTACGGCTTTCCCATATCAGGTTTAGAATTTCCAAGGCAAACCCGAGTACTGAGGTCCAACGACTCAAGACTCCTTAGAGTTGTCAGGGTATTCAACAGTTTTTGATGCCTTATAGAAACACATCTACTAGAGGAAAACACATAAACTTTCCTTGTCTACCCTGTGTTTTCTGTTTATGTTGAGACTCCAAACCCTGTGCTTCTCAACACACTTTTTATACAATACATAGGTGGTGTTTTCACATAATTTACAGTCCCTTCAAGTAATAAGGTTGCACTTCATGGCCAGTCAGTCTGGGAGGGAAATGAAGACGTTTACAGAACATTTAACATTATAAAATGTTACAAAATCTACAGGTGTAAGAGAAAATTAAGATTTCTGAACATATAAGACACTAATTCTGTAAAAGTGTTCCTATATGGAACAACCAAGCACAGAAAGATCAGCAGTTAAATTTATCCACCTTCTCTCATGGAAAAGAAGACCTTTGAACAAATAGAAATGCAGTGATTGCAAGCCTAGTGATACTTTAACATGGGTCAAATGGGAGACTAAAATGAAAATGTGCCTATATCTCTGCTGGTTGTTTTGTCTCGGGCTTTCTCCTTTGACAGGATTTTGTTTCTGCCACCTACGGCTTACCTTCAGTACTGCAGTACCGCTGAGGACGTGTGCCATATTGCACTACTTGCATTTTCAACCTCATTGTTGTTCTGTGATCAGAGAAACTAGAAGTTGAACCGGAAACCTCAAGGGCTTCTAAAGTGAAAAGTCAGGCAGACATGCTAAGGTTATCACTATCAGCTCTGTATGCTTAATTAGAAGTTCAGTAGCAGATTATAATTTACTTTACCAGTGTCAAAACCTTCATTAGAAATGAAACTGTGATGAAGAGGTGCGTGTGGCAAATGGAGCCTGTGAACCATAACTAAGGCCTGTTTATCTGGGGCAACCATTGCAGAGAATGAGAGGAGAGAGATGCTGGGGCTGGCGTTACACTGTGTGAATGAAATAATGAATTTAAGTTGGTACTTATGTGGAGCTGTTGAGATGAGCCTTTTAGGCAGTGGGGGTGGGAGGAAGCGAATGGTGTTCAAGACATTGTGCTTTTCAGTTGCTGCCATTTCCTTTTTCCTTAAAACGAAGAATTTAGAGACTGGACAGAAACAATAGGAGTTTAATGTAGAGCCAGTGCCCAGATATAAACAGCGGGATCAAGGTGAATAATGGTCTGTATCTGTGGACTGTGGATGGGATTGGGTGATTTTCCTCACTACAGGGATGCTATGTCACTTGGGAGCCCTTGTTTTAAAAACCAGCTCCACCGACCCCCCCCCCCCCCCCCCCCCCCCCCCAAGTACTGTATTTGTAGCTGGCAGCTGGTAAGCTCCATCTTACCTGTTCAGACATGTTCATATCACCTTAAAAAAACCCCATCCTGAGCTTTAATTGTGACAACGAAGGAGTACAGTGTGTTAGGGCCTGATGTGACAGAGCCTTCCCAAGCCCCAGTGAGCCAGTCATCCCAATGTACATGCAAAGGCTTGCAGAGAGGCTGGCTCTGTTAGCTCTGATAACCACAGCATTTGCATTTTCACCCTCAGCTGCTGATTTACTCTGGTGGTTTTACATCAGATAACTTTTATAATAATGCTAACAGACAGGTGAGGAGCAGTCACTAAGAAAGCTGTAATGGCTTAGGTGGGCAGAGGGAGATTTGTGGGTAAAGATATTTAAAGAAAGCAGATTTTAGTTAAAATCATTAACCACTGGATGCAAAAGAGGTGTACTGCCAGACGGTTTTCATTGTGGTTTTTTTAGCGTCTCTTCTATCTATGGTAGATCTCTTGTCTCTGGTGTATGTTAGCAACAGCAGGAGATTCCCATTTTCCCTTAGCACAGACTGTAATATAGCGAAGTAATTCTGAACAACAGGAAACGTCTTTTCAAAATAGTGAGTGGCAAGAGTTGGATATGTGATTTGGATTTCAATTCTGCTCCTAATGCTAACACTGCTACTGGCTTTAACAGGAGCATTTTAATATAGACCAAAATAGAGGAGATGTTTCTTCTTCTGAATGGAGTAGTGCAGGTGGATGAAAGTCTTGTGGCAGTGTTCTGTGAGCAGATGTTGCGTAATTGCATTAGGCAGTGTGAGAAGTAATGGCATTACTTGTTCCCATTGCTGCTTGTTCTCAAAAATCAGCCTTTCAGCTGAGTGCTACTGAGGTTACTATTAAGAAATGTTGCCCCAAATAAGCAAGTATGTGTTATCCACCCCTGTTTGGGGATTCCTTTAGTTATCCACAAAATGAATTATCCTTGGAGCTGTGGAGATCTAAACTTAGTACTTTTTTTTTTCCCCACTAATTGATTTAAGCAAGCAAACTTACTAGATTCATGAAGTCCTTCTCTGTATGCTTCTGTTCCCAGAGAAGGCTTTGCCTACAAATGTATCAAGAATATTAGCTGAAGCCTGTTGACCTGCAGAGAGATTTGCTTGTTCCTTTTGCTTGTACCAGCGTGAAAAAGTCTGAGAAGAGCAGACAACAACATACTAAGCAGGCAAAAGCCTGTATCCAAAAGCTGTATCATGCCTTGCTGGTGCCTGGATAGCAGTGATGCCCATTCTTTTTTGAAGGTACCTGTGGCCTGTTGTAGTGTCTCCCCTCACATGACTGAACATGTTTCCATCCCAAGCTCAGCCTGTAGGTTGCACCCATGGTTTCACAATGCCAGTTTGTGTCTTGTTCATGTAATGGATGTGCATCAGGCCACGTGACAGGGAGAGGCAGCAGAGCCCTCGGGGAACAGAGTGGCCAGTAGTTGGCTGATGATGCCAGAACAATTCATCTTTCTGCAGCCCACTCCTTGCCCCTGGCTGAAGGCCCTGCAAGAAAACAAGGGTGGCAGGAAATAATCTGTAGGTGGATGAATCGTCTTCACAGTTTGGCCCTTGCCTGTGGTCTGTAGGTGTGGTGTGTGCTGATACCCTGGGGATCATTCCTTTCTTAGGTTTTTTGAACTTTCTGGATTGGTGGCAATGGTGTGATGATAGTGCTGATGATGCTGGTGAGGGGAAGAGTATTTTTTGCCAAACTCCTAATAGTATCAAAAGTAAGTTCAACAGAAGTAATGTGAATAGCATCTGGTCTACTACCTGTTAACATATTGAATGCCTTGAGCATGTTGGCAGTGCTTTTGGTGTTATTGCCAACAGCTTGTCAAAACTGACTTGATTTTCTTTTAGAACCCTCAGGAAAATATCCAGGAGTACCTTGTGGCTTAGGTCATCCTCAGACTCCATCACGGTAAGACAGGCTCCTGCCCAGTTCTGGGATAATGCTGAATTAGAAAAGCTAAGTTACATTCTCAATCATCTGTGAGCTCATGAAGGTGCATAAAGATGCTCTAGCCCCAAGTGCTAGAGTAGGTAATTGCTTCATGCTTTATAAGCGTGTTGAGTGGATGCCAAGGATGTCAGTTTTGCTGGCATGCCCCTTCCTTTATTTGTTTGCTTATTTATTAATTTTTTTGGTTACTGCATGCTGCATAATGTGTACACAGCTGGGACTACTAGCCATTTTCCTTAGCAAGCTCTTTAATGAAACTTTAAATTAAATTCTTCCCTTTCCATTGGCAAGTTTTTCAGTTTTTCCATTTAATGAAAATGATCCCATATGTGGAGAGGAGAACATTCTCCAAGCAGATGTGTTCAGTATGTTTTGTTATGGGCCATATATAGATGGCTCAAAAATTTTTTTTTACATAGATATTTGGTTGTTGAGTTATTAATTTTTTATCATATAAAGTATCTTAGGCAAATATTTGAGCATGTTTAAATGCACGTATAGTGCATTTTATGGTTCATGCCCAGTAAAATTGGGTTTTACAGTCCTCTTCTGTATTGCAGTAGATACTACTTGTGCTTGGTAGTGTCATATCATGACTGATTTGGTTTTCATGCATATTAATTAGCTACCTGGTAACATATGTATCCCATCAATGTTCTGAGTAGCTGCACAGGGTTTAAAAATGAGGCTTAGAGCTGTTCGCCTTAGAAGACTGGAATAGACTTCTGCAGTGAATGTTTTTGGGTTTTTTTCCCTCTAATGTATTTAAACAATACATGATATCTCAACAGAAGGTGTGGGTTCATAGCAGTGCTTGCCGAGTGAGTTTCTATGCAGGAGGTCAGACAGGATTGCAGGATGATGCTTTTGACTTTAATACCAAAAAATCTCTTCTATAATATAGCTTCTTCAGAAACTTACTCAACTCTTCCCTTCTCTTTTGCAGAATTTCACAAATTAGGCTTGTATTATTGCATCCCACTGTTTTCATAAAAGCTTTAAAAAGGCAGATTCAAGCACAGACTGTGCTTTGAAAGGAGTGTTTGTATGCTTTTCATACATTTGGCAGTTGCCATGGGTAGTTATTGTCAGTATAACTCAGTTTACAATATAATGAGCTATTTTTGAGATAATTCATTTGCTGCAGAGCATGAGTAGGTGCATATGAGCTTGTGCACCCGCACGCACGCCAACATATGCCAGCACATGCCAGCACATAGCCATTTATACCCATACGCACTCCTGTCTCAAACATCCAGTTTTAATGATAAGTTCAGTGAACCGGCCTGTTACTTTATGCATATGTGTTTTTGAAAGAAATAACATTGCTTGCTATATCTGGAAACTGTCCCTATCTTACAGCAACAGGTATTATGTAGCTCATGAATGCTTCTACCAGCATTTAATGTAATTCTGTGTTATAATTGATTCTCCATTACACAAGATAAGATGGGAACTGAAACACCCTGAAAAACCCAGATAATGCAGTACTAAGGGGAGACAGCTGAGTGACCGTTATGCACAGCCAACTTATCCACAATTTGGATAGTTTTGTGCTGGAGCTACTAATCCAATGCTGACTTCTGCGGAGCAGATAGGAGGTCAGGGTTATTTGCTCAGTCAGAGCATCCATCTGTGCTGCTCTTCATTGCAGCTAAGATGATTTCCAAGAACCTACAGATCTAGGAAGCATTGCCTGAGCAGCTCATGTGGAGGCATGTCAACTTGGGTCTGGCTTGTCTGGTTAGATCCAGGTGTCCTTCTGCAACTGGGTCCAGCAGGAGCTAATATCTTGTACTGTGCTTCCAGGGCACTCATGGCTGGTGTCATGTGTTTAGTGCAGCACCAGGGCTTGTAGCTCAGGTGAGCCTGCAGTGGCAGGGCAGAAAGTCACTTCAGGAGTCTCTGCATCTCTGCTACTCCTGATCTGATATGGTTAAATTGTCCTGAAATACTGAAAGATTGGCTGAAATTACAGAGTGGTCACTAAGCACTAGCAGCTTTGGACTCAGAAAGCCCGTTTTGTTCCTTGAGCTAAAGGAGTTAGTCCATTAACTGTGTATAAGTAGTAAGTTTTAATACTTTTTAAATTCAGCCACTGGAAGGAGAGATGTGATCTTGTGTATTAAAGCAAGTATAGCACATAAAAGATTGCACTTTGGGCTTTTTGTAGCATGCCTTTATTTCCAGAGCAGCTGTGAACAGGGCTTGTAAGAGAAACAATGTGTGTAGATGTTTTTGGTGAAAATTTAAAACATTTTTATTGCTGTCTAAATTTTCTGTGAGATTTTATATTTTATATTAAGGTTTTTTTAAAGAAGTAGTAACCCTTCTTCTCTCTTCTGTTAAAAAAAAAAAAGTATAAAAAGAAAGATTTGGGTCAAAAAATTCATGCTGGAAACTAATCGGAACTTTGGTTGCCTCATCACAATTGTGATTTCTTCCTTGATCTTTTACATGGGCTAAGTTCTCTACCCGAACTAGGTGTTACTGATGGTACAATGCCATGTGTGCCTTCTGTCAAGGAAAGATGTCCAGTAAAAGACCCCAACCATTTACATTTCCTTGAAATAAAATTTTGTGTTAGATCTCTTCCACAGGAATTGTTTTTCACCAGCCATCCTTACAGAAGGCATGGAAAAAAATTTAAGTCCTCCCAGGAGGAATTTCTCAGGCATTCCCTGACTGCAAGGAAAGCAGAAGGCATTGTACCAAATAGTGCACAATTGCAGGAAAGGGGTAAAGAGTCCTATTTTTAGGGTCTCTCGAGCACTTCAGAGGCTTGTAGATGTTATGTCCTTGACAGTCCTTGACACTTCAGATATACCCGGCACACACAGGCTGTTCTGGAGAGCATCCACTCGGTGATAAATACTGAGGATCCTAGCAGTATTGTTCAGTGGAACAAGGCTACAATTTGATCTGAAATGAAATTTCAGATCATTTCTCTGTATGCATGTTATGGATCATTCCACTGTATTGGTTAATTGTGGTCTAGTGATGTAATTGGAATTCTGGAAACATAAATCAGTGTCATCCTCGAAAAGAACCAGAGCAAAGTGACAAGTTTTATTGGTTATTCCATTTAGATGTAATGTAATATCAGATACTTCTAGGATTATAACATTGAGGCCTAATACGATAGATTCTGTAAGTGGCTAGATTGGGTGCTTGATAAAAATTAATATTGAGGCAGGCCTGTCTTATTATTATTTTGGTCTGAGGCAGGAAAGATCCTCTCAGACTTATGTCTGAAGATTCCCCCAAATGCTGGTATTACTACTTCACCAATCATTTAAACACAAATCAAACAGTATTTTAGAATTTGAAAAATTAAGAGAGTAATACAAACACCTTAAATAAATGTTGTGGTTTTTTCCACTTATTCTTTTCTTATTATGGCATGTACCCTCTGAGCTCTCAGTGTCCACTGGAATAGACCCCCATATAGTTAACATAAGAAATAGAAGTTGTCAATCCTTCTCCAACTCAAGTTAACAAAACAGATAATTATTTAAAGGAAAATATATAAGAGAAGTGAACAAGTAGATAATGACGTGCATTGCTCCGATTAGTTTTCCTAGTTCCCTTTCTACAGTACGTTTGATTGTGCTGTCCGTCAAGCATGACATGAGAAGAGGAATAATTGGAAACGAGAGAGAAGGGGACCTGGGAGCACTGCATGTGAAGGTGACAGGGAGAGTCAAGGGCAGGGAAGTGAGTTCAGTATTTTCTTTGTGTGGTTTCTGTCAAGTGGAGTTCTGCTTAGCGCACTGCCATGTTCCTGACAGCTCCCAGGATTCTGCTCATTCTCATCCTAAATTGGTTTCTGCAGTTACAAATCCAAGAGGAAAAGTAAAGCTACTAATTGAATGTAAAGGCTTTCTGACTTGGCTCACAGCTTACTCCAGGGCTGCTGAGTGTCTACTTGCAGGCCATAAGTAGCTTTCTGTTTACAAACAGTGCATTTGGCTTGGCTGAGACTGCCCATTTAAAAAAAAAGAAAAAAAAGCTGAAAATGTAGTGTCATGACTTATTTGAAACACTAAATGGTATGTAATCCATGGAGGCAACACTGAGATTTTACCACAGTAGGTTACGTTGCAGTCTAACTCACTGTGCTTACTTCATAGGCACATTATCAAGGGGAAAGATGCAGAATTGTTTTTAATCTTAAGAGCAGCAACTGTTTTCTGCTTCTAAGATTTACTGTCTTTAAGCCCTGAACAGTGCAGGTAATATTTCCAGAGTTAAAACAACTGGCTTGAAAGAATAACATAACACTCCAGAAGTGGGAGTAAGAAGAAAAACAAAGAAAAGAATCATAGAATCATAGAATCATTTAGGTTGGAAAAGACCTTCAAGATCGTCGAGTCCAACCATTAACCATGCCCACTAAACCATGTCCTTAAGTACACTGTCCACTCGCTTTTTTAATATCTCCAGGGATAGCGAGTCAACCACTTCCCTGGGCAGCCCATTCCAATGTTTGACAACCCTCTCAGTAAAGAAATTTTTCCTGATATCTAACCTAAATCTCCCTTGCCTCAACTTGAGGCCATTTCCTCTTGTCCTATCTCCAGCCACCTGACAGAAGAGACCAGCACCCACCTCACTACAGCCCCCCTTCAGGTAGTTGTAGAGAGCTATAAGGTCTCCCCTCAGCCTCCTCTTTTCTAGACTGAACAGCCCCAGCTCCCTCAGCCGCTCCTCATCAGACTTGTGCTCCAGCCCCCTCACCAACTTGGTTGCCCTCCTCTGGACACGCTCCAGCACCTCAATGTCTTTCCTGTAGTGAGGGGCCCAAAACTGAACACAGTACTCGCGGTGCGGCCTCACCAGTGCCGAGTACAGGGGAACAACCACCTCCCTGCTCCTGCTGGCCACACTATTTCTGATGCAGGCCAGGATGCCGTTGGCCTTCTTGGCCACCTGGGCACACTGCTGGCTCATATTCAGCCGGCTGCCAACCAGCACCCCCGAGGTCTTTTTCTGCCGGGCAGCTTTGCAGGCACTCTTCCCCAAGCCTGTAGCGCTGCATGGGGTTGCCGTGACCGAAGTGCAGGACCCGGCACTCGGCCTTGTTGAACTTCATACGATTGGCCTCAGCCCATCGATCCAGCCTGTCCAGATCCCTCTGTAGAGCCTCCCTACCCTCGAGCAGATCGACCCTTCCCCCCAACTTGGTGTTGTCTGCAAACTTGCTGAGGGTGCACTCGATCCCCTCATCCAAATCATTGATAAAGATATTAAACAGAACGGGGCCCAACACCGAGCCCTGGGGAACACCACTTGTGACCCGCCGCCAACTGGATTTCACCCCATTCACCACAACCCTCTGGGCTCGGCCATCCAGCCAGTTTTTCACCCAGTGAAGAGTACACTTGTCCAAGCCATGAGACACCGGCTTCTCAAGGAGTATGCCATGAGAGACAGTGTCAAAGGCCGTGCTGAAGTCAAGGTAGATAACATCCACAGCCTTTCCCTTACCCACTAGGCGGGTCACCTGGTCATAGAAGGAGATCAGGTTGGTCAAGCAGGACCTGCCTTTGGTAAACCCATGCTGACTGGGCCTGGTCCCCTGCTTGTCCTGGACTTGCCATGTGAGTGCTCTCAAGACAAACCGTTCCATAATCTTCCCCGGTACCAAGGTCAGGCCGACAGGCCCGTAGTTCCCCGGATCCTCCCTCCGACCCTTCTTGTAAATGGGTGTCACATTGGCAAGCCTCCAGTCCTCTGGGACCTCCCCTGTTGACCAGGATTGCTGATAGATGGTGGAGAGTGGCTTGGCAAGCACCTCCACCAGTTCCCTCAGTACTCTTGGATGGATCCCATCAGGTCCCATAGATTTGTGAGTGTCCAGATGGCGTAGTAGATCACTAATTATTTCCTCCTGGATTAAGGAGGGTATACTCTGCTCTTCATCCTCACCTTCCAGCTCAAGGGGTGGAGTACCCTGAGGATAACTGGACTCACTATTAAAGACTGAAATTAAATTATTATTATTATTATTATTATTATTATTATTATTATTATTATTATTATTATTATTATTATTATTTAAAGAAAAATTAACGATGAAAAAATAAGCCATCATTTTGCTTAGTTTCACATGAAGTATAAGATCTGATTATAGGTTTTAAGACTCCCTCTTCCCTTCATTGAAGCTCCTCTGGCAGTCAGTGCCTACTGCTGAGCCCTGTGTCCTACCGCAGGGACAGGGGACTGGTGGGTGCTGGTGGTGAGTGACTTTGCAGGGCAGCTGCCCCTGCCCCCTTCCTCCCTATTCTTTCCTACCCCTTCTAGTAGGAGCTGCATTCTTCCTACTTTTTGGGCAAAAAGAGGCAGCATTCAGTGCTGAGGCAGGCATTCCCTATCCACCAGGTTGAATTCTCTCTCTGGGTGACCAGCCGGGGTCATGCCAAATTGATTTAAATGGAAAAAAGTGATATTTTCACATGCTTATGAACTTTGTCCTTCTTTCTACTTTCAGGTATACATTACCAAATCCTTAAAACCTCCTGTTGCCCCCATCTCCCACAGCCTGCTGTTTCCTGATGGACGTCCTGACTGTAGCACGGATAGGCACGGGCCCAAGCACTGACAGGCAATTGCCTGTGATGTTCAAGGGTTAGCGTGAACATTTGGCATTTTCTTGGAGAAGGCCTAGGCGTAGTTCACTGGTTAGCATGGGCCAGAGATCATCCCCAGGGGCTGTGTTTGGTTACAGGCACCCTGTTTTAAGGGCTGAGAGCATTTAGCTGAATGCTGTACCAGCTGGTCTTGAGGCCAAAATATGATTCCTTGCCCATTTTATGTACAAGTATAGGCACAGAGGTGGGTTTCAGTTATCTAAGTGGCAGGTGACACTATAATACTTGTGCTGACGCACCTTCTGCATGTGCTGCAGGAGAGGACTTTTGCTCTGTTCCTGGCCTGATTTGGCTCTGGCTGAAGTCTCTGGTGAAATTCCCTTTATCTTTGCGGTGGAAGCAAAGTTGTACCACAACCAAAAGCTTAAAACAAAATAGCACCCTTGTCTGCCATGTTTGTTAATAGAAGATTATTATTATTTTTTTTTTTTAAATTCCAAAGGATTGTTAGGGTGTTCTTCAAATGTGGGGTAAGCACATCGAGTGGTGGTGAATGCTGATGCTCAGCAAAACATCTGAAACTGTCTTTTGGCTGAAAGAATGCTTCACTTAAGGACTGGATTTCTGAAGGTTTGGTTTTAAGTACTTAAAGCAGCAGATTAAAAGGGCATACAAGTGTGTCTCAAGCATTTTTGAAAAAACCTCACCACTTCCATATTTAGTGCCAGCCAGTTTTTACCTCTTGTGAATCTGAAGATGAGCGTTGTGTTTTCTTTTTGTGTGTTTGCAGTGCAGTGGGGTGCACAATAGGGCAATAGAAAAAAATTAGTAGTTACAACCAAACCTTTGGCTATGATGAGAGCGGTCATGTGTCTGGGCTCTTTGCTTCCAGCAAGAGGTGGACAAACTGGAAAGAGGACAGAGGAGAGTGGTGAGAAGGATCATATACACTGAAAGAAACAGGGCTATTTACAGAGGAGACTGAGGAGGGATTAAAAAATGGTCTAAAAAAGTAGAAGAGAGTATTTCCACCATGTTTGTGATGAATGGGACAAATTATAGCAAGGATGTTTCAGATTGGACATTGGTACAGTCGACTGTGGTTGGAAAACTCGGATCTGTCAGTACAGAGAAGGTTAAAACTTTTTGAGCCAGGTTTTCACAATATAAAATAAATAAATAGGTTCTGTCTGCTGAAACTGTTCCTTATGTAAAGACATAACTGGAATATGAAGATAAAGCTGAGGGAAACTTCTGCTTAAGTATAACATTATTGCAACTGTTATGTCTTTGGTTTTACACTGTGGCTGTCTACAAAGAATGATTTAGATGATGCAGATAATTGCAAATGGAATTTTCCGCAAAATTTTGGCAAATTTGTTCACTCACTGTGAGTAGATTTTGCTGCTGAAAGGTTTTTCCATGTGCAAAAGGAGTTTATGATGAAAGGTTTCTGTGCGAAGGAGTTTCTGCAGAAGGGCTGCTCTGTTCTTCTGTTTTGGTAAAGCTCTATGCAGAAAGTGTCTTCTGACAGTGAATTGACTGCGGATGCAATATGCATTAGAATTTCAGCAGATAAATCATTCTGGATCAGGCAGGTAATGTCAGCTCCAGTGGAGAGCAGGGTGCTCAGTGACAAATTGCATTTTGACACACTTTCAGTGCTCCTTCATGATTTCTTTTTCACTCAGTTGCCTCTTTGCCTCTACTGTGATTTATAATTCACATCACTACACTTCTTACCCTTAATCTCTTCGTGTGTTGTTGTTGTCTCCTTGCTTTTGTTCCTTTTCCATGTCCTCAGTGTAGTAGGCTCCACGTCACCAGCGTACCAGATGCCACGATGTCCCCCTCTCCCTACATTTTCTCTGAATACTGCTTGATTCCAGCGCTAGCACCTGCAGTTCAAACCTCAACGGGACTGGACCAGGCTGTGGAAAAACATGTACTAGGTGAAGACCACCTCTATAGTTAGTTCTGATGGTTTGAAGTTATAGAGGGCTCACTTGAAAGTTCATTGGTTGTCAGTCGCTCAGGAATGGAAGTACTAACTAGGATAACACCTAGTGATTATGTATGTTCCTGTTCCTGGTGGGTGCACTTAAATAAATATTTGGTTGTCTAATCATGAAAACTAAATATTTTACTACTTGAGATGTGGGCAGACATTTGATTAAGGAGCCAACATGAAAGAAAAAATTTATTTTGAGTTAGAAAAAGAAAACAGATTTCTTGGAAGATGGATGTTTTGGAAAAATTATTATAAAGGGCAACAGATACTTAGAGGTGCTTCTGAAGTTGAAGATGTGGAGAAAACCTGCATGTGCAACTAAGAACAGAAGTGACAGCCTTGTGATTTTCTGCAAGTCTCTGGAGGAGGCCATATCAGTTGTATGCTGTAGTATTAAACTGGTTTGCGTGTAATGAAGGGTATTCTTACTAAACCAGCTGCTGAAATTCTCAATCTATGGGGAAGCTGAACTCCTACTGGCATCAGCATAGAGTAGGAACCTAATGTAGATGCTCTCAATGTCTTTTAGAGGAGTTTCTCTCTCTCCACAGACTGTATGGAACCTAGAGATACTATCCGTTTGGGCAGCTAAATCAGGTTCACGTGGTTCAGCATTATGTATACACCTAACTGTTTTCTATGTACTTCCCTTCACTGGAGGTGACATAAATGTGAATTTATGTGCAGATCTGGGAAGAGAAAAGAAAGTTACTGATTCAACATTTGCCACTCTAATTATTTGTTGCTGCTGTCAGAACTACCCTTCTAAAAGAGGCCTAAGTGTAACTTTTGCTCTTGGGCTGCTTTCTGGGTTAGAGCATGCCTGTGCTGCCTGAGGCATGCCCTAGGGCCCTCCTGTAGTTCTGTATAAAGCCCTTGCCCAAACAGCACTTTTACCCTTTTAAACTCAGACAGTATAGTGAATTGTGTGGGTCTGGTGAATTCAGTAATAGACCAACCAACATACAAGCTAGACCCAGTCTAGTCATACAGTGTAGCTGCTGTTTTAAACCTAAGCCATTCCCAAAGAAAATGTTATCTATTTTAATGAAAACTCTTAAATAATGTTCTCCACAGATTGTAGTTAGAAGAGTTGCCTTTGAACAGTGTCTCCACTGATTGCTGCTACATTACTCATTGTAAGATTTCTTTCTTTTCCTACATTCTTTTCAGAATGTGAATTAATTTAGATTATAATAATCTTTTAGATTATTATAATAATTTGCCTCAGATCCTACCAATTAAAAAAAGAAGAAAGATTAAATTAGAAGTATTGTTTTGCAAGTGACAATTAGATATCTTGCACTGCCTTAGGTTGCATTTCTGTTTGTTTTCCTAATTTCCTTTGAATACAGTTTTACGTTTCTCTTTCTTTTCACCTCTTTTATCTTTCAGGGAGATTGTCAGCAGAAAATTCTAATCTAATTATTTGTGGATCATGTTCTTGCCATGGAGTTCCTTTCTTGCCACAAAGCCCTCTGATAGGCTCCCCGTGGTATTTCTGGCTGACATCTCCCTAGCCCTGGAGTTTTCCTATTCACATCCTGGTCATGCTATTGAGGAGAAAGTGTAAAACAACCTCTTTCACTAAAAGACCTTCAAGATCCACACGTTAGCTTTTATGTGGCTTGACTGGTGAACCTGAAATGCTGCCTATACCCCCATGCAATACAAAATGTCATAGGTCTGCTAGGGACTGTGGCTTAGAACAGCATGTCTGAGTAGCCAGATGGCCGTCACACTGTTACAGCGCTGTCATGACTTACTACTATTGCTGTGTTCATGCCTGTCAAATCAGAGCTATGCTCTTATGAAGCAAAAACTGCATCAGCTAATGAAGCAAAGGATGCATCATTGCAGTAGGCAGAGCCAAAGTAGTATCAAATGGTAAGAGTTCCTGCAGAACAGGATGTATGCTGGCACGTCACCAAGTGGTGGTGAGTTGATGTGTTAAGCAGCAGTTATTGCAGAACAGAAATAACTTCTGGATGAAGTTTACACTTGTTTAGTTCACTGTCTCTTTATAATGCGCAGCTTGCAGCTTCTGAGGAAATGCAAGAAATTCTGTGGGGGCCAGGCATAAACACATCTTCTGACTGCTAGTACAGCACCGCGTGCTTCATTTGATCTAGGACTCTTGAGTAAGTAGCAATCCATGCATCATCAGCTTGGCCAGTCAAGTGGTGCACAGTGTCCTCCTGGGTGAGACTGGTGGCTGCACACTGCGGCTGTTCCCTAACAGACCAAGGCAAGGGAAGAAATACCCTGCAGAAATGTGCATGCAAGTCCTCAGCTAGGTTGGAATGGCATTTCTTTAACTGTCTGGATTTAGTACCAAGGTTTGCCGTTTTAGTAACTCAACTGTAGAGAACGTGTTAAGCTGTGAACAGCACTTGACTGCCTTTCTTCTTCTTGTTCCTTAAGGTTTAACCTTCATTATTTAATACTCTAGTTCACAATAGATTTTTCAGCAAACAAATTATCCAAAATTTTGATAGAAATGAAAAAAAGCTGCAAACATTAGGTGGAACAAAGATCTTCATTTTGGAAAAAGCTTTTTTGTTGTCGTTTTTTTGTTTGTTTTGTTTTAAACAACAACAAAGCCCAGATTCCTTTGTCAAAAGGACTTCTGCAACTTAACCAACTGCAATAGAACAGTTGCTTGAATATATCAGCTTTATCTATTACAGTTTGCCACCTCATAGTTATAGACAACTTCAGTCAAATTGGAGAAAAATTTTGTAAACCTGGAAGGTAGGATCTAAAAAAACCTTAGGAGATTTTTTTACAGAGACAGAGACTAGCACATGAGAGATAAAACTTGGCATGTATCTGAAGGTAAGTCAGAGGTTAGTGACAGTGAGCACAGGCACAGGGTATGTCGCTAACATTTGGACTTCGTAATATGAATGGCTGGAACAGTCAGGTTTCTGGTAGAGAAAGAAATGTTATGCCAGCAGAAGAGAATATTTGGTTGATCTTTTGACCCACTATTAAATAGTGATAAAAACATTAAGACTGTCAGTGGAAAAAAAGGTCCTTCACTGATGGAGTAGTCAAGGCCCTTCTGAACTTTATAATCTTTCTGGCATACTCTGACGTCGTAGCACCTGGGAAAGGATCTGTTCACTTGTCAGTTAAATTTGGATCCAGTAAACTTATCCTTAAGTAGTGCTTCATCAGAGTGGGGGTTGTTTTTCTGATAAATGTTTTCCATTAACCACCAGGGCTACTCAGCAGATGAGTATTTATGTCACCATCTCTCATTTTGCCACGCTTGTGATTTGCTTTCTCTTGCTACCTACGTTGCAGAGGTCTCTGCCTAAGATTTATTTATGTAGGTGCGCGCTGAGGCTGTGGGAGGAATGGGACGGGATGCTCCTTGGCCTTCACACACTGGAAGGAGGGAGGTCAATTCACATTCCCTCTTTACCTCCCCAAGGGTACAAAGCATACCAATGGATAGAGAAAGGGATAAGGCTATGTTCTTCACTCACTCTCTTGACATATGCTGTAGCTACTGAGAAGGATTGATTCTGTGGGAAGTAAGATGTATCCCATAAATGTGTTGTGCCTGCTCCCCAGTCCTTGCCTCTATACCCATTTCCCGAGTCAGTGTGATTCAGAGCCATCTCCTTAGCATTCTAGAGCTCTTAATGGTATGATCCAAAGCCACTGATACCAGCAGTGAGTCCCTGTTGTTTCAGTGAGGCAGTGCCTCACTGAATACTCAAAATCAGTATTTTTATTAAATACTAGCTGATTATTAAGAGCATTAATTGCAGCAGGACACTGCTGTTATTTTTTAAAAGTCAGGGTTTTTTTTTTTACAGCCAACACTTACAGAAAGCACCATGGTGATGGAACCATTGCATTTCTAAAAATAAAGTAGGGCAGTAGTGAGACATAATTATGCCTACCTTGTTATTGGAACTAAAGTATACAGCACTGAAAATACCGTACTTGGAAAGAAAATTGATTCCTAAATATCAGCCTATGAATTGTCTCAAATGTACTGGCTTGAGCACAATACATTGTTAATAGTATTTAAGCCAGATTTTAGGTATTTAGATGCTTAACATTCAGTAGCTTTAGATACTACTGAAACCATGTGCAAACCATTCAAAATTGGGCCCCTTTATTACTGCGAAAGTGAACATTTTACTAAACCTTGAAAGAGAGAGCAATGAATTTAAAAACAAAACAAAACAAACCCCAAACCAAAACCCTAAGTGAACACAGTTTCAAATGGAGGAAAAAGCCAGCTCTTAATCCTGTTTGTGGGCTTTGCTCCAGTTGGGCTAGCCATGTGGCTAAGGGAAGTAAGATTTGGCACTGGGAAACAATAATGCCAAAGAAGGCATAGGAACAGAGAGATGCAGTATGCAACAGCTAAACTGTATTCTGTATTTCCAGAAACACTGGGATGCAGAAAGGAGAGTTCCTCTCTCCAGCGTTACAGTGCAGGAACATGGGGGATACTGGCTGCAATTTTGTGAGTGAGATTGAGAAATCAGGGAGTTCAGAGGAGGGAATTAAGATTAATTAATGAGTTCTAATAAAAAGGACTAAATGTGTGTAGTTTGGCTAAATGGTGACTAATGTGGCCTGAGGGATAGAACAGCCCACAAATATTTGAGGGATGTAACTGCCCCAAAGAGGGACAGAAGAATAATTATTTAGCATAAAGGATAAGTTGTAGTTATAAGTAAATAGAGGAAATAAAACAAAGAAAAACTGAATCTGAGTATTGGGAACAATTTCCTGAATGAGAGTTCAGTTATTACCCCCTGGAATAATCATCCCAAAGAAGTGTGGGAGCCTGTTTTTCCCCTGTATTAAACACTTGGCTGGAAAAATACCACACACACAACTGGAGCAATCTTAGTCTTGGCATGAGAGAAGAGAGGAGGTCTAGGGGTCCACTACCCCTAGGGTCTCTGAAGGAATAACATGTTCCTGGACCTGTTTTTCTTTCCTGATGTTTGGGTTTTGTTTTTTTTTTTTCTCTTGAGAAATCAGTTCATATTTCACAGTATGTCAGCAGATATACCTGTATAGATGCTGCTGCCCTCGGCAGGATGACGCCCTTGTGTCATGGCAGGCTGGCCCCTGGCTGCCTGGGGAGCTGCTCTGCGGGAGAGGACCTGGGGTCCTGCTGGGCAGCAAGCAGGCACGGCCTGCCGTGTCCCCTGGCAGGGAGGGAGGGCACCAGCATCCTGGGCTGTGCTGACAGGAGCAGAGCTACAGGTCAAGGGAAGTGATTATCCCTCTTGGCTCAGCACTCATTAGACTGTGTCCAGCTTGGGGCCTCCCAGAGCAAGAGAGGTGAACAAGCTGGAGGGAGCTCCGTGGGGGCCACCAAGGCCCTGGTTTGAGCAGGAGGGTGGACTAGAGACCACCCTTCCAGCCTGAATTATCCTGTGATCCCACACAGTATCAGTCTGGTTTTGCTAGAGATGGTGATGTGCATCAGACAACCTTTAGAAGTTTTTGTAAGAACAGTTTATTCCGATCTGTTTTATAGAAGAGTATGAAATGATGTACAAGCTTAGGAAAAAGATGATGAATATTATTGTGGTGGTGTTTGTAGGTTTTTGGGGGTTTTTTGTTTGTTTTTTTAAAAAAACCAACCAAACAAACAAACAGTAAGCATCACCGGCACCTTGCACACCTAATAATATATATGGTAATAATGTCTTTTTTTCTGTTGATTAGGTCTTCACATTTTTACTTTGAACAGAACCTGTGCTATTGGGCTACGCTGATACACTTTTTTTCCTGGGAAGAAGGGAGCCTGAGAGAAATTGTAACCAGCATTGAATCCTTAAGACAGTTCTGCCTGTCTAAGCCACAGTTGTGTCTGAGGAATGTGTGGCTTCCCCACTGTCCTGGTGCTCCCTCAGTGACATATTTCTGATGCTGCTTTCAGTCTCATCCCCTTTGTGATGGTGATGCCACTGGCAATGCCTTTCTTCTGAGCGGACTGCGGTGTGCTTGCTGCACATGCTGTATGCCATGTGATGCTACTGGGAGCTTACACAAATGCCATCACCTGAGGTTCTTGCAGTCTTAGGGAGATGGTGCGGTGTTGCTCAGGGCATCTCTTTGCTGCTAGGAGGACGTGCTTTGCTTGCTCTGACATTCTGCCCCTTGTGCAAACATTTATACCAAGGCCAACTGAGTTTGAAATGCTTTAACATCTGAATTTTATGGAGGTGTAAACAATTACTGAGTTTGCAAGGTAGTGAAAAATCAAGCCTCAGGTCCTCGGGCCTACATGGTATATCATCAACTCTGAGCAGGCTCCATTGTTATTTGGATAAGCAGACATGCAACAGTGATTCTAAAAATCTCAGGAGAGTTTTTGCAAACACGCTTAAATCAAACTGTAGTTAGAGAAATGAAATTGAAAGTCATGTTATGGCAACAGCTGGGAGAACATTAATGGGCTGAGGGGAAGATAAAAGAAAGGACCATGGTGGCATAGAAAAAGAGAGAGGGGACACAGGGAATCATTCCTCATCACACTTCTTGGCTACACCTTGATTTCATGCCACGGTTTACTGACCGCTCTCCTTCCTTCCCCTTGTTGTGCTAACAAAACTCTTCGTGGGTCTGTGTTGTAAATTGCATCATTGGTAGGGTAAAAAGGCAGCTCTTCAGGGGTGTGCTTACTCTCCCAATCAGCAGGACAGCAGAGGTAAATGCAGTTCATCTTGGCTGTTACATGTGAGCCTTGGCTTTTGCACTGAAGTAGTTGGACTTGCCCTTTCCATCAGCCATTTCAACAGCCCAGGTTTGCACGTATACAAGAGAAATACGTGCTACAGCTGTTTATGTTTATGTGTACTTTGCTATGTAAATTACATTTAGCTTGTTTCATTGCAGAGGTAAAAATTACATTCTGTGCATGTGTGCATGGAAGAACAGTGTACATTTTAAAGGCTTATCCTCTTCAGCTCTCTGCAAGGGAATTCTTGAGTTATGGGTTAAATGGAGTCCCAGCCGGTGTTTGCATCTCCCTCTCTGCCTCTCCCAGTTACACACATGCTGTGCACCTTGCCCTTTCACAGCCACAGTCACATGTTGGACAGCATGGAAGAGAGAAATGGATGCAGTTTCTTTCAGAAAGCTGCAGGGAGAAGTTTGTAACGTGCTATTCAAAACCTCCTATAAATGAGAAACGTATTGCTAGTGCAGGTATTGCGTGGGGTGGGAAGTTACCATGAAATTCAGTTGAGACGCCTTCTCAGATGAAGTCTGTTTGGCAGTGGTAGCGTGTGCCCGGGGAATCATGACTCTTCTTCCATTCCGTGGGGCTTTGCACCGTCCCTGTGGATTTAGGGCTCTTTATGGCAGTCTTTCTTCACCTCCATACTGTTGCACTTCCATGAGAGAAGCTGCAGCTCTAACCAGGAACATCTGAGAAAAACATTTTATTATCAGACATGAAGAAAAGTTTCTTGCATTTGATTATCTAGCCGTAATGTAGTAATGATAATGATGGAATGGAAGGCAATGTAAGTGATGTGATTATAGTTATTTAGATGGTGAAGTGGAGGAGTTTTATTACCTTCTTTGCTTCCTTTATAACTTTCAATATGCCCATTTAAAAAGTATAATCAAAACAATATGTTTCCTTGGTTTATACATTAGTCACTGTGAAAAGTTCCTAGCATTGAGATACACAGATGTTTTTTCATGAAGGGAAGGCTTAATATTGCATGTGAAAGATGTGACTAAATGGGTCTTTCTCTTTTTGAATCAGCATACCAAGAACTAAATGGATAAAAACCAATAAAGCATTACATTAACCTTTAGTAATATTCAGTTATTATAATTTGCTATATTTATTTATATTTTTATTAGCTGACCTAACTTTTATCCTTTCAGCTTTTTTCTCCTATTTCAACAGTAATTTGTCATTTAGCAGACTTTTAGTTTTGTATCTAATCAGGATAAATAGTGGGACAAATTTCAAGCTCTCCATGAACCAGCTGCTATGAAATCATACAGAAGTATGTGAAGTGACACTAAGTTAGATTTCCTGAAAATTTGCCCCAGATGTGTTATGCACAGTTATAGGTTAGTGCCTAAATTATCTTTTTCTTCTTTGAGGTTTTGCAAAGTTTCTCTGTGGCATTGTATTTCTGGATATGTACTACTTCTGATCTATACACCTGAGCAGCCTTGGGAGAAGCAGGCAGTGGTTGGTTGGGGTAAAGCTCCACAAACTTGGGTAGTATCCACACAATTCCTCCTTTAATTCTCATCAGGTTAGTAACTAAAGCTGTATGAACAATTGTTTTTTTGGTTTGGCATCAGAAATGAAAGCAACAAAATTCTGGTTTGAGTTAGACACAACAGTCTTTTCAATCTGATACAGACAATTTTATTTCTCTTTCCATGTATGCTAAAGCTTAAAAAAATTATGCATATGTGGTTTTAAGGCACTGAAATGTTTCACTGGTCTCTTTGAAATTCTAGTATATCCATTCATCCTAAACACTGTTTGTGACCAAAGCTACTAGCCAAATTCTGACCCCTAACCTAGAAACCTAAGAAACTGAGGACCACATCCTGCTCTGTGTTACATGTCTGTGCTAGTAGAGAGAAATGGTAGAGGAGCATGTTAGTGTTCTGCACCAGCAGCTCTGGGCAGTACTGTAGCACTTGCAGGCTAAGCTGGGGTAGCGGCTAATGAGCCAGCTGGTATACCACAATCTTGAGGGACCCTTCTAGGGTTCCAGCTAAATTGTACATAGATAGCTGATGCTTCACTTGTTAGCTTTTGCACGGAAAAGTGCTCCTTTGCCAGGGAGCAGCTACGTGTACTCTGCCTCCCTGAAAGTGTATATTCCTGCCCTGAAGAATTCAGACCAGTGTTAGTGGCTAGTGCCTGTAAATACGACACACTGACTGCCGCCCTCATCTCTGAGCTTGCCATTTGCAAGGAAAGACCTATTTTCCCCTTAGCTTTGGAATGATTTAGATATAATGTAGGCTTAATCTCCATGGTACTTTCTTCCTCTAATTCAACCTGCAAGGATTTATGTAACCATCATTATTACAGACTAATTAAAAGTAACAGTCTTCAAATGGTCACATATACTTCTTTATACTTCCTTTGCTTGTGGCGATGTGACAGACGGTGTTCAAGCATCCAGAATAACTGTGCTTCTTCCTGTTATATAAGATGACTCCTTAAAATAGACTACTGAGATTTTTTTTTTTGTGTGTGTTGGTGCTTTTTTTTTTTGTCTCCCCAACCACCTTCACAATATCACAGCACTGTCCTCATACAAGCCAGTGAGACTGCCCTTCTGCTTCTGCTGTAATTGTATTTAATCTTGGTGGAAAAGAACATGAAAATAAGCTTTGTTTTTGTCATTCCACTTTTTTCTTTGGCATCAGATAGAGGAGGGGAGATGGCATGGTCACATGCCCTCTATTTATACTCCTTTAATTACCAAACGTGGTGTTATAGTTCTTGTGATAGTGAGTTTATCTGCAGCAACGGCAGCCAGCATCTCTGTGCTTGTGAGCCATTTTTACTCCCCACCAGGTGTTCAAGGGCTGATGCAATTCAGTCATGCTTTTAAAAATTCTGCATCTCACTTGGTAAATAATGATAGTGTAATCATGTCTTCCTCTGCTAACACACACCGTGGTAACCCCAGTTTGTCTGGCCGCCCCACCAGCCAACTTGCCTGAGAGCCTCCTAACAGTCGTATTGACAAGCTCCATTTATGAGCTGGTTGTCTTCTGTTCTAACATTACGGCTTTCTGTAATCTCCTCCTTCAAGAGAATGAGTATTTTCTGCTTCTCCTTTCTTCAGCAGCAATACAGGGTATACATAATGGTGTGGGATCAGGTCCATAGATGAGAATCCCTTTACTAACTGGGAAAATGCCTGCTCCTGAAATTTGTCCAGCCCCTTAAGATCCCATTAATCTCAGTAGGAGCTAAAGGCATGCAGCACACATCACAGGAGGTGCTTAGGCCCCTGCAAAACTGAACATGGACAGCAGATTTATCATGCATTCAGAGACAAGTGATCTTTGCATTTAATTTGATCAGAGTGTGTTTCCATGCAGCGTTAGAGATGTGAAATACAACCATGCAAAAAGGCCCCGCAGATACACTCTTTCTCCTGTTAGGAAATGCTGTCTAATTATGTGTCACCCATGAAGTCCATGGGTCTTCTTTCCATACCTTCATTTTCAGAGGTAGATATCTAGAACAGAAAATAAATCAAAAGGGGAGTATAAATGCTCTCTAGGCTGGGGAACAGAATGGCAAATGAAAGTCTAACTTAGTGCAGTGGGCAGGAGCTAATAATAGAGTAAGGACTGTAACATCACCCCCGAATGGGCATCAGCATGTTAGTGATGAGCTGAGTGCACTTCATCCGCCTGCTGTGTTTCCAATATTATTTGATTAAATGAATCAATGGGACAGTAACCAGATAAAGCAAAAAATGGGTAATGCGACATACATGTAAAATAGCTGCAAAAGCACATAATGAAATGAAAGAAAAAAGAAGTCAGTGATATTGATGACTGAAGGAGAGAGATCTGTGGGATGGTAGCTTTGCCTGGTGCAGTGTTGTGCTGTCCCAGCCCACATGTGAAGCAGTGTGATGATGTTTGCCCAAGCTAGCAAGGCCCCAAATTGATTCCCTGTCCTGTGTTCCACAGCGCTTCTGTTCTTTGGTTTGTGCATGCAGGACTGGTGTGGGTGTTGATCTGTACAGGGGAAAGTGAACTGGCTCTATTGCATGTATGTGTTCCCACATATATAAAGCGGTCATTTTTGTTGTGGGGCATATTTCTTCTTGCTAAAATGATTGTATCAGTACAGCTGCTCTTGTGTAATTGCAATTTTATCATTAGGTGGTACTTTACATTATATTCCCCTATTCCCCTTGCAGTTTGGGAATAAACTGTACCAGAGTAAATGCCTTCACACTGAGAAGGTTATTTGCTATAGCTATACTGCTGAAATTACAGTGGGATAACCTACGTTTAGACAGGGACAAAAAAAAAAAAGTATTTGTATGGCATAAGTTAAGGCTTGTCTGTCTGTATCAGCTTTACAGTGCTTTTGCACAGTAGATACACAGCGTATTCCTATTGCTTTCCCACCAAAGTACTGTATCAGGAAGAAGAATAAAATATATATTTAGAAATTTAATGAAGTATATCTCGTGGTGTAAAAAGGTTTTGTTACTAGCTACTTCAAGCTAAAGTATCCCCCCCTGCCCTTGTAACCTTCTGAGTTTTAACATTCATTCTTGAATGACTGCTTGAGCGAGGCTACTTCAGTGATGCCCACAGTGTGATGTTGCAAGTGGGCAAAACAGAAGATTTACTAAAAATAACCTTGCTTCTGAGAGCACGGGAGGCCGTGCGGCTGTGTGCAAAGCTGTGCAGAGGAGACCCTGGCTGCTCTATCAGCCTCACTCTTCACTATGAGTCTGATGGGCCCTGTTAAAGCCAAAGGACCAGTTTTAAACTCTGCAGCTTGGTGAGAGGGTGCAGGGTGGTATTTTTGGTTATGAGAAAGGAAAGTGCTGTGACATGCTGGTATCTGCAAGCAGCCTTTTAGGGAGGGCTGATTGAAATCTATGTTTGCTGGGTGTTAGGACACAGAAGAATCAGGGTGGGAGGATGAAGGAAGAGTCTGCCTGAGGCTCCTCAGGGAGTACTGCAAAGTTTTGTTTTGAGCCCAGGAGGCCTGAACTGATAAAGCTAGACAGCTTAACTAAGTCCCAAATGGATCAATATCTTACAGATAGAATGATGTTTTCATTTTGATCTGAAGCTTCAACAGGAGAATGTTTTACTCTGGAGCAGCTGGAGGGTCCTTTAACACAAGGAGGTGGCCCCAGACGTGCCAGATCAGTCGGACAACTCCATTTTAACTACACTACCCACTCAATAAGGTTTCCATCCTCTCTTGTTTAAATCAGATAAACCCATTTTGAGTGAGAGCAGAGTGAGAGAGAGTGTGACATCGGAAACTAAATTCCAGATTTTATTTTCTGGCTAACCATTGTGTTAAGGGGTTTATGGTTATTTAAAATGACCAGTACACTGGATGTGTCAGGGTGATCAAATTTTCAGAATGGAAAACAAGGGCTTCTCTTGCTGCAAACACAGGGTGAGGGAGGATTTGGATTGCTTGTGTCTTGCTGCAGGTAGCTGTAGTAGGGCAAAAGGAACAAATTAATCTCTCTGTTATCTTCTCATCTGGAAAGAAAAGTATATCCAAATTTTTCTGTACGCAGGATGTGCTTTTCCAGATAATATACAACCCAGACGGGCAGGGCATCAACATGCACAATTGATTTTCTCAAAAAAATGCAAAAAGCTACACTGCTATAATTCTAATATCAGCTGATGGGTTTTGGAGTCCTTCCCCAAGGCCAAACTGATTCCTCGTAGTACTCTAGGCCTTCTTCCATAAAGCCCTTAATCTGAAAAAATGTCCCATAAAGATGAACCAGCATTCTTGAAGAGGAAGCACAATGAAAGAAGTTTGACTAGAAAGCTCTATCCATAGAAATATGAGGAAACCTGAGCTTAGAAGATGGACAATTCTGGAAGATTGCATCCATCTGCCTCTTGCAAGTAGGAAGAAAGAGAATGCTTCAGTTTCAAAGATCAACAGTAACAAATTGTGCAAAATTGGATTGGTTTTCTTGAAGTAACTGTATAAAACCATTTAAGATATTTGAATCGTAAACTCTTTGGTGGTGGGTTTCTCAAGAATATGTTGCATCATCCCCTATAATGGGATGCATAAGAAGTCTTTGATCAGTAAACAGCTTCTTCATTCAACTCCATAAAAAGTTGGATGCAACAAAACTATAAGCCTTTGTGTGGTATGGCAGCACAGCAAATAAGGTGACTTTCCCTTGGATACCATCCACTGTCTGTAGGAACTGCTGTGATGCATAAGCTATTTGCTGACCTCTGCTCATATTTCTCTAATCTGAGGTAGTCCATACTGTGCATCTTCATCTTCAATTTCAGGGGCTGACTTCTACAAAATGCATCATTGTACTCTCTTCATTGCAGAGGGCTTGATTTACCACCACTGAATTCCAGGCTTCTGTTGATGTATTCCTTTCAAAGCAGTAGATATTTACCATTTGAAACTAAGAGTATCACAGTGCTGAGTTTGTCCCAGGTGCTGTCGTTCCCCAGTTGTTCATATCCTGCCCTTTGTCTGTTATAAAAGAAATATAGTAAGAAATACAGGTTTTGTCTTATTCTTAGGGTGCTATATGACAGGAGCCAAATTGCAGCTGTTTGTTACAAAGAAAGATGGTAGGATCTGGCTGCAGGCTGTCCTGCATCTTGCTTCCTGTGTTCATAAGCTTTTTCTGTATAGCAAATGGGAGAGCAGGATAAAAATGTATTGTAGAACCATATAGGTGTACTTTGGCAACTATAAGAATTTCTGAGGTAGGTTTGCAGAGAAAAAAGTACCGGAAATGTTTTCTAAGCCCAACAGAAAACTCTGTCCATAGGATTCCTAGCTTGATGTTCTGGTTTCCTGACTGTGGGATATTTATTATGAAGGAGGTGGATGAACCGATTTTCCAGACCTTCTCATCAAAGAACGCACTTCACAGCGAAGTTATTCTGCTCTGACGAAGGCAATGCAGTGGCCTGATCTCTTGTGTCAGGGAACTGCATTACTAAGTGAGAGGTCTCTTGGAAGGGTAATTTTGTTCCTGTTTTTTCAAGTTTTCTCTGAGTTGTTGGTAGAGGTGATTTTTAGCCTGCTGTTTGTTTTGATGATGAGGACCGGGATTTTTAGAAGCAGATGCTTTGTACCAAGATGCTGTAACACAGGGGATGTGCCTTTTGATAGGATTGCACCAAGCAGTAGGTGCTGTGGGTCAGGAACCTACAGGTCATTGGAGAGGGAGGAACCAGAAGACCCCAGTGCCTAGAGAGCTGACCCGGCTTTCAGTAGGCCAGCTGTCAAGGAAGAAAAGCTTCCAGTGTTTATTGAGTATGATTTGCCTTATGAAAGACATGGAACAGAAAGTTTGTCATGCTCCTAACCCTTCACTAGAGAATGGTGGAGAAAGACAATAGGATGGCAATAGGAGAGCTCAAAGTTATAGCTGAATCTCCCCGCTTGGGAAGTGAGCTTTCATCCTGACTGCACCGACTGAAATATTCGTGCCTACCTCTCATTAGAGTAAACAGCAATATGCTGGCCTGCAGGTGATAAAAATATATCACAACAGCAAGGTCTGTATCCAAAAAGAACAAAGAGGATTAGTTTTCTATGCATTTTAAGAAGGAAAAGAGTTTTCTGGCTAATATTTTCTGGCTGCTTGCATTTGTCATACCTACCATGGACCCATGAGACTCAGAGACGGCAGTCTCTTTGGTGATCTGGAAGAGCAGACGAGACCCTTGCTAATTCCTCTGATTTCCTTCCCCCCTGCGCCCATCAGTGTCAGCTGTATTTTATCAATATTGAACATGCTTTACTGGCACTTTATTCAGGTGGAACAGAGGTGATTTGTTGATAATATCCATATTTGCACAAAAGAGGTTGAGATCCAAGTGAAATCAAACAGCAAATACGTTTCTCTGTCTTCTTTATATGTGACAAGATGCATTTAGAGAGACACTTTTGGCATAAAATTTTGAGCCATTGTAAATAACTTTTTCATTTTTAGAGGTATTTTAAAAAAATTACTGTTGCTAAAAAAATAAAAATACATGTCAAATACTTGTTCAGTTTAGCAATATGCCCAACTGTCTGAGGAGTGCCCTCAGAACTGAAAATTAATTGGCTTTCACTGAAATTTGTACAGGTAATAAGCAAAAAGCTGCAGATTAAAGGCTTTACATCTCTTATAAATTCTGCTTGTTGGTGCCTGTGCCACACATCTGTACAGTTCACTTCTTTCTGGCAAAGTCTTACTACTTTGTGCAGTATATTTAATTTCATGTTGTTTTTTATTTCACTTTACTGGAAATAGGAAAACAAGAACAAAAGGTTTGTTTAAAAAATAACAGTAATTGCCAACAGTAATAGTGTTTTCCAGTTTCATAATTTTTTGTAATAATTCATTCTGCAGCATGATTAAAGTAGGTTAAATATTAAGGTCAGCTCCCAAAGGAGGTGGGGTCTGAGCTGGCAGAACGCTGAGCATTCCTGCAAGAGGCTGGGCACGTAGGACTTCCCCTGCAAATGGTAGGGTTGTGTAGAATTGCTTCCTGAATCTTCAGCAGATAGAGATAGAAGGTCTTATAACAAAACATTGAAGGTGACTTAGGTGAAATTTTTGTCAAAATTTTTCCCCAGCAAGAAATGTGGAATTCATTCAAATTAAATCACTTCTACTTGATTTAGCTTATGTCCTCCCAGAAAGTAAATAAGAATCAAGAAATTTTTTAATGTGTTTTGGTTACACCCTTGCAAAAAGAAGTAGTTATTAACTTTTTCAGTTTGAAATTGTAGTTTGACATTTGCTTCAATTATATTTAAATTAATATTCTAAAAATGAAAACTTTAATTTTGGATTGAATAAATTGCTGAGACTGATGCTAAGTGATTTTGTTGAAACTTTTCAGAGAAAAGATATTTTGAAAGAAAAAATAAAGCGTAATGTTTTACTGCTTTCAGAATTGTAGTAACATTTCTTTCATAGCATCATTGGATCAGAGAGGCTGGAAGGGACCTCAGGATGTTTCTAATCCAACCCCCTGCTCAAAGCAGGCTCAGCTCTGAGGTCAGACACGTTTCCCAGAATTTTATCCATTTGGGTCCTAAACCTCCCCAAGGACAAAGACTGTGCAACCTTATACCCTGTCCAGACTTCTCTTGTTTCAACATATGCCCATTAGCTCTTGTTCTCCTTCTATGCCCTGGTTTGAAGAGCCTGACTCCATCATCTTGATACCCTCCTCATAGGTACTGGGGGGATGCTGTTCGGCATCTCCCAAACCACCATAACTATTTGTGTGAATCTGCTGAAGAGATCTAGATTACATTACTATTTGCCAGTGTTCATGAATTTCTTTGTGCTTCAGCATATCTCCATGAAGGTGGGATCATAAAATTTCTTTCTTTTGTTTTGCCTGTTTTGCTTATAAGCTGTTGGGGTTGGACTGATTTTAGCATGTGTGCAGTCTGTTAGGAGGAGGACTTCGGTCTTGGACCTTAGCATATTATACATAGTAATGGTGGTAGTCTCCAGTAGCTGAAAACAACTTGTCTCAAAGAATTGTCACTATCTCATGGTGGTGACTTGAATAAGTGCAAGACAAGACTAACAGGAACTCTTAGAGGAAATATTTTTTACTACAACAGGAGATTGCTTGTCAGAGCTGGGTTTAAGTGGATTGAATTTCAGTGCATCTGCGTTGTCAGAATAGTTTACCGTTTGTATGCTGGTGTTATTTGAAATGTGCTGGCTTCCAAAATATTGATGAGGCAAAAAACCCAGTAAAGCTTACCTGCCTTTTGACCTTTTTATGTATCTGTTTAATTGTTCTGCCAACCAGAAAGTTAAACAATGACAAAATGGACTGTGAATCTGTGTGCTGGCTGCTTTTCCTCCTGGTGTTATGAGAGGTTTTTGCTGAATGGGACAGAGATGAAGTAAAATAGCTTTCCACACAGTGTGTGGTCAGGCTTTAGCATCCAAGGTAATAGAATAACTGTAATCGTATAAGCTCCATAAAACTTACAGTTAAAGAAATTGCTTTATGTGATTTTTAAGGACTGTTATTAAATGGCCAGTGGTTTGTGGGCCTCTCATTGCAAAGCTTCTGTTAGTCACGTTTTTGAGTTGTCATAACTGTCATTACTTCTTGCTCGTGAGGAGAGTCAGCTAGGGGCTGGCTAACCAGGAGTTCTGTCCCATGGTTTAAAGTTTGCTAGGTTGTCTCAGAGATGGGGAAAATCTGTTTGCCAGCCATCCCTGGTGGTACTTTCAGGAGAAGACAGTGTAACTGCACATCTATGCCACTAATATTTTCCAGCTAACACTTGAAGACTGACAGATCTGCGTGTTTCTTGCTTTATGTAATAACAGTACAAATGTAAAACAGTGCACATCTCCTTTCTTACTACTTAGTGGCAATGCCGGCATCTTGCGATCTAAATCTTTAGTATAGACAGGCAATACTTCTTAACACCCAAAGCTTCAGCTGGACGGAGCTTGTTTCTGACCTTTCCTTGAAAGATACTAGTGCTTTTGCCCTCAGCTCTGTGCAACTTAAATTAAGGCTACTCTGGTCTGTGGTTGTCGGTCTCCCGCGTATGCGGTTTTCCCAAGGGACTTGAAGACACATTGCCAAGTAACTGTGGCAGTAATGGGTAAGTGCTTACATTTGAAATCATCTGAGTTATAGTAAATGTAGCTGGTTTTCTTCCCGTATTAAACTAGTGCTAAACATCTGATTTTATTTTATCCAAGTATAATGGTTCAGCTTGCTTCATGCATTAAGCATGCAGTGACACATATCCAACTCATCCTCAGAGCTTTCCAAGAACGAGATAATGCTGTGAGCACTGTCATCTGTCTGAGTACCATTTCTTATAAAAGCATTTTTCAGAGAGAAAAATAAGCTAGGTTAATAATAGAAACAACCTCTACCCACTCTTTAAAAAAATTGACTAGTGATTTGTCTTCTGTGTTTGAGTGCTGAACATGGAAAGAAAGGAAAGAAAGCAGAAATGATCTTTCTCTAGCTAAATGTATCAAGCTATTGAGTCAAGATGTACTTTTCTTGATGGGTACTATTGAAGGGTAAGGGTATGATTTCTTGTAGAAATTCCAAATGTGATAGTTCATTTGATTTGTTATTTTTTTGGCCATTACCTCTGTGCGTGAGAGCTAATTAATGATCCTGTTGCCAAAGACAGAAGGACATCTGTCACTGAATCAGGGTTTTTCAGGAGCTTTTAGGTTAGGTAAAAAGATCTTTACTGGAATACAGTGATACCTGATGAAGAGAATCTTGTGGATCAAACAGTAATGACATGAGAAGTGGTTTGTTTCGTATCTTGTCATATCCTTCTCTAAAACTGGGAGTTTCACCCAAATAACAGCTGCGTAGAATTTGAGTCCTCTGTCCTGCAATATGTACTTGTGTAGGACTTTGAGCTTCTCATTAAGCTACTGGTCTTCAAGCATATTCATCTTCATTTTGGTGCAACCTAGGAGCAGCTCCGTTGGCAGAGAATTTACACGAATTTGAACTTGATATAAGAGCAGGTCTGAGCTGTTAATTTCACTGAGATTGCCTGTGTGCAACAAGCCTCAGATTTTATGAGACCTGTCCTGAATAAAGTTCGAAGCCTTGTTTTGACTCGGTTAGAACTAAATAGGTTAAAAATAATGAGTTTCTGAACAGTTACAATAAAGTTCCAGGGGAGAGCACAGTCACTTAAGGCACTGTGGCCAAAACATCTGAATTAACCACCCAAGAAGTGAAAGATTGCAGCCTGGGACAGCTTTATTGTTGCTATGAAATTGAACGCATACATAAAAATAAAGAGAACAATAAGGGGCAAGTGTTTACTGGGCATTAGAGAGATGTTTATTATACCTTCTACAGCATAAGCAGAAAGCTCAAATTATCTCCAGATTTTAAAGGCATTGTAAAATAATTAAACACAAATACTAAGAATCTTACTGGAACTACAAATCCAGGAAATGTTCCTCTGAGGATTCTTATTTCATTCTTTACATGTCTTACTAGGCTGCAGTGCCACAGCCCTGGGTTTGGCCACACAGAGAATTAAAGTGGAGTAAAGTTGCCCTGATTCTCATTTGTAGCTCATAAGTCCTGTTGGAAGGCAGGGAATGTGGGCTGGGAAGGGCCATAGCAAGCCAACTGCCAGATTTATTGCTCTGTCTTTTTGCTTTCAGTTTGGATGAGAAAAACTGTTTCATGTTGAGGTACAAGAAAAAGCCCTTGGAGGTGGTTCTTGCTCTGCCATGGAGCATGTGTCTCAGGTGGTAGCCCTGGTTTGCAGCAGATGGTGGAGAGGCAACCTGGCCCCTTGCAGCAGAGTATGGCTGTTAGCTTGTCGGTTAAACATCCTGTAAAGCTTCTCTGTTCTCTTTGCTTTAGAAGATGCAAAGAAAGGCATGGCACAAAGGAAGCCATGGCTCCTGGCCAGATCATTGCCCTCAAATAGAAAGATGAGATTTTGCATGAAACTACATTTAGTACCACATGCCTCAGATTTTAAGGTTGGGGAAGTGCTTGCCATAGTAATTCAGGCATATTGGGCATGTCAAAGAAAAATGATTTAGAGCACCCTTTGGCACAAGCCAGTTTAGGAGGTTAAATCAGTAGTAGCCAAGCCAAAATAAATGTGAGGAAAGAAGCAAGGGAGGGAAAGGAAGTATGCAGACAGGGAAGTGGCAGGTATGGGGCCTCCCCTTTTGGTGGTAGTACTCGGGTCAACTTGGCTGTAATGTCACCTTAGTGAGCCTGCATCACCTATACAGGTGATTGGAAGAAACAGAATCACTTTTGGTGATGATTCAGAGAAGCTAGGTTACATCCCTGTAATTAGAACATGTGAACATCTCATTTAGTACCCTGTGTCCAGTTTGTATAGGCAGCATATAACTGACATAATTCAGTAACTAAAGATCCTGGAGAAGAAAGCAACTGTTGAGTGACCCTGTGTAACTGAAAATCAAGACTGTAATTTTGCTGTATCCCGTTGGTTTTTACCTTACAGCTACATGAGGACCTATATGATATGATGGCTTATTTTATATAAACCTATTTACCCGAAACAGAAAATACACCATGAACCCGTATTTGCAAACATTTGAGTTGGAAATAACCAAAACTAATGGCAGGCTTCCCGTATATTTTTGTTTGACATTCCATCAGTTAACTAAAGTACTGTGCAGACTACATTTTACTTAGTAGGTGACAGTCAAGAATTTCTACTTTTTCTACAGGAAGAATTACAGCTGGGGTTTACAAAAACCAAACCAAAAAAAACAACCCCCAAAAACATCGGTAGGGCTTTTGTTTTGAGGGTGAGGCTGGGTAATGGTGTCTTTCACTTTTAGGTGCCCAACCTGAGACCATAGGATATGAGTGTTTCACGCTGGGTAGCCAACACAGTTGGTCACAAACGTAGATGTATTTTATAACTGGTGATATATCTGCACAAATATGCTTTGAGAGTTTGTTTAAGAGACTGGTTTCCAAACTAAACTTCCATCTATTTTCCAACCCAGCACCAAGATACAGCAGGCAAGGTAGTTTTGGGTAAGTAAAGATAGTGTTTTAATTACTAGGGAAGATCATGAATCTCCTTTGGGCTTGTCAAACCAGCACATCCTCTGGTAAGCCATCCCTTGCAACATACAAAGTTCATACCTTACTCCTTGAATGGTGCACCCAGTGGAGAGTGTGTGTCTTATAAAATGAAATTTATACCTCCAAATAAAGAAGAAAAATCAATCTTTAGTTTTGATGAAAATTGTAAATATTTATATTAAAGTTAGCTAGTACATGACTGTTTAGCCTCCACAGCTTGAGAGCCATTTTCTTTGTGGAAAATATGATATGAGAGTGAGCATATTTTCAATTTTTATTTTGACACAGAAACTGATATGCCCACTCACTGGCCCCTATGATCTGGAATTCAGTTTCCAGGGGTGATAAGTACTGGATGCATCGTAGTGTAATATGAAACTCCAGTAATGAATAATTATACAGAGATATGCACCTAAGGAAATTTCTTCAGATGTCAGTAGTGAAGGGGCATGTCAGCTACTGAAGTGTGAGAGTCAGTGTTACTTACCAATAATGACCTTCGCTGACACAAGTGTAAATAATATTTTAAGTATTCACTCAAATGTCTAATCTCCTTCTGAATCTAAGAAACCTGCTGGCCTTACTGACCTCTACTTTGACAGTGAGTCCTAAAGTTTTAATTTTGCCTTGGATGATGTGTTGGTGAAAAAAATAATTTCTTTTATCATGCTAAACAGGTGTCCCTTGAATTTTATTAGCAGTGTCTGTTTTCGTAGTTAAATGAGAGGAAGCAAACATGCCATGAGTTGGCATAGCCAGGCTCACTGAAGTTCATGATCTTATATGAATTTATGCCAAATGAGGTCCCAGTCCACTCTGTTCGAGCTGGAGGCACACAAACATTAAGTATGCAGGGAAGCTTTATTTATTGTTCTTTAAGTGCTGTATCACGCCATTTGTGGTTTGTTTTTTTTCTTCCCTGACTATTGCTTAGCAACAAGTGGATGTATGGATTTGTTCTCAGTTTCTAAAGTTGCTTTTTGTGAGCAGCCAGAGTTAATTTAGAAACCATGAATTTTCAAACTGTTCCTTCCACAGTGTTTCCTTATGTACGTTGCACTGTAACCATTACCCAGTGACTTCTCTAAGCAAGGTATTTACAGAGCTTTCCATAATGCCTTTTATTTTTTCTAAAGAGTTTCATCAACTTCATTCTTGTATTGCTTATAAGTAGTATGAATAACTTTCTTAGCAAAGATCTTTGCATCACCCTTAGCAGTGCCTTTGTTCTGTGTTAAAAATGGATTATTTAATCCACTTCTGTTCATTCCTCTCTCGAGACAAGTTTCCAGAGAGCATACTTTGCCCCCTCACATCTCAGAATTACCTCTAAGCTGGTTTACTTCCATTTTTTCAATAAATCCCCCAGAGGATCTTCAGCTTTCAGAAAGTTCGTATCAGTCATTATTTGGCTTCCGGTGTAGGGGAATAAGCTCTAAAATGAATGTGTTTGAAAATCCCAGCCTGCCTATGGAGTTTCAAGGGAAAAAATTTATCACCATTTCTGCATAGGTGGGAGGTGAAAAGCGTTCTGATTGCCCAAAGATATACCTTATTCAAATTGTATTTTAAAAAACAAAAAGCAGAGAATGTCCTTTCAAGAAATGACCTCAGTCTTTGGTATGGATCAGGTGGACATTCAAAGCAGTTCCCCTTTCCTGCCAGCAATCCATCAGTTTTATTTGGATTGAACTTTAATCAGCTTTCTAATGCCCCTCCTGCAACCTCAAATCTTGATCTTGTGATTATTTCCTCTGCCACAAATCTTTTAAGCTTTCAAAAAGTCTCCAGCTGCTTGTTTATTTAGGGACTCTCAGGAAAAAATAAGCCAAATTAACTGAAGGTGTGAATCCAAAGCATATTAGCTAAACTGGATTAAATCTGCATTATTTTGGAAGATAATTCAGTACAATGACATTAAAGTCAATTCTGTTGTGAATGAGCGTGTCCACACAGTGGTCTAATACATTTAAAATTACACACTTCAAAAATTTAATTTGGATCAAGTTTCTTGTGTGTCTCTGTGGACACAATCCCTACCACAGCCATACCGCACGCAGCAGGGAAGTGGTTTGTGTTGCACTGGAGCCCACTGCGCACCCCTGCATAGTTCATAGCTGATGTCACTTGGCTCAAGTGGGATATAATGTAACTCGGAGAATGATCAGCTTATTGTCAATACATAAAGCCATGCTGCCATCATCGCCATTTCCATTACTGCAGTAGTATGCATAGTCTCAAGTGGAAATCAGAGTCCTATTATACTAGTGTCCTGGTTTCAGCTGGGATAGAGTTAATTTTCTTTCTAGTAGCTGGTATAGTGTTGTGGGTTTGGTTCAGGATGAGAAGAATGTTGATAACACACTGATGTTTTCAGTTGTTGCCAAGTAATGTTTAGACTAAGTCAAGGATTTTTCAGCTTCCTATGCCCAGCCAGCAAGAAGGCTGGAGGGGACACAGGCAGGACAGCTGACCCAAACTGGCCAAAGGGGTATTCCATATCATGTGATGTCATGCCCAGTATATAAACTGGGGGGAGTTGGCCTGGGGGAAGGGATCGCTGCTCGGGAACTAACTGGGCATCGGTTAGTGAGTGGTGAGCAATTGCACGGTGCATCACTTGTTTTGTATATTCCAATTCTTTTATTATTATTATTGTCATTTTATTATTATTGTTGTCATTATTAGTTTCTTCCTTTCTGTTCTGTTAAACTGTCTTTATCTCAACCCACGAGTTACCTTTTTTTTTTTTTTTCCCCCTAATTTTCTCCCCCATCCCACTGGGTGGGGGAAGTGAGTGAGCGGCTGCGTGGTGCTTAGTTTCTGGCTGGGGTTAAACCATGAGAACTAGATATTAAATGACAGCAAATTAGCTGGCTTCTGTACAAAGAGCAGAGTCTAAACAGCTGCTGGCTGGACCAGGCGGGCCATGAACCGCAGCAGCATCAGGTCTCCCAAGGTCCAGCCCGGTGCTTTGCCTGAGAAGTCTGGTGGTCCAGAGAGTCCGCGTGGGAGAGCCAGGCCTCTGACTTGCCTTGAAAAGTAAAATGTGAGAATTTCTAACCTCCTGTGCTAGATCACAGGGGCAAATCAGAATCAGCTGGCATGACCAACTGTGTTGAGAGCAATGCTAGCCACCCAAGCTGAATGATTTTACTCATGCAAGTGTGCTCACAAGAAAGCCACACTGTACGTGTTTGTGTCATATTGCAGACTACCTCTGGTTAAAATAACCTTCTCTTCCCAGTTAAATGCTCTGAGAATTACCTGAGGCTTATTGCCTCTTTGATCCCCTTCAAAATTCAGTCAAGTCTGATAGGGCCTGTAAATGATTTTCTAGCCTGCTATGAATTGATTTTTCTCTCCTTGGGGAAAAAACAGAAAATCCCATGCAGTTGTGAGAAATAGTTCATTGCTTTTTCATTCATTTTGCCAGTTGCTGGCCAAAAATATAAAGGAAAATGCAGGTTCTTCCATTTTAATTCAATCTCAAAGGTTATAACTGTCAAACTAGAATATAGTTGCAAGGTTTTGAAAAGGCCAGGTACCTCCAACAATGTTTCTTCTTTAAGAAAATGCCAGCTATGGGCTAGGTTGGGTCAAGAAGTGGTTTGTATTACACTACTGGCTTTGTAAAAAGAACAGCAAATGCTGGAGAAGCATTTAGTAGCAAGAGGGATAATGGCTCTGTCAGTCAACTTAGAAAATGGCTTTTAGGAAATGTGTTTTCACCCGAGGTGAGTCAATGGGACCAGATGTATGACCAGAGTGGGTGGAGCCATTGCCTATATTTAAGACTGGACTACTGAGCTTGACCACAGGAGTAAATTTTTTGGTGTGTTTGGCTAACATATGTATTTCCAATTGTTGCACTTAGTACAAGATTTTGCTTAAAATAATTTTATAGCGAAGCTAAGACATACAGAAAATCTTGATTCAGCATGGACAATGTCATAAAAGCATTAGTGACAGAGAGTGTGGAAGCTGAAATCTTTGAATCCTCTCAAACCATTGAAATGTTGCTAGGAAGAGGAGAAATTGGTGCTTTTTGCTTTGGTTTTGACTGTGATGGGTTGACCCTGGCTGATTGCCAGGTGCCCACCAAAGCCGTTCTATCACTCCCCCTCCTCAGCTGGACAGGGGAGAGAAAATATAACAAAGAGCTTGTGGGTCGAGATAAGGACAGGAGAGATATCACTCATCACTTACCGTCATGGGCAAAACAGACTCAACTTGGGGAAATTAACTCACTTTATTACAAATCAACCAGAGTAGGGTAATGAGAAAAAAAACCGAATCTCAGAACACCTTCCCTCCACCCCTCCCTTCTTCCCGGGCACAACTTCACTCCCGGCTTCTCTACCAACCCCCCCAGCGGCACAGGGGGAACGGGGATGGGGTTTACGGTCAGTTCATCACACGTTGTTTTCTGCCGCTTCATCCTCCTCAGGGGGAGGACTCATCACACTCTTCCCTGCTCCAACGTGGGGTCCCACCCACGGGAGACAGTCCTCCACGAACTTCTCCAACGTGGGCCCTTCCCACGGGCTGCAGTTCTTCACGAACTGCTCCAGCATGGGTCCTTTCCACGGTGTGCAGTCCTTCAGGAGCACACTGCTCCAGCGTGGGTCCCCCACGGGGTCACAAGTCCTGCCAGAAAACCTGCTCCATGGGCTCCTCTCTCCACAGATCCGCAGGTCCTGCCAGGAACCTGCTCCAGCACAGGGTTCCCATGGGGTCACAGCCTCCTTCGGGAAACCCACCTGCTCCGGCGTGGGGTCCTCCCCGGGCTGCAGGTGGATATCTGCTCCACCGTGGACCTCCATGGACTGCAGGGGGACAGCCTGCCTCACCATGGTCTTCACCACGGGCCGCAGGGGAATCTCTGCTCCGGCGCCTGGAGCATCTCCTCCCCCTCCTTCTTCACTGACCTTGGTGTCCGCAGAGTTGTTTCTCTTACATGTTCTCACTCCTCTCTCCGGCTGCCGAATCTGCCTGTCCCAACTTTTTTTTTCCTTCTTAAAAATGTTATCACAGAGGCGTTACCGCTATCGCTGATTGGCTCGGCCTTGGCCGGCGGCGGGTCCGTCTCAGAGCTGGTATTGGCTTTCTCTTGAACACAGGGGAAGCTTCCAGCAGCTTCTTACAGAAGCCACCCCTGTAACCCCCCCCCCGCTACCAAAACCTTGCGAACAAAACCAATACATTGACCAACACATTTTGATTATGTTTCCTATGAAAAAGAAAGCAGACTTAAAAAGAGAGGGCCAGGTGATGAACTGCAGCCTTTAGGCCAGAGGGAAGGGGAAGAACAAGGACAAGGAGGTGGTACAGAAACTTCTGAGTTGTAATTCTGTGTCAGGTCAATTAAAATTTCCTAGTGTTTTTCTTTTATTAAAAACTAATCTATCTGGAACTGCTTTTCACTTGCCACAGGCTAAAAGAATACACGCTGGCAGTGCACACAGTGTGCACACAACCAGCTGACACATGGCAACTTCACGCCCAGCAGTAATTTGTTCATGTGTCTGAGGCATCTGATACAAACACAAGGTACTTGCATACTGAATTGAGTGTGTGTGTCTATGTATATGTAGGTTCAATCTTTTTTCCCTGACTCCTTGGGATAAAATAATGTAATTACTTTTATAAATTTCAGTGCTGGATAATGTATACTGATACCAGTGTAATGGAGCTAAAGCTTCTTAAAACTTAGGAGGATTTAGAATTATTGGTCTTGACTGTCACACTTCAACAAAGTAAGGAGAGCTACTGTCAGCACAGGCTCCTTCTATACCTATCTTAATTCACAATTTGTCTGCCAAAGCAAACAACATGAAAGTAGCCTCATGAATTGTTATATCCATCTCACCTTTGAGATGGTGCTCCAGTTGACCTGCTCTGTTTAAAGTGCTCGTTTTACAAAAGGGAAAGCATGGGACAGCATGATTAATATTAACATTATCCCTGGTCAGTACAGAACACACAAGTGTTGGAACAAAACAGCTGCAACAAAGGCTGAATGTTGAATTATCTCTCAAAACAAAACATTTTGCAGAACAAAAGTATGGAAAGTTTCTGTACCAGAAAAGCTTAGCTTTTTAATCAAAGTCTATAGAAACTTCAGCATTCTTATCTAATACCATAGTATTAAAACCAGTTGTCATTGTCTTCCCTGCTTTGTGGTTAGTGCAGCTGTAGTTGGTATGATTATCTCCATCTCATTGCAAACAGCAATGTTTTCACTGGTCACCGATTGTTCAGTTTTCAGACTGGCTTATGTTTTAAGAGGTGATAAAAATCTAAAACAGCTAGTGCAAGGCTTCTTACACCTCAGCAAATTCACCTGAGCATTTAATACTAATTAACTTAACAGTGGCTGCTTACATCCAAACATTGCACAAGTATTCATTTACTAATCAGAGGCTTATGAATGAGACACAATTCTTTGTGAACCGTTTGGTGACTGAACTTAATTTGAGAACAGAAATTGCTGTATAGCTCATTGATTTAATTGGAGGTTTTGGAGCTTTCTTGTAGCTGAATTGCTTCAACAGATGAGATAGCAACAGAGGCCTGATTGTGACCCTACTTAATGCAGACTGTGTAAATTTGGAGCAACTTTGTGAAGTCAGTGACGTTAAACTAGCGATAATGAGTGAAGAACAAGAATTATAAAACTGTTGGGATCAATGAGGTCAAAACTGAGATCCTACATAAGTAGTAACCTGATAAATACCTTTCTTTATTCTTGACTGCTTGTGTTGATGAGTTTGGGGTTGTTTTAGCTCACTCTTGTCATTTTTCCCACAGAGCTGCTCAGAAATTGAACCTGTCTTCCAAAAAGAAGAAGCACAGACCTTCTGCATCATCTGTTCTTGAATCTCCTCTCTTCTCTACCAGCTTCACCAGTATCCTTCAGACCTCCCCACCACCTGCACCACCATGTTTGTTGAGGGCAGTCAGCAAAGTGAAAGACACCCCTGGTTTGGGCAAGGTAGGCCTTGCAAATATCACTAAAACACTTGTTTTCTTTGGGAGAAGATTTTATCCTTGCACAGAACTTTAAGGGAATTGAAAGACCATGTCCTTTCTCAGTTGGCTTTACTGCAATTGGTCCCTGAACACACATATAAAGGCCTAACAATGTAAGTTAGTTAATGCGAGTTAATAAACAATATTAACAACAATAAAGTTGAAGTTGACATCAACACAGCCAGACCTAATTGTGCAGCAGCAATACGTATCAAGGCCAGCTACACTAAACGCACCTGCATTGGGACCACAGTGCTACTAGGTGGTGGTAATGCCTGTTCTGCTAGGGTTTCTGAAGCAGTTGGTCTCTGTGGCTGTGTTTAAACTGCGTAGCAGTTGCTTGCTGTGGCATATTCTGGGTTCCTGATCGCCTTGCTGTCCAGACTGGTGTCTTGGCTGGACACACTGTAATTTGTTTCCACCTCATGTTTCCTGGCTTTCTTCCAGTACAGTCAGGGCAAGACTGGGCATGTACCTGAACAAAGCCTATGCTGATAATGATGAATCGCTCCTTTTTCCTTCTGTCATGTTATTTCCTCCCACTCTTCATAATCATACCCTCTTAAAATGCTGTTTAGGTGCACACTTATAATGGAAAATGGTTGAGGCAATGGAGGAGGTGGTTATATAGTTTGCTGTTGCTTTGTTGTTTTGTCTGAGTGGCCCTTCCTTTTTCCCTGTCATAAATGGAGAGCCTGGCATATTACATCTGGGAATACACGCGTGCAGTTGCTGAGGACAGCAGTTTGCTTTAATCAAGGTAGTTTCTTATGCAAGCATCTGTGTGCGGGGCTTTTCCATATTCATTGAATACTAAGCAGTGACAATGAATTTGGTGAAAAACTTTGTCTTTAAAGAGAAATTGTAATGTATGATCTAGGAGTGCTGAGCATAGGATGGGCTTCAGAATTTTCACTGCTGATTTTGGATACTCACTTTCTTGTGCAGTTCCAGTGTTTTTTTCAAAAAACAATGGTTTAAACCATCCATGAAAGTAATGCCTGTTTGAAAAGGGATTCCCTCCACATAGGGCTCCTTTTCTTTCATCTTGCCTGGTAGGTGGGAAGTAATGTACAAATCCGTCATGATCTCATAAAAGTTAGTAGTGATGCATACTCTGACTTTAGTGAGAGGAGGACTAAACTTGAACCTGTTCATTGCTGTAAGAAGCTGCTATGGAAAATATTTACATTAGAAGCCATGCTCTCCAGATGCTTACTTTTCTGTGCTTGGGACAGGTTATATCTGAATAAAAATAAAAATTCCACTGAGGAATAATGAAGGGTGTGTTCATGAAAACAAGGGACTAATTTCCCTTGTTGAACTGTGTGGGCACTTTTCCCGATTATTGGTTTTCACCCTTCCGAAGAAGTGTCTACACACAGAAAGACACAAACATAGCTCTGTCAAAACACTGCAAGCTTGATCTGAACCTTCCTTGTTCCTCTAATTATTGGTTTCCAGTGGATAGGGCTTGGGAAACAGTTTTGCAGTATGCCCGAACAGACCTATGATTTGCTGCTTCATCAACACCATGTACCAGAACAGGCTCCAGGCTTTCCACCTGTATAAGTAAAACTGAAATTTTGCAGTCCAGCCGATGAAGGAGGATATTCCTTTTCAGTTTAGACTTACTATCCCATAGCTATCAGAGTATACAAGAAATAGCTAAGAGGTTTTAAAAAAAAATGTTTTAACACATTTCTCCAAAGTAGTAAACCAAATTAGGTTAATTCATATAGTCAAAATAGAGAAAATTCTTTCGTTTTTCCACATTTCCAATAGCAAAAATATGTCTAACCTATGGTTTCTGGAATTCAGTTTCATTTTTCACCTCTGGCTTCTTCTAGGAGTCACCCTATAATTATGACCTGAAGCTTGTATACTTTCGTCAAAGTTTCCCATCAGTTTACCTCTCTAGCACAATTTTCATTTTAATATGTCAGAAATAGGTGTGAGGCATAATAAGTAAATAACTGCAGAATAACAATGTAATTTATCTGTCAGACTGAGAAAACTTCAGATAAGCTAATGGAATTTCCAGCTTGTTTGCTTTTTAATTTTTATTGTTGTTATTTATACATGTTCTGTTCGGTTTGGTTGGCATATGTTTTGACAGAAGCATGCTAAAAAAACCTATGTTACTTTTCTCAGCATTTTCTCTCATATAGTATTTTCTGTAAGTGTATAAATTTATAAAATGTAGACCTGTGTGGAGGAAGCAGGTTCAGGGAAGCTAAATGTTATTTTCAGTCACTTAGGGTTTTTTCTGTTTTGTGTTTAAATAGAATTTTACCAGCAATCCCAGTGTGATAAAACTCCATTTTGCTTTGGGTTTGAGTGGGCTGGGCAATTTCTAACATGACAATTTGTTACTGGAAAGTCTGGTTCACCAGAACTGGAAATCTGGCCATTACCAAGGACTCTGGATTTCTGAGACCGCTGGGGACGGCTGTGCACAGACTGCCCTGGTCGGGCTTCCTGGCAGGCGGACTCAGCTATAGGGCTGGCAGCCCTGGCACAGACCCTGGATGTTGCTAGCTTGGTGTTAGATTGAGAGCTGTCCATTTGCCAGCGTGGGTGGGTATCCAAGACGCTGTGGGATAGGAAGTCAGGTACTTCAAATCTTAGACTTTGAGGTTCAGTTTCATTTCACAGTTTTCCAAAATGAACTTGCCACCAAACAGTTGCCATTTGATATTTTCACTTCTACTAGAAATTTCAAAGATTCTACTTCTCATTGCAAACTTGATGACAATGATTTATTTAAAATTGTAGAGTTTCTCAGCTGTCATGTGCGGGCATGTAATTTTTGTGAGTTAAACTAGGAGGATTTGCCTATCAGCAACATATTTAAAAGTTAATTAGCAGCTCAGTTAGTATGGATATGGATACAACTAAAGTCTAAACTGACAAAGAGAAGATAATTAGAGAGTGTATACTCAGGCTGCAGGCTTCACACCTTTTCTTACAAAAGGCCTTGCAAATCAAACTGTACCAGCCTGGAATTTGGAAGAAGTATTACTTGAAAGCTAAAGTTCAGCTTCACAGAAGGGGGAAGATGGTATTAATAATGGATTATTGTTGGGACTGCATAATCACAATTTTACTTCACTGTTAGATACACCATTGACCTTAGCAGAAATACTGCAGTGTCAAAGTGAAATAAAGTAGTAAAGGATCAGATTTTTTGTTGCACTCACTTCAGGGAGAACTTTTTGGAAATAAAATTAAAGGTTTGTAACCATGTTGCAAATATATTAACAGTGGTGCTTAGAAGGATCATAACATACACATGTGCTTTGGGTTTGCATTTGCTGGCAGAGGGAGCTGATCCCCGGGTGGTAGTGTGGTATCCCCGCAGTTGTTTCTTGAGAGCAGAGAGTTTTCTTTTGGGTTGAGCAACAGTCCTGCTCCATAAACTGCCACAGCTTGAGCATCACTTTTCCTTCTCTCTCTGCTTTGAATCATTGTATTCTGAGAGTGGTAGATTGCTTTTGCTGGGTTTACACACACAGTGTGGCACTGTTCTGGATGACTGTATGTGCAGTTTCCCCAAGTCCCATCGTTTTCTGGAACATACTCCTTAAGCCTGTTTTGTCCTTGCTGACGATGAGCCAAGAAACAGAGCAAAAAGGCTTTCCATGCAGAAATAATGAATTATTCCATGACTGCACTCAGATTAACTAGTGTAAGGGCATTCTATTAAGGTTTGCTTAGATTTGCTCCCCAATCTTCTTCCCTCCCCTCCATTTTTTGTCAAACAAAGCCGAAACTAAACCAAGACTTTTGATGAAAATCCAAAATGTTCTTTCTGTGAAAGATGTTGTTTTGCTGAATCCCACGTTACCCATGAAAAACAGCTTGTATGAAAAATTTTCTGCCAGCCTTAATAAATAGGTTGTTTTCAGGTGGCACAGGGTTCAGGATGAATGGATGTAGTCTCTGTGCTTTCTTTAATTTATTATTTTTCTGTGTGTAGTCTTATAAAACTCTGTCACTGAGAAGTATTTGTTATGTTTGGGCAGACATTAGTTTACTTATATATTATTTTTTGGTGTGAATAGTTTTTTGTTGGTACTTGTTAATCTGAGAATAAAATAGCAATGTTTGTGTGTTAAAATGATCCTTATGCAAAAGGTTTCTACCAGGGAGAAAGAAGTCGTCATTGTACCTTCTTTGGGAAGTCATTTCAACCTATTAGCAAAATGGACTGTAATTTGTGATCTTGTGTTTACTTTTTATTTTTCTGTAGCATCAGGACTCCTGCTTGCAGAGCCCAGCCCCATTTTGCTAAATAATGTATAAATTCAGATTAAAAAAAATGGTTTATGTCCCAGGGCACTTATGATCTCATTGTAGGGAGGAAGAACACACAGACAGAGAGACGGGAAGCAAGAAGAAACAATGAGGTACTATTGGTCATCTTGATAGCGGTGCCCTCAACCCATCAACAGTCTAATATTAGATACCCCTTGTCAAGCTTTGTTAGGTGTTGTAGAAGAGGAGATTATTAAAATCTTTGGAGGGGGAGTAATAGGTTACACTGCAGATGGTTCTGAGGAGACCTTTCCAAGTGTGTAGGGCAGGGTAGGAAGCAGCACAGAGGGGGGGTTTTGAGAGTCTAGTAAATGAGTGAGAGATGTGGGAGCTGGTCTCCTGGCAGGGGCTGAGCGTGGAGCCTGGCTGGGAAGGGCTGTGAATGGGAGCCAAGCCATGGCCAAATGCCAGGAATGCCCACAATATGCTGGTAGGAGATTGGTTCTGTGATAGACACTCCTAAGTCATACACCTTGCTCCTAAAGACCTGTGTCACATACTAAAAAAGGTTCAGTTAAAATTTTTCAGTGCCTGGCTGTAAGAATTTAATCTTCCATTAAAGCACAATATTTGATTGAAATAAACGTAAAGTCTACTGTTCCCTTTACATTAGTCTGCAGCTCACCTTTTCCTCACGTTGATTTGCATAAAATTCTATCTGGAAGCATCAGAAGGATTTTGTCTGACCTGAAAGTGCCTCCACCAAAGCAGCAGAGTATTTTCAGAGGCACTCAGCTGTGTCATACCTTTGAATTTTTGTGAATGTCACTGGGAGCTGGTACACACTTCCCTGAGCTCCACTGAAGGTTCCTACCATAAAGTCCACCTAGTAAGTATCTTGTTAGGTGAAGGAGAGCACATTTGCGTGGGGAAAGGTGTGATACTCCTTTCCTCTTTGGAGGCAGGAGGTCCACAAAGGCAGAATACCACTGACGATTAACAGACAGAGTCTTATGTCTTTGGCCTAAAAAAGACAGTGGTAGTATCATTGTAAAAAATCAAAAGATGGTCTTATGTCACACCATCCCACTTTGTATATTGATCATATAACATGCTACTATCCTTTTGATCCAAGTGGCTAGTCAAGATGCGGTGCTTTGCAGATTTTTTCCAGATAGGGGAAGAGATTATGAAGGGAATGCATCAGGTATTGTTAGTTCAATTCAGTTCCTTTACAAGGAAATACAAAATCTTGAAAGCCAACAGAGAAGCAACTAAAGGCAATTTTCCTTCTTACTCCACCAGGTCCTTTCAGCTAGGACTTCAGTGTCTCATTCCTTCCTCAGTTTAAGGGCATTTCTTTGTCCTACAGTACCAATGTTTGTTCAAGTTTTTCTTCTCCTTGTTGTTCTTTCTGTCCCTGCTTCTCCACTTGTGCTATTTCTTGTTTATATGTACATCTGCCAAAAGTAACAGTGAAGAAAGCCCTACTGCCCAAGCAGTTCATCTTTCTGAGTAGATTCAGAACTGTCTTTTGGCAGGGGACAGAAGCATATGCCAATGCTTTGGGTTTGCAAACTGCTAGTATTTCAGCTATCCGCTGCCTTGAAATAGTTTATTGGACTTTTCACTAAGTAGGGCAACAATTATTGCACTGGCCTTGACATGCTTTAATCCAAGCTATAACAGTGCAATATGTGTGTTAATAATGAGTAAGTATTCTATTGGCTATAGCCTGTATGAATCATGATTTGAGTAGTCTTTGTCAAAAGATGTTTTCAATAGCTGTGTCAACTCATTGTATCAGTGCAGTGGAAAGTAGACAGACATTCTTAGACTTAATGTGATTTGCAAAGTTGATTTGAAGGGAACAAAATTGATGCACATCTTGATTAAGTCCAAAAGATATAGGAAACCTCCTTTTCTACTGTCACAATTTGCATTTTGGCTAGCTGATTGGCGGATGTGACGATTTTTTTGGCAACATTATGGTATACATTAAGCAGGTGTTTATGAAAACCTGTGTTAAGGTCAGCAAAAAACCAAGCACAACTTGCAAAATATGTTCTGTATTTCACTTCACTGCCATCCATCTTGAAGGTTTTTCAGAGAGAATCAAATAGGTTCTCTTTCCTTTGTAAAGCAGAGGTTCTCTGTCCCGCGTTACTCCGGTGTATAGGGGGAAAAAGTTAATGGTAGGTGACAAATGTGATTTTAAACCCTTTATCACAGAAAACAATTTCTGAAGTGAAAGCTGGTTTTGCCCAAAGTTACCATGGTTACTGAAATGGGGAAGGAAAAAAAAAAAGGATGATCCCTTGAGGCATTTAAAGGAGACATATGTGTTCATCTTTGTTGTCAACATGATTGTTGTACAAATTAAATAGTTAGTTCCACTTGGAATGAAATCCAGGTGGCCTTTTGCCCTCTAGACAGAGTTGTTCAGAACTGGGATTTTCCTCACCAAATCTACTGTTTGGACCTGGTGGAGGCTTTCATGCTCTTTGGCTAGATTCCTGCTAGGCGGGCTTTTCTGGGAGGAGTTTTCATACCTGAAACTGCTTTAAGAAAAAGGTGAAATTAATAAATGCTGGAACAATTGCTACAAACAATAATATCTTACCTCCCTCAATCATATTTTCTATGCACACTTAGTTTGTCTTTCTCTAAAGTAAAGCTTATCCTGGATGTGGAAATACCAACCCAGGCATGCCTGGACTCTGTCAGATTGCATTTTGGTTGGCTGTGAGATTTAAAGACAGACCTATTTTAAAGAAATTTCTATGCAGTCACGTTTCTACAATTTAGAGAATGGCCATAATTGCTGTTCCTTCTCTTTGTGAAGTGTAGAAGCTGCTACTTCATGGGAGCTAGGAGCACATATCAACCAAGCCTGCTAAGAGAAAATCTGGCCTGTTGCCTAAACTTTACACCATGCAAGAGAGAATGCTTGCGTGGAGAAGCAGGGCTGCATTTCGGCCATATAATCTAGCCAGTCCCTTTAGGAGGGGAAGATTAGGTCTTGCCCCTACCTATTAATAACCCAGTTTAAGGGCAATGGGTCCATTTTGGCCCACCTGCAAGCTGTTAAAAGCTTAGGAAGTGGCTCCAAAGTTCCTGGCCTGACAAGCTGTCATTCCTGATAATGGGATTCCTAAGGTCAGTTAGCAAGGAGCAGACCCAGAGAGAGGAGATCGTGGCAAGTGGATGCTACGATGTAATCGTTTTCTGGAGCATTGCAGATGCAGGCAGGTAAATGGAGGTGGACACTAAGGAATAGGCTTACATCTGAAATGGGAAAATTGAAGGCAGAATACCGTTGCTGTCCTTACATCTGAATCCACAAAATGGAGCAGTTCTGTTGTATGGCATTAGGAGTGCTCCACCAATCTGGGCATCATGTGGTCAAGCATGATACTAAGGTATCTTTCTCTTCTGTTAATTCCTTCGCCTCTGCTGATTTTCCATAAAATAAAGCCATCTTTCAAACTAGTAGACATCTCCCTTTTCACTGGGAAGGGCTGAAAACGGCAACACAGAAAGTGAGGTTTTTCTAGAGAGTAACTTACAGTCCTTAAATGAAACTCTTGGCTGTGGAAAAAAAGCATCTCTTTCCATATGTCATAGAGGAAGACTTGTACCCTAATCTGAGCACAGACTATTGGTGATAGCAAATATGGATAAGAGACCGTTGCTCAGTAAATTACTTTTTTGCCTCAAAGAATATAAAAAATGGTGTTCCTCTCCTTAGTGACATCTTCCTATGTGTATTCAGAAATTGTACTGATGAGTGAGCTTGTGAGCATGGGAGGTGGGTGGAGGAGATTTGCAGTGGAATTGAACTGGACAGACAAAATATGAAAAAGGCTATACCTCACTTTGATAATATTTCTTATTTCTGTGTTGGAAGAATCAATCCTTCCCGTGATTCTTTTATAGTACATTTCACCCAGGGAAACAGCTGTAAAGCCTAGGTTTGTATTGTTTCCTGTGGTCTGTTTTGAGGAATTTTCCTGTAAACATTGAGGATCAAAATAAAATCAGTGTGCTGAAATCACTTCAGGCTGATGCTACTAGGCTTTGTATGTTCCGAAGTGACTTGATGTATACAGCGCCCTCTGCATGGTCACAAACACATGATTTTATGCCCAGCAATCTATAACTTTTGGGTCAGTTGACTGTTTTCTTGATTGAAGTCACTTAGTGGCATGAATGATCATAATTTGTAGACATCTAGTTGCCTGTAAGCCTTATACACAAGGCCCACGTGGGTCAATTAATTTGACTGTCTCAGTGTTGTCAACCTAATGAAGCTATAGAAATCTTTAATATTGGTCACCTAGTAGGTATGCTTTAAACATATTCTCATGTTGTTGAAATAGTATGACAGTATAGTGGCCACATTTTAAAGTCTCTTAACATTGAAGGTTATGCAATTTGAATGAAAACTACTGGATTTTTCTAGAATATAAAAAGTCATTGTTTTTAACACTTTGATTTCCTCAAAGTTTTTTCTGACCTATTGTCTTTTTATTTCCTTTGCTTTTCAATTTAGGTTGTACTGCTGGTTGATATTTTGGGGCATTATGATAGTTCTAGTTAATAACTTCCACTTCATTTCTAAGACTTTCAGTAGTACTTTTTGATATGTCCCCTTCCTCCCTGCCCTCTCCCCCTCACCTCTCACCCCATTAAATTAATTTTTAAATCCATGAAGAAGAGGTTAATACGTACCAGGAAAGTCAAGATGAAAGAAACTGAAAATTACAAGGGTGTCTCTCAGACAATGCTGAGGAAGGAAATTAAATGCTGAATAGTTTGCTAAACCTGGGATCATGGCAAGTTTTCTGAGATCTTATGCAAATTGCGGGCACTGTACTTTAAGCACTCAGCTGTAGGCCTTATAACAATTTTTTTTCCCCTTTAAAACTTCCTAAAGCTCTTCTCCTCCCAGCCTTTTCCTTTTGTGTTTGACTCTTCTCAGCATGTGTCTGAGAGCAGTGCTCAGTGGTGCAGGCGGGATGGTGACACTGCGGGACGCTCAGCTACAGCACTGCTGTAACATCATGGGCTAATGATTCAGCTGAGCCTCTTGATTCAGCTGCAAGGTTATTCTGCTTTCCATCATCCTACAGGTCTGGGCTTTACCTCGTTTCACTGGTACAACAGTGACTTAAATAGATAACTAGCTCAGCTGAGGAAGAGCCTAGTGTGAACTGTATTTTAATACTGGGAATACCATTAGATATATCTCTCCTCATTCACCATCTCTCCCCCTTTTTTGCCTTTTCCTTTAGGAATCAAACCCATTTTGGGGAATATGTCTCTCGAGACATTTGTTGATTTTTTTTTGTGCTTTTATGAGACACCTGTATCCCCATGCTCCAAGTCATTATCTCCCTATCTTTTTCCTCCCTCTTTACTGCCGCCATTGCACTCCCTCAGGCTGCGATTCACGTTGCTAGCTTAAGTGAACTGATCACTATCCTTCTGATCTAGGCTGGTCATATGAATTCCTCCCATGGAGGAATGGAGAGAGGTGCTACCTATATTAGGATGGGCTGACTTGCCTACCAGATGTTACTTTCTTTTTCAGTTGATTACAGAGCCAACCTAGACAGCTGCCTTTGAATGAGATATCTGTTTTGGCTGGCTCAAGTAAGGTGAAATGAAACTCTCCCTGAGGAGGAACACAGTCTCTTCTTGTGTTCTGCTCTGAACCTTTAATAGAAAACCAGCTACTGGGAGGTATAGTAACGAGATGCTTACAGAAAAGACTAGATACTTGCATCTCTCCTCCAGATGGTAGTCTGCATCCTCTGCTTTCCAGTCTAAGAAACATCGGAGGCTCACTATATTGCATCCAGGTCTGGTTGAGCAGACCTGCATGCAACCGAGCAGGCTGCATAAAGCAGCTAGACCTTAAAGGAAAAGGACCAAGCAGGCTTTTGCACATTTTTCCTTATGCAAACCAAAGGAAAGTTGAACTGATCTTTATTGATTTAAGGACCAGAGATGTTCAGCTGTACTTCTGCCAGGATGGATCTGTAAAGCTGGTCACAACGTGCACCCCCATTAGATTACAGCCACTGGCCCTCAGATGCCCAGATTCTCATTGCTCTGTAACGTGACCTGTGAACCACTTCCAGTGAGGATTCCTTCCCAGAAGGGTAGGCAGTGTGGCTTGGGGTTTGGAAACATATCGTTAGTGGATCTGGATTCCTGATACCCAAATGCCATTTCATTTTCCAAATGTAAATAGACTTTTTCTTCTATATTGTTGCCAAAGTGATTAGTAGTTAAAAGATCTTTCATTGGATAGTGAGATATGAAATGCCAGGTATGAAAAGCAATACTTTAATGTTCCCATTTTTCTTTATGAAAGAATCTTTCTATATAGAAAAGGTAAAAACAAAGTTTGAAATCATTGACCTGTCTGATCTTAAAAAATCAGGAGGTAGGTTAATACATTTTTAAGGCCTGTGACCCTCAAAACCTCTCCTGTAGCACTCAGAAGTGAGGAACAGAGTGGGAGCACCTGCAATAGGTGGATGGGTAGATATTATGTGTAATTCACACTATACATATGGTGTGTACATTTGTATCTAGAAACATATATAGATGCATATATATATATATATATGTGTATAAATGTATTCATCTCCCCCTCCCCACCAGTACAGTGGGAATATATAGGAAAAAGCTATATACGGAGCTTCTGAGCAAGTTATCTGAAAAAATTGGGAGGCTAACTAGCTATAGACTTGCTTTTATTTATAAACTAGCAGATTATTCTTTGAGAGGACTAAACGTTTCCTTAAGACGCTTCCAGTAACTTCTCATGGATTTTAATCAAGAATAATATCCTCCTTCTTCCTTAGGTCAGTCCTCCTATACATTGCATGATCTTTTTTCTCATATGAGGTGATTGAAAATGCTCATACAAATAGCAGCATTTTACATTAAATTCTCTAGGTATCCGTGAGGCTCTATTGCATTTCTGTAGATCCCAGTTACTCTCATCCATATTAATTGCTGTTGGATTTTTCCACAGATTGGCTCAATTTACAATGTTTGTACCGAAGGGGAGACGCTTAGTTAGAAAAAGATGTGGTGTTAAAATGCGGTGTGTATTAAAATGCCAATAGGAAAGCTGTGGAATAACCCTTACAGCATCACATACTCCACTACAGAAGCATAGATGTGGGAAAAATTAAAAATTGTTGATCCTTTCTTCCCTGCCCCCTTTTCCCACAGAAAATGACATATGTATTTCAAACTGTATTTGCTGTAATGTCTTGCCCCCTTCTTTCCATCATTTGGTATTGCTGGACGTTTATCCAAAACCAAATCTTGATTTGCTATAGAAATCTGTTCTTGACTAGCTCAGCCACAGCACCTGAGCCCAGATTCTGGAAGAAGTGTGGCTAGAAAAGCTGCCCTCCCTTCCCCACCTGCCCCCAAGAAAATACCGTAAACAATGCCTTTTTGTCAGCTATGAGGAGCAGTGCTAAGGTATGTGCTGGCACGAGATCTGACTGAGGCACCGGGGATGTGTATCGCCTAGCCACACAGAATTAGAAGGCATGCACTCGGATTGATAACAGCGTGTGCAGACGTGATAAACACAAGAAGGCCCAGGCTGCTTTTGGGAAATGGAATAGCAACACAGAGGAGGAAACGGGATTCCCCCAGGGCCTTGTACTCAGCGAGTGGTGGGAATCGTGAATCTCCTCAGATGGGAGGGAGTTATTAATCATAAAGACTATTATGCTGTGCAAGGCATTGCTGAAACAGAACACCACCAAGCTATTTCCTATCTTATCAGGGTGCATTAATAATGCAGCAGTAATAATAGAAGTACAAATTAAAAATAACTGGATGGGCAGATAAGCAGAGTTCTTGAGATTAAGGGGATCGGGAATTGCTTCAAACAGTTAATTGCAGAGCAGCACATAGGGGGAAATTTGCCTTTGCTGTTTTGCCTTTGTTGTGTTCTTATTCTTCATCTTATCTCCATGAGCATTATTTCTAGGGCTTTTACATAGACACTAATAGGCGTAATATTTCCTCAAGATTTCAGACTGTTCTTCTTTATCTCCAAAGAAATGAAGTATCTTTTCCTGATCCATCTAATTCAGTAGGGACTAATAATGGTGAATAAGAAGAGTATTCTGATTATTAGGCGTCTTCTACATAAACCTCTTATCATTTTCTCCTCCCACTCCAAGCCCACAATAAAAAGGCAGACAAGACGTTACAAGTGTCAAATATTCAGGCTTCAGGACAAATTGATGCAGACTGTTCCCTGGAGGTTTGTAAGCTCCCTCCAGATTGCAGTGGCATGAAATCCCCAGTGTCTCTGAGTCTCTTGAGGTGTAATAGCTGGGCTGGGCAAAGAGAAATGTGAGTATCTGGTTGTCTGCAACTGGATGATTGTGCCCCTCTCCCCGTTCATTCTTGCACAGCCTATGTCTGTAAGTCACTGACCTGGCAGGGCTTTCGCTGATTTGGGGCCACTGCATGGTTCCTTTTCATAGAATTAAAATAAAGACTCAGAACCCCTGCTGGGTACCAAAATGTGCCTTCCTTAGGGGATGAGACTGCTGTCACTTTGATTTCAAGTCCTGTTTGCTAAGCAATTTTCAGGACACTCAAGTTCTGCTCTCAATGAAATAGGTATTGGAGCTAGGCCCATGTGCCATTTCACACAGCTCCATCCAAGCCACACTGGCCCACCGAGAGATAAGGCTATCAAGGGAAGCTCATTCAGCTGAATGCCCAATACACTGATGGAGAAGAAGCTTAGCAAAGAACTGCAGCACAACTATTACTCCACCGTTTTTCTGGAAAGCAACATCATTTGTGAAACAAGCAATATGGGAGCTCAGCATCAAAGACTGTAAATCATGTAATCCTGCTTTTAACATGGTTTTAGTAGTCCAAAAAGCTTCTTCGTGTAATATTATTACTGAAGAATTCAATCTACTGTACAGAATAGTTTATCACAGTTGGTTGCCACAGGAATATTCTCCATGATTTGTCAGATTAAAAGGGTGGAGAAGGCTGTTGCTGAAATATTGCTTTCTTCAGTAACAGAAGAAGAAAGCCCTTTGGAGGGGATGAGAGATAACCTGGGGAGGAGGGAGGCAAGGACAAAAGGATGTATTATCTGCACACTGATCCTGAACTTTCTTTGCATGTCATTAGTATTGTAAGTGTTCAGCACAGTTTGATGGTCAACTTCTGAAATAGAGTGGTACACTATTGCCTGGTCACTCTTCTTCATTCAGGTTGTACCTCCACTAATGTAAATGGTGTAGATTAGAACATCTTGGATGAACATAGTAGTAGGTGAATTCACCAGCTTCATGTTCAAGATGAAGCAGTGAAAGTAGGTAAACTACAGTGGCCAAATGAGAAGTGGGCAGACTCCATCGGCCTGTGCTTACTCTTGACAAGACCAGCTTGTGGAACATTTTCATCTTGTGAACTAGATGACTGAAACACTCTGAGCACATGAATTCATGTGCATGATGAAACTTTCAGGATTCATAGGCATTTTTACAGAACCTGCCAACAAACTGAGTAAACTGAGTATCTGTGATACTTGTATCCATGATCCATAGCCATCGTCCTCTGTGTCAATGCCAGCTGAGTGCATGGAGCTCTGCCTGGGGATGGATGAGGAGCCAACCGAGAGTTTATGGGTCAGGATTAAAGGGAAGGCAAGGACAGGTGACATTGTAGTGGGGGTCTGCTAGAAGCCACCTGACCAGGAAGACCAAGTGGATGAGGAGCCAACCGAGAGTTTATGGGTCAGGATTAAAGGGAAGGCAAGGACAGGTGACATTGTAGTGGGGGTCTGCTAGAAGCCACCTGACCAGGAAGACCAAGTGGATGAGGGCCTCTATAGATAGATAGGAGCAGCCTCACGTTTGCAAGCCGTGGTCCTCATGGGGGGCTTCAACCACCCTGGTATCTGTTGGAGGAACAACACAGCAGGGCATAAGTAATCCAGGAGGTTCCTGGAATGCATTGGTGACAATTTCCTTCTCCAAGTGATAGAGGAGCCAATGAGGACAGGTGCTATACTGGACCTTGTTCTCACTTACAAGGTGGGACTGGTGGGGAATGTGAAGCTCAAGAGCAGCCTCAGCTGCAGTGACCAGGAAGTGGTGGAGTTCAAGATTCTTAGGGCAGCGAGGAGGGCACACAGCAGACTCGCTACCCTGGACTTCAGGAGAGCAGACTTTGTCCTCTTCAGGTATCTGCTTAGTAGAGTACCATGGGATAAAGCCCTGGAGGGAAGAGAGGCCCAAGAAAGCTGGTTAATATTCAAGGATCATCTCCTCCAATCTCAGGAGCAGCCCAACAAAAAGGAAGTCAGGCAAAAATGCCAGGAGACCTGCATGGATGAGCAGGTAGCTCCTGGAAGAATTCAAACACAAAAAGAAAGCCTACAGAGGGTGGAAGCAAGGACAGGTAGCCTGGGAGGAATACAGAGAAATTGTCCAAGCAGTCAGGGATCACGATGGGAAAGCCAAAGCCCTGATAGAATTAAATCTGTCCAGAGACATCAAGGGCAACAAGAAAAACTTCTATAGGTACATCAGTGATAAAAGGAAGACTAGGGAGAATGTGGGCCCTCTCTGGAAGGAAATGGGAGACCTGGTTACCCGGCGCATGGAGAAGGCTGAGGTACTCAATGAATGACTTTTTTGCCTCAGTCTTCACCAGCAAGTGCTACAGCCACACCACCCAAGTCGCAGAAGGCAAAGGCACGGACTGGAGAATGAGGAACTGCCCACCACAGGAGAAGATCAGATTCGAGACTGTCTAATGAACCTAAAGGTGCACAAGTCCATGGGACCTGATGAGATGGACCACAGGTCTTGAGGGAACTGGTGGCGGAAGTGACTAAGCCACTATCCATCATATTTGAGAAGTCATGCCAGTCCAGGGAAGTTCCCGCTGACTGGAAAAGGGGAAACTAACCCCCATTTTTGAAAAGGGAAAAAAGGAAGTCCCAGGGAACTACAGGCCAGTGAGTCTCACCTCTGTGCCCAGCAAGATGATGGAGCAGATCCTCCTGGAAACTATGCTAGGGCACATGGAAAATAAGAAGGTGGTTGGTGACAGCCAACATGGCTTCACTAAGGGCAAATCATGCCTGACAGATTTGGTGGCCTTTTACGATGGGTTTGCAGTGTTGATGGATAAGGGGAGAGCAATGGACGTCATCTACCTGGACATGCGCAAAGTGTTTGACGCTGTCCTGCACGACGACCTTGTCTCTAAATTGGAGAGACATGGATTTGCTGGATGGAGCACTCGGTGGGTAAGGAATTGGCTGGATGGTCACACTCAAAGAATTGCGGTCGACGTCTTGATGTCCAAGTGGAGAGCAGTGATGAGAAGCATTCCCCAGGGCGGGGTATTGGGGCCCGTGCTGTTTAACGTCTTTGTTGGTGACATGGCCAGTGGGATTGCGTGCACCCACAGCAAGTTTGTGGATGACACCAAGCTGTGTGGTGTGGTGGACGCACTGGATGGAAGGGATGTCATCCAGAGGAACCTTGACAGGCCGGAGAGGTGGGCCCGTGCGAACCTCATGAAGTTCAACAAGGCCAAGTGCCAGGTCCCGCGCATGCATCAGGGCAATCCCAAGCACAAATACCGGCTGAGCGAGGAGTGGTTTGAGAGTAGCCCTGCAGAGAAGGACTTGGGGGTGTTGGTTGATGAGAAGCTCAATGTGACTTGGCAATGTGTGTTTGCAGCCCAGAAAGCCAACCGTATCCTGGGCTGCATCAAAAGAAGCACGACCAGCAGGTCCAGGGAGGTGATTGTCCCCGTCAACTCTGCTCTCATGAGGCCCCACCTGGAGTACTGTGCTCAGCTCTGGGGCCCCCAGCATAAGAAGGACACGGAGCTGTTGGAGCGAGTCCAGAGGAGGGCCACGAAGATGATTAGAGGGCTGGAGCACCTCTCCTGTGAAGACAGGCTGTGGGAGAGCTGGGGTTGTTCAGCCTGGAGAAGAGAAGGCTCTGGGGAGACCCTATAGCAGCCTTCTAGTACCTAAAGGGGGACTACAAGAAAGCAGGAGAGGGACTTTTACAAGGGCTTGTAGTGATAGGGCAAGGGGTAATGGCTTTAAACTGGAAGAGGGTAGGTTTAGATTAGATGTAGGGAAGAAAATCTTTACTGTGAGTGTGGTGAGGCACTGGAAGAGGTTGCCCAGAGAGGTTGTGGATGCCCCATCCCTGGCAGTGTTCAAGGCTGGGTTGGATGGGGCTTTGAGCAACCTGGTCTAGTGGAAGGTGTCCCTGCCCGTGGTAGGGGGCTTCGAACTAGATGATCTTTAAGGTCCCTTCTAACGCAAACCATTCTATGATACTCATTACCCATGATAATAGCTGCTGTCATGGTATTAAACCTATCAGTCCAAATCCAGATTCTTTTCCTTTTGTTTCCTCCCTAGAAATGTTTCACAGATGTTTTTCATCTACCTATCCATGCCTCTGATGTGCATCTTATCGTCACAAACTGCCACTGATGTCTCTAGTTGATCTCAGTTTTGCTGTTGCATCTCCTTTAGCTGGGATGCTCTCCTCACCATCACTGAACCCTCAGGTGACCTCTCTCCTGAACCTCTGACCTTTCTACCTGTGCCTGTTCCATTCTGAGCCCTGCATTTTATATGTCAACATTTCTTCTCATTCAGGAAGGCTTTTTTTGTCCTGATGTGATTTACATATGCATTAGTAAATGGTTTGCTTTTTTGTTGCATCTAAAGGGAGGGAAAGGGGAAAAAGGAAAGACATGCAATTAGTTACTGAAAACTGGAGTTAAAGTATAAAAATTGAAACTGCTCTTCTCATATGTCTGGGTCTCCCTTCACTAAATTCTCAGGCGATAATCACAAAACAACGATTAATTAGCCTATCCTTGTTCTAAGGCATTGTCGGCATCCACTGTCTCTCAGGGCTAGACTGTGGAGATTCGGTTGGGGGACTAAACAGATCTGCAAAGAGTACTACAGAGGCAAGCTACTAATATTTTCTTACAGATTTCCCAGTTACTGTCTAGACAGAAAATATACAAGGTGGGTGCCTGCCCTGCATTTATTTTTTTCCATCTCACTTTTTCAAGGAAGGTTTGTAAGAGCTGAAAGTACCTTCTAGGCTCTAAGAGTTTTCATAGGAAGACTTTTGCATCTCAGTGGTTTTTTTGTGATTTTTCTGTTTTTGGGTTTTTTTTTTTTGTGTTACACAATGATTTATATCAATCTGTCTCTCCTGCAGGGTAGTCCTAGAACGTGTGGAAACACGGATAGAGAAGATATGTTCTAGCTAGCAAGTGAGTCTAAAATACCAGACTCTGGACAAAGCTCAGCTTTTCTTTCTCTGCAAGTTACACTTACCTTTACATCTCTTAACTACCCTTCCACTTCTGTTTAACTTGCTCCCTCATAGTCCAATTCTTTTCTTTCTTTTTTACTACTGTGAGCTAGAAGACTATTCACCAAATTCTCTGGCCCCCAGGGAAATGTTTTAAAAATACACTACTAAGTAAACACGTTCATTACTTAGTCTAGGATCAAATAACCTGACAAGACAGATAAAGCAAAGCTGTGGTAACATGCTCTCTCCCTCCCTTCTTCCGGACACCTTAATCCTGCAGCACTGCCACCCACCCATACCCCTCAATCATCTCCTTGGAGGACTGTTAGCATCTTCCTCCTAACTGGCAGAGACAAAATGCCTTACTTTGCAACATGCTTACTCGTTTTGAAGTAAATGATTCAAGTCCAAATTTGTAATGGTTGTTCAAAGTCCAGCTGATAAGAAACTCAAACTGTGACTAGTTAAAGGCTGGCAACTGATTTTGATACTTTCTGGAGACTGACCTTTCATACCTCATAACAAGCTATGTTTTAGCAAATTGTGGAAATACAACAAATAAGATCTGAATCAGAAGCTTAATTGAGTATTTGTCATGTAAATGTTACTACCGGAAGTGAATTTCTTTAGAGCTAGATGTCAAAACAGGCTTCTGAACAGAAGACAAAAGGATGGAAGGCTCTGTAAGACTGACTGCTTTCTGAAACAATGTGAGCCAAATTCAGCTATGACTCTCACAAGCAGAAGGCAAATACTGAATTAAAAATGGTTGTTTCATGAACACTGTGTGTTCCTGCTGTTGGGATTTTAAGAATGGAAAGATAAATTGTATCTTGCTTTTGCCTGGCTGTGCAGTCCTTAGGGGGATGCTCACAGATCTGCTGCCCTTGTATCCACCCAGTAACACCACACATAACAGCAACATGTGCGGTAACTGGAGTTCAAGGATTATTTAGGGCAGCAGTCACCCCACAGTGGGCAGGGGGCCCTCCAACGACTGCCTTTTCCTGTGTGGAGATGTGCAAGAATTCTGTTCTTTGGATTCTCAGAGAGATGTTATGCCGGAGAAATAAAATTTTCAAAGAGACCATGAGAGCCTGTTTAATAGTTTGTATTATATCTGAAAATGGAAGCAGAATGGAGAGATACTTTCTTAAAAGGCGAGTCTTAGGACCTGATATTTTCAAAATCCAGACAGCTAGAGATTCAGAGCAGTGGAGGGAAGGCTGTTGGTGGTCTCTCAGTGAATAGACAAATAGATCAGGAAAACCAGTATGTGAATTAGCAGTCTTGACTGAGAGCCCAGGATTAAACAGGCACAGATGCTGAACAATCCTCTTGCCCCTTGAAATGGCCCTAGTCAAATAGAGCTGAGGTATGTTAATAGGTAAACTGATCTGGATACATTTTATGCAGCACCTGGTCTGTTTAGAGAACAAAATTGTCAACATGGCATCTTCCATAGTTTTCAATTCACTTCATTAAAAAAAAAAATTACAAAAATAGATCTTGATTTTTGCACCTTGGGCAGGCTGTTCCAGCAATGAAGCCTTCAGTTCACATCCCAGCCTCTGCATGGAGAAGTCAAACAAAACCACCTCTGTCATGCAGTGGTGCCTTTTAATTTACACAAACCAAATAGCTGCCAGAGACTTCATTAAGTTCAAGAGTACAGGGGAGGAGGAGGAAGGATGAGGAGGATTATAAACTGGCAAGAAGAGCTTCATATTAAGTGAGACGTTAATTTGCATTTGCTGATATTTAGTTGAGCTTGAAAGTAAAGGCTGTTGTAACCGTATAGTATAAAAATGCTTTTGCTTGTGCTTTTTTCCCCCATTAAGAAGCCAATTTGTCTGTGTTTTACTGATCTTAGAGATAAGACAGATAAGGAGAGAAGTGAACCTTCCTTTCAATTCAGACTGAAAAAACCCCCAGTGTTACTCCTAGCTCCATCTAGACATGCCTTTGTCATCATGGTTTAGATCTGGTCCCTTTGAAGAATTTCTTTTGAGTAGATGTTAAAAACGTCACAAAAGAATTAAGGAAGGAAAGTAAGAATGAACTGGAAATTCTTAGACCTTGCCTGACTCAGAACTTTGCCTTCGCAGAAAGTACACAAGGTGGTAGATAAATCATTATTGCAGATTAAGCAATAATTTTTATGTTGTGTAAATTGCTGTATTTCATCATTTATGCTCATCCAACCCTTATACTTGTGGATCTGTAAGAATGTCACTTGCAATTCATGAGTTTTCTTTGAATTACCAGGGAGTACAAGCAGATGAGACAATACTGAAAAACTTAACTGATAACAGAAGGTAGTGTAATTTAGTATAAATCAGATACAGAATACAGTTCAGAGATTAAAGCAGTATATTGTGATTAAGAGGGGTTCCTTGGAAATACTTCTTCCTTTTCTTTTGACCATGTGGGGTTTTCTTTTCCTCTTTAAAAATAATTGTATTTAATACAGCTGTTGATGTGCAGAGGGAATACAGGCTAAGCAAAGGAGACTGACAGGAGCAGTATCAAAAGTGTAAATGGAGGTGCATGAGGACCAGTGTGCTGTGCTCATCTTCTTTCTTTTGTTGTGCTTTTCAGCTACTCCATATCACAAATACCCAATTTTTTTTGTTGTTGTTTGGTCATAGAGAGGTTACAAGGATGCTTCTGATGTATTTGCATTGATTCTGCTTTAGGCTGCTGAATATTGTTCTCGGAGGACATTCATTGCTATGTGCTTCTGACAGACAAAGAGAAATAATTTCCAACTGAGAAATTAGGTGCTTCTGAGGACTAGCCTTTTAGAATAGTGTCTGCAGTCAGGAAGGCTAATCGTCCAAATGATAGACATGCATGGTTGACTTTCCTCTTTATGCAGCCTTGATTGAGACACGATGAGCATGCTGCTGGCCTTCGCAGGGGATAATTTTGTTAGAACAATGTCCTCCGGGAAAGGCTTTTATACAGCAAGGATGACAAGTGTGGCAAATTGCTTACAAACCCCAGACCTAGAGGCTTCTCTTTGTGAAAGCTGCCAGCCCACAGTACAGCAGTGCTGCAAAGCTGGAATTCAATAGCTGTTTCTGCTGCTGTAAAAAGTGTAACTTTTTTCCTAAACTCTTTGCTTATTTTCTCAGAAGGCTTGTTTTCACAGGATCAACAGGTTTGGGAGGCCCAGAGTACATGAAAACAGAACAGAACCAAACGCTTACAGTGAGGACTGCTTGTTTTTATACCAGTAACAAGAGAAGCGATCACCTCCTGATGAAGTGAAATAGGGCACTATCTTCTTTCCATTCCATTTCTGATATAGAAAGTTGTCTGTGGCAACTTCAGTCTCTTGCCCTCTAGTGTTCTTGCTTTTTATTTTTTCTATTTCTGTTGTTAACTGACAGCAGCTGCCAAAAACATTATATCCCATTCCATTTCTTACATACTTTATAGAAACTGCACCACAAGTACATAGTTTGTGATGTGCTGGTCTTCTGATCTGTGTGTCTTCTGATATATTGCATGATGGCAAGGGCTCTTGTTCTAATTGCTTACAGTCTCATAAGCAGAAATGGTCTCTGCAGTGAAATGAAGAGGCAGGGCATCATTACCACAATGGGTGACAGATCCGAAAGGATTTGTAATTTCAGGACTTGTAAATTCAGGATTTATAATTTATAATTTCAGTTCATTAATGACTGTGATATTTAACTCTTCCAGCCTGCCCTTTTATTAGCTGTGTCTAGTTTTCTGGACTGCAATACCACTCTTACTCTGCAGATAACAGCCCCTGTCTACAGCTTGCCCCTCATTGCCTTATGTCTTTCCTTCCAGGAATATGGTCCATCCATGCTGTCTTCCTTAGTGGCACTTTTTCATCCTCCCACGTTCATCTCAGGGCTGTCTTCTGTGTTGTCTCCCTTTTTTGGAATCTGTCTTTTCCTCTTACACCAGGCTGTGTCTTCACTCCCATCCAGCTTTCCCCAGTTGTCCTGCTGACCTTACTGAGTTATAAAAGGGGAGGAAGATGCCTGAGCCACAGCAGAAGACAATGATCGAGTAGATCAGGGCAGAGCTCTGTGAGAGCAGCTCTGCTGATCAGTGCTTATTTACATCTGCTCAAGATCTGGTGCCGAAAATCTTAGGAACTTGCACCTAATTCATCGTGTCTTATTTTCTTTACAGATAGAAGAATTAAGCAAGTACTTGGTTTCACTCTGGTTATGTGAAAAGAGGTATACAGAAGAACTGTAATTGGTCCAGATGCCATTACTGCAATATCAAATGTCTGTATTAGCTGTATTAGTATTTGAGATATTGCTTGCTAGAAGCAGCATTTTAACAGACTTACCAAAGACAGAATCTTCACGTTATTTTCCCTCCTGCTCAGCTAATGCTGCTGCTCACTCTGTGTGGGCCAGAGTGGGGCTACCAGCTCCCCCTTACCCTCCGTGACCTCTCTCTGCTGCCTTCTAATGTCAGGATCTGCTACTATTTTTCCCGTAATTCTTTTTATTTCTGCTGATGCCATGAGCTTTATTGTACCTTTAGGAAGTATTTATATGTTATGAATTATATTTTACTCCCACACTGGTTTCTCTTTTCATAAACAAACCTTACAAAAATCTCTGCGTTGGGCAGTTACATATAAATTTGATCCTTTTGTTTTTTTCACAGAGAGGATAAGGTAAATGATGGATTGCATTAATAAAAAAAAAGCATATTGCTGTATGTAAACTGGTCCCTTATGGTATAATATACCTCTCTTCAGCCTGTATCAACAATGTGTTGAACAAGGCATTCATTTAGAAAAGGGGAAAAATATCACCTAGCCTGAAAGTTTAAGCCTACAGTATTAGTGAAGCATACAGACGCTTCTTTGTCTAAACAGTGTGCAAAGGAGAAAAAGGCCAGAAACGACCCACCTGGAATATGGAAACTTTGGGACCATAAATGAAGAACCCCATTTTCACTTTAACAAAGAGTGTGTTTGGAGGCATGCTCATTATTTATTAGTATGTTCACTCAGAAAGAAACGCAAAAGCTAAATAGGCTGTTCTGGCTTACGCACACAGTGGGACATGACAGAGTTCTCATGTTTTCTGTTGAACATAACTGTAGATGTTGTGTCAGGATGCACGCTAGTAATCCTAGAGAATAATCCAGGCAAATCCTGGCCTCTTCCAGCCCACCCCTCCATCAAGAGAACTGTTGTCATGTGGAATTAAAGTACTCCTGAAATGACTTACCATGCCTGTTACATCATATTCCTATTTGCAACTCTCTGGAGGTTATCAGCACAGTTAATTCATGTGCCATGGATATTCTTGAAGTTAACATCACAAATCAAAGTATATTTATAGTATTGGTTTAGAAGTCAGATAGTTAGAAATGTGTACATATTAAAAAAAAGAAAACCCTCATCATTCAGCCAAAAAAGTAACGCTGGATTTTCTGTCATTAAACTGACAGGATGTTATAGCTGCTGTAAATAATAGTGACTGCTAAAATCTTTTGGCCTCCCCAGTGTACAAATCAACCAAACATGGATTAACTAGTTTCCTCTAATGTGGTTTGCACTAATCCAATATCCTCTGATAACAGGAGAAGGCCTTTAATTAGAACAATTTGGTTTCTCTTCTGTGTATGCTGTGGCTTCTCAGAAAACACTCGTTAGCTTTATGGAGTTCAAAGTCAAGTAAACTTAAAAAATCTATTACCTGAATGATGCCTGGGGACCTCTGTGCAGGGCTTTTGGTGGGACACTGGGGTTGGATGCATGCATCTTGAGGCTTGGATGAGAAGTCATTTGAACATTACCAGAAATGAGATGGACAGATTGCTCCTTCCCCTTCCTTAGACTGGAAAGCCTGCAGACGGGTGGTACTGTGGCCATGTTCTCAGTCCCCCATGTGCTTCACTTCATACAGGAATGATGAGAGGGATAATAGGGGCTCTAGGCAGCTCCTGACCTTCCTTGTGTGTTTGCACTATCTTTTGTTCTCAGTTGCAAGAGCTGAAGAGCTGCAGAGCTCTCTCGTGTACTTTCAGTGGCCCTGCCAGCAGCCATTGCTTCTGCCTGAGAGTTTTTGGAGTGGTACATGCTCCTGCAGCATTTCCTTTGCTCATGGCATGCCATTGTCACAGTGATCCCATATGGGGCTGTCCAGTGGGAATACAGATTTCCCAGATATGCTGCTTTACCTTGGGAGGCCCTTACATTGTGTGTATTACATGAATATTGGATTCAGCAGCTCAATGACTTTGTTGTGCTGCTGCAGAGAAATACAGAAACCAAATTCCTCTCTGAGGCTGACAGGTAGACAGACTGGCAGCAGCCATCTGAGTTGAATGGTTTCATTTTCATGTTTTAACAAAAAACAGGATGAAGGTTATTAAAGGTGACAGTAGTAGAAGACAGATTCTTTGGCAGTTTCTGCACTTTCGCCCTTCCCTGGATGCATTATTTTCTTCAACCTGTAACCACTTTACTTTCTGGTAATGTCACCTTTGCTCTCTTCTGCCCCTTTTGGTCATCAAATTTATAGCAAAATGATTAGGGGTTGGAGGGAAAGAGATGGGGAGAGAGAGTAGAGGTTGAACATGAGAAGCAGTAGTAAGTTACTTTACTAGAATACAAGCAGGCTGGTGGCTGAATAGCTTCACTGCAATTTTCTTGTAACAAAGCAGAAAATTGCCCAGCATGGATGCCTGAAACATCTCCGAGTTCTCGCTGAGGATGGGGAAATGTTTAGCATCTAATAGCTAATATATTCTCAAGAACCTCAGAAGATGACTCTTACGTAGCTTGTGTTTGGGTTTGTTAGGATTTTCAGTGTGTGCAATTAGCTGAACCCTTCAAAGGTTGGTGTTCTTCCCAGAAAACCAGGCTTGCTCCTATTTAGCAATTCTGTAGACTTTCCCCACTTTGGGGTAATCAACAGCTGGTCAGGGAGCACCTTAACGTGGTCATAGTGCCAGAGATGTGCCAAACAATTTTAATGGGGTTTAAGATTTAAGCAAGGTTGTCAAGTCTCATGTGATGCATATGAGACTGACTGCAGCTGAACCTCATCGCAAGGTCCCCTATGGCCAAGACTGCATCTCCTAGTATTGAAGCCTGATGAAGCCTCTTTCCCACTTTCTGAGCGGCTGACTGATGTGTTAACTAGCCGTGGCTGGTGTCTTGGGCCAAGGAGGAGGAGAGGTGCGGCTGGAGCAGTACATTTCACACACTAGCTCTGGGGCTCTTGCACCACGCAAGTGGACATGTGCTGTCCCATGTGCACAACGTGCTGGTATGTGACTCGGCACATGGAGTTTCATGTACTGGAACAGGAGAATGATGAATCTAACCAGACATCTGTTTTTGACTCCTTCAATAGACATTTTACACTCTCAAGAGGTACATTATACCCACGTGGGTTTTCTGTTGACTACCTAAGCATGCACTTACAGTCCTTCACTGCATAAACCAGTCTTGCACATCAGTTGTGAATTTGGCTCTGTTGCAGAACAGTAATGATTTGAGCAGCTGGGAATCAGAGAAAAGAGGAAGAGTGAGGAGAGAAAAGGAAGCTACATCTCTGTCTTAGTGAACACAGACATTTTTAAAGACTTTACTGGGGAGAAGAATATTTATTTGCTACACAGTAATTTTGCAGTGTAAATGATCATCTCAGATGAACTCATGCTAAAAAATGACCTCTCCATTTCTTCTTTTTTTTTTCTTCCTTTTTTAAATACATTTGGAACCTTTTGAGAAGGCTGTGTATAAAAGTATTGAAACTCCCAGCTTGGGGGAGAGAACATTGATTTTATCATTTTGTGTAGACACATACATGCACAGGCAGAAGCCAAGTCACTGAAATAGTCTGTAACAAATGGATCTGATCCAGAAAAGTCTATGTAATTAGATTAGCCTTTGGCCTGGCAAACACTTCATAAAGTTCTGTTAATACAATGTGAGAGAGCTAGTAAAATAAAGAGGGATTTATCATTGGCTGAACTCGGAAAAAAAAACCCAACCCGATTCTTTTTTGATTTCATGTCAATGAATGCACTGGATAAATTTATTTATCGGTTGGTCACTATAAGGGTGTTAAACTAGGAATACTCAGCTACCAATCTCCCTATTTTTTAGAGCAGTATTTTAAAAATCTTTACAGCTCTCAGATGAGACAGTTTCCTCTTCCATCATGCACTGAAAAATTGATCTTTAGTGGCAGTTATTGTTGTTGTTTTTATCTTTGTCATCAGTTTGTTCAGTGTTGTTTCAATGATCTTCTAAGTCAGACTGGAAAAACAGATGACATAGGACCTGGTTATGGACCAGGTCCAAATGACCAGAGGAAAACAGTCTGAGCTGTGGCATAACACATGGGTGAGAGAGCAGAAGCTTTGGCAGAGCGCAGCAAGGGCCCACCTCTGTTCCTATTCCTCTAAAGGTAACAGGAATTTTATCACTGGCTTCAGTGGTAGCCTAATTAGGTCTCTGAAGGCTTTTGAAAAATCCCCCTTGACATCTGATGACTGTTCCCTGCGGTGTCAGTGGAAAAGTATGCATCTTCTGTCAGTCCAAAAGATGGCTCCACATGGAACTTTTTTTTTTTTTGCTGCAAATTAACATTATAGCACTTCTTTTGTCACCGTGCAGCTGAAGAGAAGTGCAGCCGTGTCCGTGAAATACAGCATGAGTTTGTTATGAACACAGACAAATGGCACAGTAGGTTAATGCAATAGTCTATCTCTAGACATCTGGGCTCACACCCTTGCTCAGACCTTGTGTAAAAATGAGTTTGTAGCCCAGAGGACTCTTTAGTACACCTCATTCACAGTACTCCTGCATGTTTTGGCAGGTTTCCATCTCTGGCCAGAAGAGGCTTAGGACTGGAATAGCAGTAGAGCATTTCGAGGTGAGAAATGAAGAGTGCTGATAGAGACCTGCAAGAAAACTGTTCAGACTGTGTCTATGGTGGATTAATAGAAATACCACCAATCCCATGCAGCATTTTTGGTGCTTGTTTGGACACTTCCACAGTGCCATTTGTTCCAGGTGGTTACAGTCCTGCACCTTTATGCCTTGCCTGTGTGCCTGAATGATACTGTAAGGAAGGTGAGATCCTGCAAGTTCTGGGACTACTTAACACTTACTCTGTCAGTAATTTTGAAATTTGAGGCTATGTTGAGCAATACCTTACTTTTGAAAAACTTCATTCCATAGAATTTATCAGGAGAGAGTAGTATTTAGCCTGATAAAGTGTTGATTCATCGATTGTCAGATGCTGAGGGCAAAGAGATGATCTTTTCTCCTCAAGATAGTAGAGTATCTTACAATGTAATTAATAGCGTTTACCTAATGAGTCACTATAGCAAGGCCCAGAGAATTGAGTTGTATATGAATGTATAATGGAATGGAAGGAAGGAGGAGAAAACCTGCTCTTGAAGGCATTGAGCATGGGTGGAGATGCAAGGACATCAAATAGATCCATACAAACTCATGAACATGCCTATGTGTATTTGGCAAAGATTAGGTCAGTGGTCTATACAGTCCCGTCTCCTGCTGCCTCAATGAAAGGCCATTGCCTGGTGATTTAAAGGACACCTTAAACTAAGTTGCAAACTGTGCAGCAGCATTGGCTGGGGAAAAGGAGAGGAAGGATTCTTTCCTAACACCTGTGGACAATTAGGTGACAGGTGTGGTAGGAGGTTTTATTATTCGAAGGTTCCCCATGGGACCATAACTGCAGAACAAATCCTGTTAAGGTCTGTTGTGGTTTAACCCCAGCCAGCAACTAAGCACCACGCAGCCACTCACTCACTTCCCCCTCCCCCCTGCCCCAGGATGGGGGAGAGAATCAGGAAAGGAAAAAAAGTAAAACTCGTGAGTTGAGATAAGAACAGTTTAATAGGACAGAAAGGAAGAAACTAATAATTATAATAATAACAATAATAAAGCAACAACAATAATAATAATAAAAGAAGTGGAATATACAAAACAAGTGATGCACAGTGCAATTGCTCACCACTCACCGACTGATGCCCAGTCAGTTCCTGAGCAGCGGGAGTGCATGCATCCCAGGCCAACTCCCCCCAGTTTATATGCTGGGCATGACATCACATGATATGGAATACCCCTTTGGCCAGTTTGGGTCAGCTGTCCTGCCTGTGTCCCCTCCCAACTTCTTGTGCCCCTCCAGCCTTCTTGCTGGCTGGGCATAGGAAGCTGAAAAATCCTTGACTTAGTCTAAACATTACTTGGCAACAACTGAAAACATCAGTGTGTTGTCAACATTCTTCTCATACTGAACCCAAAACACAACACTATACCAGCTACTAGAAAGAAAAATTATCCCAGCCGAAACCAGGACAAGGTCACACCACCATCCAGACACTAAAAAAAAAATAATCCAGTTACAGTGTTTACGTTAATAGCCTTATGTAGTAGTGAGTACTGCATATTGAAGGGAAATGCTTGGTATTATAATTCCTACAGTTACTTTCCCTGCTTGAGAATTCAAAGTGAATTTTTTATTTAAGCATCTATCATGAGGTGTTAGAACTAGAAAAGCCAGCTTCATCTTCCTGTCATTTATAAACCTTTCACTTACTATAGTTTCCAGTATTTCAACAGCAAATTTCCCAATGTACGGAGGGTAGCTGAACCTCAACATAGGGATGATGTCCCATACTGATGCAGAGGGTGTTTCAAGTGTTTGGCCATGCATAGGCTTTCTTCCTTCTCTTCACCAAGGGCATCAGCAGAGTTAAAGTAATTGCCTGCGTTCAAGCCCTGGGGGAGATATTTAGCCCTTGGGGCAATGGTGGTCCCCAGCTAGCCCTTCTTTTTCTCTTCTGAGGAAGAAGGTGGTGGATGAGGTGGAGGAATCTCGAAGGCCAAGTCCAGCCCCTGATCCCCAGCCCCCAGGTATGCTCCTCTTTCCAAAGAGTTTGACTATTGTTCTTAAGAGTTTCCTCTATTGTGAAGGACCCAGTTTTGGGGGTTACTCTGACCATGATGTCCCTTTCTTACTTTTGTTCATTCTTTCTAGTGAAACCTTTTCCTTCCAGCCCGAAAAGATCCCATTAATCTTGAAGAGTTGAATTGACTTAAACAAGTTGAAGTTCTATGATTAGCTAATCTGTCTGAAAGATAGTTTGTGGATAAAGTCGGTGGGCCAGGATTTCATCTCATATATTTTGGCTTGTCTGTGCATGAATATTGACAAATATTTTTAAAACATTTTAAATATCTACCTATCATGTTTCTTTAGAGCAGTTCTGTATACTCCTCCGCTACATTTTTATTCTTATGCAGGAACTATTTGTAAAGGGTTTATTATATAGATTTCTACATGCTTTTCTAGGTTTATACATGAAAAGCATTCCTGCTTTTCTTTTGCAGACTCCCGGAAAATGTAGATTCAGGATAGTATGCCATGTATGCCTGCAGAAACTTCAAAGTTTTCTGCACAAAAATGTGTTGGCTTTTAGGCTGGATTTGGGGGTGTCTTTTTTTTTAACTTGTCTTGTTTCATGTTAAGATAATGAATCGGGTTTATTAGTGGGGAAACGTGGTGAATGTTTGTAGACTTTGCTCTGAGTGTGCATCTCGAGAGAGAGTAACGAAGTATAGATTAGCTCTACAAAATACATGTTACACTACTTCAAAAAGATACCATAATTGTGTGATTAGAACTCTTTATAAATATCAATTTGCTCAATCTTATTTTTCTCAATTTTATGGAGTCTAATGTCAAGGTTTTAAATTTTTTTTTTTTTTTTTCTACTGGGATTTTCTTAACTCTTTCAGTACTTAAGTGTTTAATACATGCCCAGTTAGTAGGTCTAGTTCTACTAAAGCAACAACTTAATTATCTAATGTAATTTTTTGTATCAGTAGCTATATTTCAGGATAGCTGCTCTCTGTCAGGTCATGCTAGTTCCCAATATTAATCTAATCAGGTTGTTTGAAAACTGATGGAATTGATTGAAATTTGAACTAGTGATTGAGCTAAAAATAGGTGAAAATTTTTCAATCTGTTTTTGTTTGTTTGGTTTTTCATTTGTGGGTTTTTTTACCCGCAAAACCAAATTTGGGTTGACAGTACTCCATAAGTATGGAATTATTTTCATTTCAAAATTACTTTTTGTTTATATAATGCATCATATAAATGACACTTTCAAAGTATTTTTAAAGTCAGTGAGAGGAAAATACTTTGTTTTACCAACACAGACATTTAAAATTAATTCTAAAAAATTTCAGCATTTCTCAGAAAATTTCAGTCTTGTGGATTTTTATTTCTATTCAAAATAAAATCATATTTTGTAATATCAAAGTTTCTATCCTGCCAAAATAGAAATTCTGAGTGTGGGATTTTTAAAGATGTAATTGAAAGTTGTCAAGTTAAAATGTGTTTGGGATTTCTTGTAACCAAAAGAGCTTCAACTGTATATGTTGCAACAAGATACAAATTCTCAATTAAGATATGCATAAGTGGGAGTCCTTCTCTTACTAAGGGAAAAAGAAGGCATTTTGCAAAATTTGCTGGCTGATCTGAGTTTTGAATTTTAACTTCAGGGAAATAAGTGTCGCATTCCAGATGTTCAGCAAGACAGGCTTTGAGTTCATCCCTGCCCTTTTGGGGGACAGGGGACTATGTTTTAATGGAGATATTTGCAACAGTGAGTGTCAGTTGCTGGAACTGAGTGACTTGATCCAGTTGCATCTGTATGGTCTATAGGGGCTGAGCTCCATAGGATCCAGAATGCCACCTTCTCCTACAGTGTCTAGGATTTCCTATCTGATGAGCTGAGGTTTGCTCCAGTCTTCAGAGGTAATTAAAAGTGATTAAAATATATCCAGATGAGAAGTTTGGGGTTCAAGTGTTTTTCTGAGGTTCATGTTAATATAGCAGTCTAGGTATAATCTGCTAGGTATTAAAAATATCTGTCTTGTGTTATGGCTATAGAAAATAATGGCATCCCGAAACAGCAAATAAACCACCTTACTCTAATGGAAATCACTGGAGAGCCAAGGTAGCTGATGCATAAAGCAGGTTCCATGTAACATATTCCGGCATTGGTATACCTCATTAATGGTAGAAACTTTTGTGCCAGGTGAGCTAGTAGGAGGGATTCTAAGTCACTCTTATCTGGAAGTCATTATAGATTAATGACATTTTCTTCCTCATGCCTTTGTCCATCTGGTCACTTGCAATATTTCAGAATACATTTCAGAGGATGTTACAGTCTGTGGATGTTCCTGCAGCAAGAGACATAGTAAATTAGACTTACTGTGCATGTCAGTGAGCTATACAGAAAAGATTTGAACCATAGACCAGAATAGTTTGGAAAGAGTTATTATGATCTGTCAAGTCAATAATTCACATTTTAGAAAAGCCCTCGGTATAAATTTACAGTTTGGATTCATTTTACAACCTATCAGGCCATTAATCAGGGCTTTGTAAGGTCCCCTAATGCAGTTTTATATAATCTGTATTTTTATGTTTTGACATGATGGACTGTAACAGCTTAATTAAAATAATATTAAGAGGTTTCCTGAATCCCACACTATCCAAGGACATCCAGAGATAGTCACTCCATTGAAAATGTACCCTGTTCTATCTTGTTATTACACAGAGAATGGGATATGTCCTGAAGCATCTTGACAGAGACCACATTTCTTGCAACGTCTATGCAAATTGGTAGAAATTAATGACAGAATGAATTTCCTTTACTTTGGCGAGTTCATATGCAATATTCACCTTACCAAAACTTGTATTGAATATTAGCTAATGCGCATTCACGTGCAGTCAGGTAAGATGTGCAGCATTTAACAGAAATACAGTAAGAGCAGTGGTATAGAGAAAGTTGTGTGTGAACCATGACATATTACCATTTATTAGGCTTTATGTTATTGAATAATCTGAGTCAAAAGCCAGATGTAAATATACCCAAAGTTGAGATACACACTATCTAAAGTAAGATCTATATCCCAATTTTTTCTTTGTATAGCAAAAATACTATGTAAGAATGAAAGATACTTGGCTATTAAAGAGATAAGCACAGAGCTGCATGGCTTGCAGCACTCACAGTTGAGTGTTGCTGTGAGGACAGTCCTTAAAAAAATGAAGGGCTAATGTACAGCTATAGTACTGGACAACAAGTGATAAAGGCAGCTTTAGAAGTGCAATTAAAACCCCACACTGTTAATTTTTCACCGTAATAGTTGTCATAATGCCTGTGACTACCTGAGGCTTCCCAGCTGGACAGATTTGTGGTCCATTCTGTCTAAATGTGGTACTGTCACTTCCAGGAACTACTTGGAAGGAAAGAAGTGAGGAAAACCCAAGTTGATCCAAGTTAGGGCTTTGGCTCCACCAGTGAAAACCTGAATATTGTTGTGGTTGGCATGACTCTCGTTTGGATTCTGGCCCAACCCCGGCCGCACTCACTTTCTGTGCTTCTCACGTTTTGTACTGATGTATATGATCAGTCTGTACTCAAGCAGTCCCACTTACTTCAAGACATACCTTTTTCAGGTTTTGTGGTATAAAACCATCCTTCACCAGACAGACAGGCAGTAGAGCTGTCTCCCTCCCTACCACACAGTGCTGATTTAGGATCACGTTTCTATTTGAAGTTTGAATACTTTATCAAGATTCATTCTGTGCTGCACATTAAAAATCAGTCTGTAAGTGATATTTGTTGTGTTATCTTCTTCCTTTTACCATTCCAGTATATTTTACCTTACTGGTTCTGCTTATTCTCTGATCTACTGTGGGAAGATGTGTCTTAAAAAAACCCAAACCAACCCCTCAACCCCTCCCCCCTTTTTTCCTTCATTAATCTCTCTATTTTGTGATGAGTGACAAAACGTTACAGGGCATCAGAGATCATTTCTTCCCTGATACTAAGCTACAGTAGCGACAAGCATGGAGGATGAATTATCTTAAAATGAAAGATCCCTTTATTGCTCAAGAGAAGGCTAGTTGCTTCAATCATTTGTGAAACCTGTGCGCTGACTGTTACTTTCATAGCCATTGTCTGGCATGCAGTGCCACTGATGACAAATAGCAGAGTTACCACAGAAATTTTCATAGTAGGTGGAAAAGCACTGTTTAAAGAGATGGATTTAGAAACAGATTCATTGGTGTAATAGCTAGGATATCTGCAGTAGTGTCAACAGAGATGCAATGTCTCTCCAGGGATTGTTACCCACCAAAGGCACAAAGGCCTTTGCTGAGTGATCTCAGTTTTGAAAATGCTGGATCTCATTGTTGATTCATGGTGACATCATTGTGACCAAAGTGGAAATTGTAATATTTTAGAGGAGATGAAGCAGCCAGCTCTGTCACCCACCTCTGAGAGAGGATGGAGCCATAGAATTGTTGCCTGGCCAACCTCATCAAGGTCCTCCACTTGTTCTTGTCCACCACCAGATCACTCTGCCTGCCTGCATGAGAACAGAGAGAAGTCAAATTGTCAGTGTAGTTCAGGCTAGCTGAAGGTGAAGCCTTCTTGAGCAGCTCCTAAGTGATCAAGAGCTTGATCTTTAGAAAATAAGCTTGTGTGGCTGATGCAGTCCCCATCCTGGTGATAGGTGCAATGGAAGGAGCCTTGCTTGGTTATATAGAGTCCAGAATAAGATTATTCTTAGCTATTTAAATAACCTGCCTAGAAAACTGATCACCCTAGACTTAGGATTTGACAAGGAGGGATCACTCTGGCACTTAAAATGAAAGTTTTTTTTAAGCCATGTGGGACTAAAGCAAACTTCATTAAACCTCTATTTTCATCATCTTGCTCATATTTGTCAATGGTGATTATAGCCCTTAACTATTGCTACTCTACCGCCGGATGTGAATTATCAGCAAAGGAGCTGATTTGCCCTGTGCTTCTCTGTTAGATTATTCATTAAGAAACATAAAAGCTTTTCAAAACAGTCAAAACTACCTGCTCCTTTGATACATGCTTCACCTAGATATCAGGAAGAGGTAAAGTGCTTGCCATTGTCTTGGTTTGTAATGTTTGTCCAATACCTTGTTAAACTGAGGTTTTGAAACCCAAATACAAATGCATTTTTGCATTTGTATTAAGCAGCTCAGCCTGTCTAGTGTCACAATGAGGATTGTTTTAAAGGTGCACCTGGAAACCAAGGTGCATAAAATAATCTTGTATAACTAGCAGCTTAGGGACAAAGTACTATTATGGCAAAGTTTTACTTTAAAAAAGCTCTTGTAATGCCCATTGCATTCATACTCCATAAGTCCTTGTTTTGTGTTTTGGTCATGGAAAAAGCTAATAGTACTCAATAAAAAAAAAATATTTGCAGGACTCAACAAAGTTCGTTTTTATAGTTCTTGTGGACAGCAGCTGCAGGCTATCAGCCTGGACCCTTGATAAATGGTTTTGACATTTCCTACAGACACCCCTCATGAAAAAGGCTTTTTATTTATTCTCAGATGTTGATTTCTGCATTATTGATCAAGTGCCATTCATTAAAGGCTGCTACTTGCTAGAAGAATTACACAGTCCCTAAGCTACACACAACATAATGAATTATTCTGTTGACGAACAGCAACATTAAAGGAATGTTAAGGTTGCATGGTTAAGCGCTCAAAAGTCAGGAAATGGCAGTTGAGGTTGAAGACGATGGGAATTTTGCCTGAATTAAGATTGCAGAATTACAGCTGAGGGCATGTACAAAAACTACTAACAAGCACTGGATATTCTTTCTAGGGTAAGTGGTTAGTTACCTGATCTACTCACAAACACTGCTGTTATTTATTGTAGCATTTAACAAGGCAGCAAGCAGTGGATGAAATCGTTAGTGGTAGGGGTCACTAGGCAGATGGGCACTTTGTTGGCTGTTTCTCATTGCTATAGAGTTGCATTCATCAAGGAAGGGGTTTAGTAGCAGTGTTATGCTGTATACTACAGCTGAGGGTAAAAGAAGTTAGTGTCTCCCTGTGACACGAGGCAAGTTTCATTTGTCAAAGTACTGTTTCCATTAAGTTCTCTGGGGGTTCCTGTTTAGTTTTCTTTCTGTCTTTTTTTGTTTGTCTGCCTCTCTGGTTTGGTATCATTTTAATTCTGTTATTTAGCTATTATGTTCAGTACAAAAAACACAGGAAAGCATTACAGTCCTGATGTCTTGGTTCTGTGATCAGACAGATCAGGAGCAGTGCTAAGCATACCGTACCATCCCTCTTGCCTGCATGACTGGATTTCTTCCGATGGGAACGCAGGTTGCAGTGGAGATGAGCTGCACTGTAGATGGAGTCAGATGCATGCCCAGGAACCAATACCGCAGAGTACAACACAGAGATCATTTGCACCAGCAGTGTAGTCTTAGCTAATATGTCTTTGGATTTTTCCAAGTAAGGAAGAACATCCGTGTACCACCAGAGGCTGTGTTTGCTGATCCCCAGCTTTTAGGAACAAATTTGCTCAGACATATGACTTCCTTGGATTTACTTTCCTTCAGGGGTAAGATTCAGGTTGTAGTGCCTTCTAGAGGATACTGAAAATCCCAACACGATGTTCACTACTGGTCAGAAAGCAATTGAATGTTAGTACTGGGGAAGGCATTAAAAAAAAAAAAAAAATCTGAGGAAGGAGAAGCAACCAGAGCCTCAGCAACAGGTTCTGGAGGAGCTGGGAGAGGCAGCTTCATGTACTGTATGTACCCATGGGAGACCTTTCTGGGGCACTCCTCTCCACCCGCCCAAAAGGAGTGACAGCATCCCACAAACGGCACTATGAACATGCCCAAGCCCAATAATGTCCCGAATGGGCTATAGATTTGATTCAGACTACAGGTTGTCTCATCAGAGCCTGTGGTTCTCTCCTGATAGTTTAAGTTCCCCCTAGTTTGTGTCTTGGCAGGATGCAAGTGGCATGTGGGCTGTGCAGGTATTGGCAAGGCACAGCTCAGACGGGACCAGTGGGATGCCAGTGCAGACCACCACAGTAGAAGGCTCACAAGGCAGACTGTTGAGTCGCTGTTGGAGATGGGATATTATGGAGTTATGTGAACCTTTAGATGCAACTTGTATGGTCTTCTGGGACTGGCAGAATGAAGAACCGCCCACCGTAGGAGAAGATCAGGTTTGTGACCATCTAAGGAACCTAAAGGTGCACAAGTCCATGGGACCTGATGAGGTGGATCCATGGGTCCTGAGGGAACTGGTGGCGGAAGTGACTAAGCCACTATCCATCATATTTGAGAAGTCATGCCAGTCCAGGGAAGTTCCCGCTGACTGGAAAAGGGGAAACTAACCCCCATTTTTGAAAAGGGAGAAAAGGAAGTCCCAGGGAACTACAGGCCAGTGAGTCTCACCTCTGTGCCCAGCAAGATGATGGAGCAGATCCTCCTGGAAACTATGCTAGGGCACATGGAAAATAAGAAGGTGGTTGGTGACAGCCAACATGGCTTCACTAAGGGCAAATCATGCCTGACAGATTTGGTGGCCTTTTACGATGGGTTTGCAGTGTTGATGGATAAGGGGAGAGCAATGGACGTCATCTACCTGGACATGCGCAAAGTGTTTGACGCTGTCCTGCACGACGACCTTGTCTCTAAATTGGAGAGACATGGATTTGCTGGATGGAGCACTCGGTGGGTAAGGAATTGGCTGGATGGTCACACTCAAAGAATTGCGGTCGACGTCTTGATGTCCAAGTGGAGAGCAGTGATGAGAAGCATTCCCCAGGGCGGGGTATTGGGGCCCGTGCTGTTTAACGTCTTTGTTGGTGACATGGCCAGTGGGATTGCGTGCACCCACAGCAAGTTTGTGGATGACACCAAGCTGTGTGGTGTGGTGGACGCACTGGATGGAAGGGATGTCATCCAGAGGAACCTTGACAGGCCGGAGAGGTGGGCCCGTGCGAACCTCATGAAGTTCAACAAGGCCAAGTGCCAGGTCCCGCGCATGCATCAGGGCAATCCCAAGCACAAATACCGGCTGAGCGAGGAGTGGTTTGAGAGTAGCCCTGCAGAGAAGGACTTGGGGGTGTTGGTTGATGAGAAGCTCAATGTGACTTGGCAATGTGTGTTTGCAGCCCAGAAAGCCAACCGTATCCTGGGCTGCATCAAAAGAAGCACGACCAGCAGGTCCAGGGAGGTGATTGTCCCCGTCAACTCTGCTCTCATGAGGCCCCACCTGGAGTACTGTGCTCAGCTCTGGGGCCCCCAGCATAAGAAGGACACGGAGCTGTTGGAGCGAGTCCAGAGGAGGGCCACGAAGATGATTAGAGGGCTGGAGCACCTCTCCTGTGAAGACAGGCTGTGGGAGAGCTGGGGTTGTTCAGCCTGGAGAAGAGAAGGCTCTGGGGAGACCCTATAGCAGCCTTCTAGTACCTAAAGGGGGACTACAAGAAAGCAGGAGAGGGACTTTTTACAAGGGTATTTAGTGATAGGACAAGGGGTAATGGCTTTAAACTGGAAGAGGGTAGGTTTAGATTAGATGTAGGGAAGAATTTCTTACTGCGAGTGTGGTGAGGCACTGGAAGAGGTTGCCCAGAGAGGTTGTGGATGCCGCATCCCTGGCAGTGTTCAAGGCTGGGTTGGATGGGGCTTTGAGCAACCTGGTCTAGTGGAAGGTGTCCCTGCCCATGGTAGCGGGCTTGGAACTAGATGATCTTTAAGGTCTCTTCTAACCCAAATAATTCTATGATTCTATGATTCTGTTCTTTTGTCCCAGGCACAATAAATAATCCTGTTTGTTTCAGAGGCATGTAAAAATCAAGCCCACCATAAAAATCTGTTCCACAGGTTTCTTTTAAGGCTCAACAAATGCATTTTTAGCTAGAGACAATATACAGCATTACAAATGGATCTCATTAATTCTAAGTGACTGGCTGCTTGGGCTCTGTAGTTATTGTGCCTTCCTGTACCACAGCCAAAGATAGAAGCATGCAGGTAGTATTAAATAGGATACAACATCAAAGAAAAAGTATATTCAATATCATGTTTATGCCCTTGTAAACATTATAGCCTGCAGGTATGGGATAAGAAAGGGCAGAACTAGAGTTCAGGTAGTCTGTTTAGGTAAAGCAAGCCTTTCCTGGGATCTTAGATGATTCATTTATTCTTACACTTTATTTCTGCAGTTGAAAAATGAGCATAATTGTAAATATATGTCTTAATCCTGTTAGAAGCCTTTGCAAAGCCCTGTAGGATCTTCAGGTGAATGGTTCACTAACAATATAAATCATATCATTGCTTGGATCCAGGTTTTATGATTTCCTCCTTTTTGAAGTTTCATTTTGTTGGTGGTTGTTCCTAACTAGGGTCAAATTGTCCTTTTATATACTTGTAGAGAAATAAGGAATTATTGCTGAATTCAATGGCATTATAATGTATTAAATTTCTGACTAAAGCATCTAGCTCCAATCCTTGAAGTTTCTGCTGATTGTTTCATGCAATATATGGCACCGGAGGCTGGTATACTTCCCTTCTGGAGACTGGATTTCTCCTCTGAATACCCAAGCACTTATTAGATATCTCACCCATATTACCTAATATGATAATTGTACCTCCTTCCATTTATATAGACTGTCTTTAGCAATGCTACCCCTTGCTTTCTTTGGGATTCTTTTCCTCCCCATGAACTCCCAAATTTTTTTCTTAGTCAGTAGCATGAACCATCCCTTTTATTTACTGGCGGTCATTACCAACTGCCACTCCAAAGCTTTACACATCTTTCTACACACTTATCTGCATTAAACTGCAATTTGTCACTTCTTCTGGCTTGGCTTAAATAATGTAAATTCTTCTTATCTGATTGCATCGCTACTCATTATTTATGGTGCTGTGCCATACACTGTTATGTGCAGACTGGGGAATCTCCTTTTGTATGCAGTCATGGAGATCATCTTTATAAATAATGGAAAAGCTTACAATTGTGATTATACATCTTCTGTGCAATACCTGTATATCCTTTGTTTCTCTAGCACTGAAAAGACATCTCAAAGACATGCGTAAGGGAAACTTTGTCTTTTATCTGCATTCTTTCCATGGAAAGTCTTGTTTCCTTAGACAAAAAAGCAGAGAGTGAATTCAGTTCATCCGTGAATTCCTGTTCTCCTGAGAACGTATAATGCGAAGCCCGCGGTGTCACCCTTTCTCTAATTAGGGATGAGATGAACTGCCCGCTTAACTTACCAAGCCGCGTCCTATGCACCTTTTTCACAGCTTTACAAAAAGGGAACCCAGGGCTCTTAGAAGTAATATAGCAGACATAATTATCAATGCGCATGCTTGAGATATTGCTACTGTTGATATTGCTACTGCTTTCTATCAACACCAGTCCTTGTGGCAGCTGAGGCAGTACAGTCATGTTTTGCTGGAAGGGCGGGTTTCTAAGAGGAAGCTTTAATGAGTGGAGCAAAGTTCTCTTCAGTCTTTATGCACTGCAGCAGAATATGAGCATGGCCTATGAGAAAGAGCCAAGTGACTCACCACTGCCGGCTCCCTCCTCCCCTGGGGGCTGAGGGCAACCCTGTGTAGGCAGCAAGAACCACAGCAGCCTTGTCATCAATCACAAGAGCAGAGAAATTCCTTTAGGGAGGCTTGGCTCGCTGGTGCCACACATGTGTTTGATGGGTTTGGCTGATCTGTCTGTAGGATCTGTAGATATCAAGCTAGGTTGGAAAAGAACAGAGCAACATATGGTACATCACATGCTTGAGAGGTCACTACTGCACCACCTGAGTTTCTTGTATTTAACTTAAAGAATAGAAAACATGGCTAAGCTGTGTTCTGTGGCTGGGACTATGTCATGGTTTAACCCTGGTAGGCAGCTCAGCCCCACAGAGCCCCTCGCTCACTCCCTCCCAGTAGGATGTGAGAGGGAATTGGAAGGGTAAAAGTGAAAACTCATGGGTTGACATAAAGACAGTTTACTAGAAAGAGCAAAAGCTGCGCGCACAAGCAAAGCAAAACAAGGGATTCATTCACCACTTCCTATCGGCAGGCAGGTGTTCAGCCATCTCCAGGAAAGCAGGGCTCCATCACGTCATGGTTACTTGGGAAGACAAACGCCATAACTCTGAACGTTCCCCCCCTTCTTCCTTCTTTCCCCAGCTTTTATTGCTGGGCATGATGTCATACGGTATGGAATATCCCTTTGGTCAGTTGGAGTCAGCTGTCCCAGCTGTGTCCCCTCCCAACTTCTTGTGCGCTCCCAGCCTACTCACTGGTGGGGTGGGATGAGAAGCAGAAAAGGTCTTAATGGTGTGTAAGCACTGCTCAGCAATAACTAAAACATGCCTGTCATCAACACTGTTTTCATTACAAATCCAAAATGTAGCACCATAGAAGCTATTATGAAGAAAATTAACCATCCCAGCTAAAACCAGTACAGACTATATAAAGTAAATTAAACAGGAGCAGGAAATGTTCCTGGGCATCGGCAGTCAATCATCCATACTCCCGCATTGTTAACAAGGTCCCTGGCATGGTGTTGGACCACTAGACTGTTCTCCCAAACAATTCCAGGCATGGTTTTTAAATTAGCATGGGCAAGTGACCATCTTGGTAGACCGTTGGATATGGCCACACCATAGCAGAGGATGAGAATTACAGGGAAGGATGCTTGCCATTTTGTGCCAGGGAACAGTTTTTGCCTTGTTTAATTTACTATATAGATACTTTCTATCTAAAGACCCTTCTGAAAAATTCATATTAAGTAAAAAAAAGGAAAGTGGGAAACTCTCTACTCCAAAAGGTCACTGAAGTGAAGCAAAATATCTGATTTTGAAAGGTAAAGAGATCTCACGCCAAGGAAATTAGATCTTGAAATTTGTGGCAGCCAACTGTACTTGCTATTCGGTGAAGAAAAATAAGTTCTTATTGGAGTGAGAGAAGCAGAGCAAATTTTTGCAGTAGTGTGTTAGAGGCTTAAGTAAGGCATCTGCTGACTGTACTGGTAGGTGCGTGCTTACGTATCTGCAGATCCACTGCAGGGAAGACAAGATTTGCCAGCTGATCCCATGTTGTTCATGCTGGGATTGTTGAAGGCTGTTTTGCTTTGTTTAGTTCTCATGAAAATGCCACTAACAGTGATGTTTAAAGATCTTCTCCAAAACAAAAGAAGCTGGAATTTCATCCCTGCACATGAGCTGAGTTAGGCTGTTGTTGGCCCCATCATAGATGCAGGTACGCTCCTGTGGATCTATGTGCAGGTATGCGAAGAGTGTCAGAAGCTGGGAAATATCCTCCCCCTGCTTGAGGCAACATGCAGACTGCCCCAGCTATGCAGGTCTGAAATGCAGGCTTCCCTCAAAGAGATCAGAAGGAAGCAAAAGGAAAACCAGGAACACACAGTCTGTTTGCTGCATGTGGGGAAGCTTAGGGAAAGGTTGTTTCCATGACAGGTTGATCCTCATGTCTTTTTTTTTTTTAAAGAGCAGAAGAAAGTTGCAGTGCTCTATGTTAATCTTCAGTAAATGCTGAAGTAGCAATGCGACAGCTAAGTGGCTGGGCTGATGTACATGCTGGTTTCAGAGAGTGTCGGTGCTCAGCACTGTCTTTCGACTGTACCAAACTACAGTCACAAAACTCAAAGCTACTGCTGATGTGAATGAAACAAGAGGTCACTGAGCCATCCCCTATGACCTGAACATATTTCACATCAGATTTTACTGAATTTATTGATAAAGTTACATCATCCAATTGAAAAAGGGTACAATCCTGATAAGGGCAAGTTTTTCGAATAATACGATCAGTGTTTGGGTACAGTAAGCTACTTCCCATTATTGCTATGAGTGCAAATTAGTTTGCTGTACAGGATGGGGTTGATGAGCTGGTAAAGTTTTAGCAATTACACAAGAAAGAAACACAGGGACAGTTGTAAAAAAGAGGAGACCTGCCAAGCCCTAGTGGTGGTGTTTTTTCAATTGTTTTCACTGCTTTTGTAAAGTGGCAGAGCAGTAACAGTAACAGCCATTTCCACAGACAACAAGAGTGATCAGGCCTGAGCGTCTTCTAATTTGTGCTGAAGTGAAGCACTGAAGCCTACAAGAGTTACTTTAGTGAGACTAGAAAGAGAGGCAATGAGGCCTGTTTACAAATGTTTCCTGACCAGCTGACACTGGCATAATTTACCCCAGTTTGTTGGGTTTTTTTTTTTTCAGATGTGACCAGGAGACTTCCATTAAAGCAACTTCCACTCATACAATTCTGTATTTGTCTCATTCGGGCTCAGTCTCTTTATCTTGACCTCCTACATTTCATGTTAGCACAATCAGTTAATTGTCTCATGATCTGTAAAAAAGATCGTTTAAAATGCCCAACTGACCATTTCCATATTCTCTGGGCACTATAGAAAGGCTTCTAGCTTTACATCCATCATGCAAAAGCATGTATGTTAATAAGCATTTGGGATGTCAGATTTTCTTGTGCTGTAGTATTTTGTGGCTGGCAACAGCAAAAATGCGTGCCTGCCACCATTATTTACAACTGTAACAGTGAGAAATTACAAACCCCACTCTTCATTAACCTCCAATAAGGCTGTTCCTGCAGCCAGTGATTGCCATTACATTGATGGAGTGCTAATACAGCTCAATAGCCCCAGCTGGCCTGTCTCACCCCTGACTGCACGGCAGCTCCTGCCTCCCACTACCACCCAGCGCATGTCCAGCAGAAGCTGCTCAAATGATTGATGAGAAAAGCAGCTCATAAAGGCATGCGCAGTGCCCAAAGCAACAGCTGTCTGGCCCTGTCCCTGCAGTAATTAGATAAATGAACCCCAAACAAAATCTTACAGGCCAGAGTAGAAGGAAGTGATAGCATCCCCAGTGTCAATCTCCAATCGCTTGTGTTGCCTCATTCCAGCCTCTGTTGGTAGTTATTCATGTTTGATGCAGATTTGACACAGCTTACCTCTCCCACCTTCTGTGCTCATTTCACTGGGGGTCCTCCAGACAGACCCCCGCGGGCACAGGAGACGTGCGAGTGGCAGGGGCTGGGGCTGTACTCTTGTTCTCTTTTTTTTCCTATGGCATCAGTTCTACTTTGCAGAGCATGCTGAACCTTTGTCCTTCTCCACAGAGCAAGAACATAACAAAAGGTCCATGGTAGGTCACAAATCGAGTTTAGCTTAGCTGGGGAAAATCCTGCAATTAGCAAATTCCTTCTTCAAGAAATAGTTGGTGTGTCTATAGGGATACAGTAGATAAAAAAGGAGGAGGCAAAGGAACATGGTTCAGGCAGCTGAAATTGTGATAGAGCTGATTAAAAGGTCTGTGCTTATTTTTACAGTACAGAAGCATAATGATATTACAGCAATTCCCCTATATCTTCCCCTGATGCTACTGAATGGTACCTGTGAAGGAACTCTTCAGTGCCCATAATTATCATTTACAGAGAAAATTATGAAAAATGTATATACATTAAATTTTTAGATATATTCAGAAAATGTATATGATTTTTTTTAAAAATAGCGTATATAATTTAAATGCACGCACACATGTATAGAATAAATACATATACAAAAATCCAAAGAAACCCTGTTGAGGAAACCTAAACAGTACAGCTCTGATTCTGCTTCTGTTTGTGGCATTGCACGTCGGGAGTAATATTGTGGAATTCAATGACTGTAGAACACATTCAAGGACAGAAGAAATCTTTGTAGGCAGGAACTGAAATCCAGAGAAGTAAATGGGCGTCCTGTTGGATGGAATAGTTGTCAAATGAAATCCTGTGAACTTGCAGAAGAGAACACATTAAAAAATGCTTCCAGCACGAGCAGAATTAAGAGGTGAAGTTATATCCTAGAAAAGGCACAATAATGCTGCAGAGCAAGTGACCTTTTCTTTTATTCTCTCTCTCCACTCTTAAGCTAGGGTAATGCTTGCTGAGTTCAGCCAGATTTGCATGAGTGTAAAATCAGATCAAAATTAGGCCCAGGTTGTTTGTTTTACCAACAGCACATGTCTTGAGACTGCTTTCATGTTTCCCTGTAGAAACAGTCAGGGGTGCGTCTAAGGCTGAGTGCTGCCAAGACCTGATCACTGGGATTCAGATAAGAATTTCTGGCAGACTGAGTGGTCCCATTAATCGCAAGTGGTATCTCTTAAACCCTTCAATTACAGGAGATTAGTGGGAAACTGTAGCATTGGGCTAAAGGAGTAATGACACGTAGGAAGTGAAGCAGAAAACCTGCCTTCTTCTTTTTAAGGAGAAGTTCAATTTACAGTTTATTTAAATATAAATTGTACGCATAAAGTATTAGAGTTCTTAAACTTCACTGTTCAGTTAGTTTCAAATTAACCGTACTGTATTTCTGCCTTCCCCAGAGCAGCACTGTGATCTTCAGCCTGTCTGTTCCTTAAATTGAACTGAAGTCTTTTAAGTCCATTAAGTTCCTGCACTATCCCCATAGCTGGCTGAGTTATGTTCCCTCGTCCTCGCACTGCCTCCCCCGTGGCATGGATTGCAGGGGCCAGCATGGACTCCGAGCCTTCCCCCGTTACCCTCAGCTGTAAATTGCACGAAGGACTGTGAAACGGCAGAGGCGGCGGCTGTGGTCTCCCATCGTTTCTACTGCTGTAGCTTAGTTGATTTACTCTTGTCGTAACTACTATTGGGAAATGCTTTGCATGAATCCTTGGGTTTAGGTTACATGCATAATAATGTTTAATAATGGAGTGCCTACCTAATGGCAACTGCCAGTCCTCTGAGGCCCGGTAATGACTGAATGTATCAGTATGCCTTGCAAGTGAAGTAAGCTGCAACTCAGCCCATTGTACAGGTGGGGAGTGTGAAACAGAGATTGCATTGCTAGTTCACAATCGCACTGCATCTGAAGCACAGACGTTAGGAGAGGTCCTAGCTCCCCAATCTCAACCTGATTCCCAGACCACAAACCTGCCTGTCTCCTCAGAACATACATCTAGCTCAGATGTTTTAAAATCTGTTTTGGTCTGCCTAGCTTATTGTGCCACAGTTATGTATGCAGTTCTGAATCCCAATATGTGTTTCTCAGGACTGAAGTTTGCCTGTATCTCGCCTCCTTGTTGGGCTTTTGCTATAGTCACAGCTCCTGTGGCATAACAGTGGACATACATTTTGCACAGCCAGGATCTCATTGTCTTCTCAATTAATGTAATGAAAATCAGGAGTAATGTGAAAGAGTTACACTGGTGTGAAACTGGCCTGGAAGAATACTTTAGGGTCTACAAATTACCAGATGAGTTCAAATAATCTATTGCTACTACTTATGTTCAGTGTCCATCACACTCATGCGCCCATCTTTATTTTTGCTAGCATGTGATTTTTGCTGAAGACTGTCACACGGATTTGTGTGTGCTGCTGAATTTGGGCCAGGGGCTGTGCTGCTGAGGGAAAGCATTTTTATTATGCTTACAGTAAAAAGAATAACTTTAGCCTACAATGCAGGAATCTACGTCTCAGGTAATCATATCTACCTGTGGTGGTATAGAGAAAGCAAGAAGCATTTGTGGAGTGCAAGTCTTCTTATCTGGAAGGCAGATCCATAAAAAAACCCACGTGAATTAAGTGCCTGTTTCTCTCTATTGTCTACAAAGGGGTCAGACAACTGGCTCGGATGGAGATAGCTCCTGCAGGCTGGTCTAAATGGAGGTGAGAGGAATTACCCCTGATAAGCTGTGCCAAGGTGCACGGACATCTTCATGCCAGCTGCCAACAAACTAGCTTCAGAGTAAGAAGTGGTCCAGCTATCAGGATACCTACATGTAATCAATATGATATCCCTCTGCCCTAACACACATGGACATGGTCTTTTCCACCCTAAATGATTTTGTGATTCTACGTAGATGTGGCGCTTAGGGACATGGTTTAGCAGTGGACTTGGTAGTGTTAGGTTAACAGTTGGACTTTATGATCTTATGAGTCTTTTCCAACCTAAGTGATTCTGTGATTCTATGATTCTATGAACCATTATGTCTCAAAACAAAAATCCCCAATGCACAGGAAATACAAAGGTTCATGGCAATAGCAGTATTTTTCTTGAGAAATGTCTATATTTGCCAGAGTTGAGGAGCCAAATGGTCAGAAAATGTATGCTGTTAGACAACTCCTGGGACTTCTGAGTTGAGCTCTTTTTTTATAGTGGTTCATTCAGTTTATCTGATGCAAGTAAATTTTTAGGATTTCAGTTAAATTGGTCTTTTACTTCAGGGAAAGAGAAACCTGATGCCTCAGCTTCTATCACTGTAGCTGTTGGAAGTTAGGAGGATTTGCAGTATCATTTCAGTAAGAAGTGACAGGTATTAATCTGATTTTGTGTGAATAGGTTTAAATCAGGACCCAAGCCGGTGATATTATACTGTAACAAAATTGGTGTAGCTGAAGTTAAAACTGAATGCCCATGCAGTTTGAGGCCAGAAAGAACTCTTAGACTGTCTGTATATGAAAGGTTGTTAAATTTCACGCACTATCCAATCTCCAAAACCCAAAGAAACTTAGCCCCAGGGTATTCAGTTAACTCTCCTTTCCACACAACGATCAAGGATCTGGAGGGCATGGATTCATAGCAGCAAAAAATACATGTAAACTTATAGTGAAATAGTTTTCTAAAGCAGAGCAAGTATTTTATTTAAAGCAGTTGAAGATTACCATTTATTTTGGTTTCCAGCAGATCAGTCTAATGCTCTTGATATTGGCATCTGTTTAAAAACGTGAGACACAGTAGAAAAAGCCAAAGGCATCCAAAGTTGAAAATAGAAAAACAGATCAAGTCTGATATTGTTCTTTGTTTTCTTGCTCCTCTAGGATTCACAGTGTTGTACTCCTTCCCTTCCCTGCTAACTTGACTAGTGCTTCTGAGCTGCCAGGAGACCTAGGGCTGGAATAAACATTCAAACCTTGCCCAATTCATGTGGACTGATGGGGTTTTGGCTGCCTTTGTCCTTAGTAGAAATCAGCTCTGCTTAGGGATGGGTTTAGAAGAATGCCTTTGGCAAAATATTGGAAGTGGCTTTTTTCAGTTAGAGGTTAGGTTTCATAAGCAGCTTAGCTGAGCAGTTGTGAAGAGAACCCATTCATACCCAAGCAGTATTTTTCCTCTTTCCCTCAACTAATTGTGTAAAACTGAAATCATATGCACAGATGTGTGACCATTTCGCCATCTAATGACAACTCGTTTTCCCAGGTTAAAATATATGTGGTCAAATTACCACTGACTCACAGATATATAGAGAAGACATCACAAAAATACTGAATAATGCCAATTAATCTCCGGTCTCATTCTGTTGTATTCAGAGGAGTTGTGTCAAAAATGAATTTGCCCAGATTTTACCTCTCAAAGCAGCTGATTTATTTCCATGTGGGATGAGCTTAGGCCAGTATGAAATGAGATCTACCTACAAAGAGCACCAGCCTCAGTGAGGCCAACAGGGACTGCAGCCTTGTCTAACTTTTAGGGCTACAACCTCCTCCCAGGGTGCATCTGCTGTTCTAACAACAGATGTCCTCCCACCCTGTGATGAGGTGACCCTCTGTAGTCACTTGCATGCTAACCGTAGGTGGGTTTGATACAAGTGGCATACAATTAAGGGGCATTAAGATAAAAGTTCTGTCTGTTTGGTGTGAAAGTCAGTCTGCTCTAGGACAAAGTGCCTGCAGGTGTGGCTAGAGCTGACAGAGAGGTGATGTTTGCCCTGTAAAATTCAGGAGCTCATGTGTCTGCAGGTAGTGAATTTATGGGGAGAACCAAAGCCAGACCGATTGTCATCAGTTTTACTTACATCTAAATTGCTTACCAACTGGGCTAAGGATGCAGTATAACCTCATTAAATCCATGAACATGTATTTTTGTCTTAGGAATAACATCTTATTATGTAGCCATTTAATGAGTTGTGAGCTAACATGTTTTAACAAATCTTTTATTGCTTATTACATTCCACTCCCTTGACGATAATTTCAAAATCTGACCATTAAAACAGAGATCTTTTCACAACTCTTTGATGATGACACTTAGAACTGAGTACTTCATCTTTTTGCATTTGGATTAGAAGCAAAAGGTGTAAATTACAGATCTGGCTTTTATGTGCTTTTATTGATCAGACTGCTTCATAGAAACTGCAGGAGTTCTGATAGCTTAGCAGACTAGATTACCTTTCAGCTTTCTTAATTGGGCCACTGGGGTACAGTTAATTTTCAATTTATATTGAGAGTAAGACCAGGTGATGTAGTAGCTCATCATTAAACTTGAGTAACATTGACACTAAAACACCATGATGTACCTCGTACCTCTAAATACACAAGTTGCTTGTTGAAGTAGATGGAGATGAGTTCTGGTTTCATTCATTGTGTATTTTAGACCAAATTCTGCCCATAATAATTACTGTGTCTTCACTGACTTCCACTGAGACACTAGCTACAGCAAGCAAGTATGATTTGTTCGAGTGTAATTGGAAAGTTCATTTAACATACCAGTCTAGAGCATCCAACAGACTAATCAAATGCGATCATCTTTTTGTGTGTTTGCTGACAGGTCAAAGTCATGGTGCGCATCTCTTCCACACTTGCCAGAGACACATCTGAGTCCAGCTCTTTCTTAAAAGTTGACCCCCGTAAGAAGCAAATCACGCTCTATGACCCATTGACCTGTGGAGGTCAGAATGCTTTCCAGAAAAGGGGAAACCAGGTTCCACCCAAGATGTTTGCTTTTGATGCAGTTTTCCCCCAAGATGCATCACAGGTAGGCAACGTACGATCAGAATAGTTATCTAAACAATAGCATGCACCAGAGCCAAATTTGTTTCTGCTGCAACAGTAGTACTTTCAGTGGAGCTGGAGCAGGGCTGAATTTGGTCCGCCAATGTCATCGATAATGAAATCAGCTTATTAAATTGTATCTCGATAATTTTGTGCTTTCTTTATTCTTCACTGTAAATAATTGCTCCTAAAATTACACGTGCAATAAATGTGCTAAATGGTGCCTAGTAAGCAATCCTCAATATCAACAAGTTATTGTATATTATAAAATCTTATTATTTGGTGTATACAGCGATCTGACCAGAACTGCAGTTCTCTAATGCAGTCCTCTATTGATTAAGAAGTCAAGGATTATTTATGCAGTGTTCTATTACACAGTTTACAATAGGAGGATGGGGATATTAGCCCACAAATCTTTATTCATGTGTATATATTCAGATTTCTTATTTTTATTAGACTTCTTTGGTTTGATGAACTATGTTACCCAAATGTCATGAGGAGGACAGTAAAAGAGTAAAGTAACATTACAAAGTATAATTAGAAAACAGTACTGTAAGGCTGTTTCTGTACTCATAAGCTAAACAGAGTTAGAACACAGGGCCAGCTAAAGCACTGTCATATGGTCGTATCATTAGGTCGATCCCTGACCTAGTTCTGGTCCGGACAGCTAGCACCTCCGAGACTAATGCCTGGATGCAGTTCAAGGGCTGGCCTGTGAACCATCCCTTTTCCTTGCCCATTTTATTTACTATTATAGAGATAGTCTAGAAATACCCATGAACTAGGTGGATTTACATGATTTATTATCATATGCAAAGTGCTTCACATAAAAGCCTAAAGTGCGAACTCTGATTTAGTTTCACCCACTATTGATAGGCAGTTGCTGTAGAAGCACTGTAGACCATTCAACCTGCTTGAACCTTAAATCTACCTTAAATTTAAGAATGCCCAAGGTAAATTTGTGTGTTGTACTTCTTAAAATACTGCTACAATCTTCAGGATGGAATCTACTGCTGCAAAAAGCTAAGAAGACTCATAACAATGTAGAGAAAAATTAAGAAATGTCACCTAGCTAATACCAAAGAGGCTGTTTGTTCCCCTTACATTCCCTACCCACCTGATAGCGGAATTGAACTCAGGCCGTAATTGGGCAAGTAATAGAGCCTGTAAAAGCTCCTCAGTATTTGACTGGTTTTTAATAAAAAATGTATTTTTAAAGTCCCCTAAATAGGCAGTTCTAACCAACCAACTGCATCCCGTTACAGTATGTGTATTTTGTTTAACCCCATAAAGGGTGTTGATGCTTCAGCAAATGAAACTTACCTGACACAGAGCAAAAGTCCTGCTTCATGTGCTTACACAACTAATATCATTCCCATCAACAGCATAGGTCACATGAATGAGGCAAGCAGGATTAGACTTTTTGATCCTTCAACAACCTATCTGGAGCACTGATGACATTACGACCATTTTCCAGTGAAAATACTCTGTTGATTTTCTTTTTTATTGTTAATGCTTTTCTTTTGTTTCCTTTTTTTCTTCTTTTTTTTCTTTTTCTTTTTAAATACCTGTGACAGGCTGAAGTATGTGCTGGGACTGTGGCTGAGGTGATCCAGTCGGTGGTCAATGGGGCAGATGGCTGCGTGTTCTGCTTTGGCCATGCCAAGCTTGGTTGGTATTGTTAAATTTCCCTACTCAAGCAGCAAAGTGAATATTTTTAACCCAAGATTGCTAGCACATTAGACTAGGGAAAACAAACTTCATTTGTCTGTGCATAGTAATTGTATTTGAAAATGGTACACTGTGCATGACCTTGTACTACACCTTCACCTCTCGCTTACACATCTGTTCGCTTTGTATATTGTTTAAATGGTGGACGGCATGCTCTTTGAAACAGAAGTTATCTTTGAGTTGTTGCTTCATTCCGTCCCCTGAGTACTATAGCAATTTTTAGCACTGTCTTCAATTGTTAATGAATGATCCAACAGTGAATTGTTAATGAATGATCCAACAGCGATCTACAGTTTTACAAATGTGCTTGGTATTGGAGACTGTTTGCCAAAATACCACTTTTATCAAGCTGTGTAAAGGCTGTGAGTATCCACTCAAGTACTTGATGTTTGTGATGGCTCTATTCAAGTGCTGTGACTGGGCACTCAAATAATTTGATTTATAGTCTATTCCCTGGTTAGACAATTCACTCATTACTAATCTCTTCCTATTCTGTCTCCAACAAATCCTGTTATAATGGTTAACTGAATGTTACCAATGGATCAAAACTCGCTCTTTGCAAATGCATCAACAGCATTTCAGGTATTCATGGAAAGACAATAAAAAGGAGAATCATCATCATTAACATGTTACTCTTCTGAAATAACTGGATTTCAAGAGTAATCATGTATTTTGTTCATGCTTGTCTAACAGTATTTTGAAAATACCGTCTCTGTAATGAAGAGGGTTGTATTGTATGTGTGCAATGATCTCCATTCTTTACTGTCTCCAAGAAACATAGATGTACACATACAACTTAAAAGGGCGAATCAGTTTTTCAAGCGATAAAGAAGATCAAGCTGTATCAGGCCATGATTATCCCAAATTATAGGCAACAGAAACTGGAGAGTACTGAATGCTGCAATGCCACCAGCTCTAGTGCAATGAATGGGGCAGGGCCACTGGTCCAACTAACTGCAAGGCCCCTCAGGGCCAGGCAGGAGTAACACTAGGATGAGCACTTGGATATTTAACCCCCTGTGACCTACCGAACACAGGATGGCAAATGAGATGGAAAAGACAGCCACCAGATAATGGTGTCTCACAAGTGCTACATATCCTTAGGGAGGCTAGGGCTTTGCTGGAGCACAGCTGAGTCTCTGCAGTTTCTTCGTTAACTGCACCACCACCATTGCACCAACCCTGGACACACCCAGACCTTGCCATAGACATGTGCATAGAAATATTTTCTTCACTGATCTTTTTCCACAGAGATTCAACATAAGAAATGAAGCAAGGTAAAAGAAGCTACAAGTACTTGCCTGAAAGGATGTATACCTTTATCATTTGGCTTATAAATTTAGGAGCTTTAGAAAACTTGTCTAAGAGCATTGTATGTAGTGACACCTAAAGAAGTATGATAGTACTCTGTGTCTGTTCTTCATCAGCAAACTTTTACAGCAGAGACAAGCCAGAGCTATAATTGCAGAGTCAAATAATAGCAAACCGGGGGAAGGTTTTGACCTAGATAAAATATTTCTTGTTGTGGACCCACTTCTGCACCAAATGACCACATGTACCTGGTTTTTTTCCTGGATGAAGTTACACCTGTATGATCCTGGGACCAGGTTTATGTCAATCCCAACCCCAGCATATGAAGTGTAATATAGTGCTTTGAAGTAAAATGGTATTCAAAGAATACCACACTCACAGTATCTAAAGCAGGGATTTTTATGGACCATGGCACTCCTGCTCTGCTCAATTCCCCCCACTATTCACCCACAGCAGAGGCTGCAGTGTTGCATGGTAGGGACCTGCCTGGGGAATGGGAGATGTCAGAGGAATGCATGAGGTAATGATTTTTGAAAACAGCTCAAGATTTAATCTGCATTTTCCATGTACTATTTGTCTGCCTGCCTATCTTTCTCCCTTGCTGACTGTCCTTACTGTAGTGAAGAAGTTGTTTTCATGAGGCTGTGCAGGATAATCTCTCTTGGCAGAAGGCTGTGAAGGTCCTGGGAGTGATTTTATCTTTTCTCCATGCCCCCATTCCTGACAGGGAAGTCATACACCATGATCGGGAAGGATGATTCCATGCAAAACCTCGGCATAATCCCTTGTGCCATCTCCTGGCTCTTCAAGTTGATTAATGAACGCAAAGAGAAGACGGGAGCCCGCTTCTCAGTCCGAATTTCTGCAGTGGAAGTGTGGGGGAAAGAAGAAAATCTGAGAGACCTGTTGTCAGAAGTGGCTACAGGCAGCCTGCAAGATGGCCAGTCCCCAGGTGTCTACCTTTGTGAAGACCCCATTTGTGGCATGCAGGTAAATCCAAAGTTCATTTTACACTGAAACAAGCAATGTGACTTTTTTTTGTTTGTTTGTTTTAAGCTATTGATATGGTTCAAATTCAAGAACTACCCAGAGCATAAAGTTTATAGACTTGAAAGTGTTTACTTTAAAACACGCAAGAACTTTATGACCTGCAGCTGCAGGGCCATCTGCTCTCCTGGCCTAAATATTTGTACCTTTGGTATAATAGATGTTGAGCAGGGTCTTGTGTTTGCAATAAAATGTGAAAACATTCAGTCCAAACAAAAATTCACCTCATTCTTAAAAAAAAAATAAAAAGAAAGTGTGATCTCTCTTTTGTAAAATAACAAGCTAAAATATTTACACTACTGCACAAATAGCTGAACACCATTAATATGGCTGTTTATCTCTTTATAAACTACATTATTTATAGCACTTGCTTTAGCAATGTTGTAGGAAGCATTAATTGCTACTCTATTAATTGCTGCCAAGAAATAAATTCCTGAGCTGGGCAAGCCAAGAATAACTTGAACTCTTTTCAGGTTTGGAGGTTTAGCAGGAATGATTAACTGGCTCATGTATTTCCTGGGTAACCACTAGAAAGTTTCAGCAGCCCTGGTTTTTTTTCCCCTCTTGGTTTGAGGGGAAAAAAAGGCCTAGTCTTTCATTTTGCTGTCTGTGAGGGAATAAATCTGAATTGTGTATGACTAGATGAAGAGGGAGCAAACCAGCATGATGGAGCTTGAATACATTCTTTCAACCTTAAAGGCAATGGCTGCTTCCATCGAGGACCTGCAGAGCACTGCCTATCCAAGGATGGGGAATGAAGGGAGGAGGGAACAGACCTACAGGGTCATGTACCCTATTTCCAGCTACAAGCATCTAGAAATCATGATTCATATCCACAAAAGTCATGAATCGTGAGATTTTAAACAGCAAGTAATAAATTTTGTGGTTTATCTCTTTGTGGTTTAAGCCTTTCAGACATACTTAGATCATATTTTCCATTCTTTTCCATTCTACCCAAGGACTACAAAGTTGTGTCTTGATTTTAAATAACAGTTAGGGTTCTCATTCTCACTTGACTCCTGGCTTTAGTGCTTTATGAAATACTTACGGTATCACAAGAGATCTCACCCTCTGGTATCCAGTAATGGATGCAGTCTAGTGAATATAAGATGGAAGACTTGAGTCTTCACAGTTCCCATTGGGGTGATAAATGGGCCAGTTAAGATCTGCATTAGCATACACGCATGTTGCATATGTTGCATAGCTGTGTAACAACTAGCCTCTCATTAGAGCTTAATTCTTTACTAAGGTATTTAAGGACAATAGCAATAATAATAAATATCCCATTTTTGTTGCTTATTTTCATATAGGTACAGACAGAACAGCTATATACAAAATGAATTATTTTAGATCAGTGGAGAAAAGGTAGCTCCATGAGACATCTATGTATCTCTGTAGTGTAAAATACTGAATTAAATTGCAAGAAAAAAAGCCTTTTTATGTGTGTTTACAAGACATAGCGATGTTCTGGAGTCATGTGTCCTACACCTGAATTCTCAAAATCCTCAGATGAAGGGAGGATATTCTATTATAGCCATACAGATATGCAAAATCAGCAGTGTGGATAGCAAATGAATAATCACCATATGTCATACTGTCTGTCATTGGACCTTTCCAAGTATGCACATTTTCATGTTGCTTACATTAGTGGGATCAGCCTACAGACTGGCCTGCCTTCTGCTTGCCTTGTTAACTCCTTCCTTCCCCCCTCCCTCTTTCTAGAGAGAGCTTAGCCTTCAACTGTGCCACCCCATCCCATGCACAGCCTCAGCTTTATCCCTTCTCAGGCTGATTAATGGTCACGAAGAGGAGACAGGAGCACTGTCTTCTTTACGAGAACTTAACTTCTAGCTGTATTACATAGCAGGGGAACAAACCCTGAGAATGGGAGTTCCTCACTGTTTTTAGGCCAGACAGAACAAGTCTATCCTATGGGCTGTGGGCCAGCTGTGCGTACTGCCAAAACTAATGCCATCAGATTATACTGTCACATGTCTCTTCCACAGACAAACTAATCTTAGGTGACATGAAACACACATGCGTTCCTAATGTTATGGGGGGTTAATAATATCTGCCCTCCTATGCTGTCTGTCCCTTTGGAGAGATAAGAGCAGGCTGGGGACTGGGACTGAGGTCCAGCAAATGTGAATGTATGTATATTACCTGCCTCGTTCCTTTTAATGGGTTGCCCTGGCTTGTGAGCAGGTGCATAAGCTTGTGGTATGAAGGGGCAAGAAAATGGCTTCTCTGCTGTGCTGCTCCCCCCATGCTATGGGGCTGAACACAAGCTTCACTCCTGTTGTTCCCTGGATTTGTCTGTGGATTGCTCCCTTCTAACACTTTCTGAAGGGTAACATGTAGTCCTGCCCCTGCCAGTCTTCACCAACTGTTGAGTTTGGGATTGACATGTCTTCCACAATTATTTTTTCTCCACTTCTAACCCTCAGAACGACACAGTGATTGCCAGAGCCAGCAATGCAGGGAAGAATGAGGCAGTGAAAACAGTGAACAATTAATAAGCATAAATAGCTTAAAATTCTGGGAAAGTGAAGGAACAAATTTATTCATCTGTCCAGCCCATAGGACAGTTTTCAGTTGCGGGGGTTTATTTGTAACAACTCCCACCAGAGGTACCCCAAGTAAGAACCCTCAAAATCCTGGATTCAATCATGGGGCTCCTGGAGGACATGGTATTGTCACTACCAGTGTCAGGAGGGTCTCATTCCATTGGGCACCTCCTCCTTTTCGGTCCCATCAGAAGCCAACATATCTACAGTGCGTGTTGACTGCGGGAAGTTGTCTGGTAGTGTTGACTTGTGTGGGAGTTTCTAGGTCATTTCTCCCTTGTGTTAACCCGCAGCTTCAGAATCAAAGCGAGCTCCGCGCCCCTACGGCAGAGAAGGCTGCCTTCTTCCTCGACGCCGCCATTGCCTCACGCCGCAGCAGCCAGCGGGATTGCGACGAGGAGGATCACCGCAACTCCCACATGCTCTTCACTCTGCACATCTACCAGTACCGCATGGAGAAGAGCGGCAAAGGCGGAAGTAAGCTGTCTGTTTGCTCCCTTTGGTTTCATCCGTGCCTGCCTGGAGACTGGCTTTAAGCAAGCCTTTAAACTATATTCTTTAGTGGTGAAAATTACCAGAGTTCTCCATTCAGAATGGGGTGGGGCCATTCATACCAGCAGACTGTCCACCTGCCTGTTAAAGGCCCACCAAAGGCCATTAAAGGCCACTGGGGATTATTACCATTAATTGTCAATTTAGTTGCCTTTGTAGAGATACCAACAGCTAGTCCTCAGCACTGCGTGGGCCTCTGTATCTAAAAAAAAAAGTGCTTTTCGGATTGGCTTTTAGTGTTATCTTTACTGATAGTGTTGAGGTCATGGATTAAAATATTGTGGCAACGGGCATTCCCTGCCACCCTTAGGTTAGCTATTCCTCTTCGGCACCTAAACAGGGCAGTGTGTGTGGAAGCTGATGCTGGCAATGCATAACTGTATCTTTTCTCAGATACACATGATACTTTAGTTACTGGCCCAACTACATGTACACAAAGCACTCTCATGGTTCTATTGTAAAGGCTCTGGGCTTCTCAGACTGGCTAGCTCCCTCTCTTTGCCATAGATGATTTCACTGGCTTGTGTCTTTACTTCCATCTCCCACTTGTAAGTGAGGAAAAAATACTTCCATGTCTACTTCTATGTTTCTGTAATTTTCAAAGGTTTCATTTGACTCGCACCATTTGTATTTTTTTATTATATTTATCTTCTGTTTCAAGTCTCCCAAATTGTTTATAACTGGAGATATACAAAGGGGTTTTTTTTAGTAAGTTCCAGTGATAAAAGATTTATATAATATAAGAAGCACCCCCACAGAAAAAGAAAACTTTCACATTAAAATTCTTTTTTTGAAATAATCATTTTTTACCAGGAAGAAATGTTTGTTTGAAAGACACCAGAGACCTCTGCTTCTTTAAATTTGTGGGCTTAAGCAACTCTGCAGAAATAGCATATGTTTCAGCTCCTGGTTCTACATAAGTCATTTGTAATAAGGAATAGATTGCAAGCTATGATGTGTAGTGGGTGAACACCACTGCAGTATTAATGTCTAATGTTTGAATGCAGAAAATTTACATTGACAGTACTTATAAGATAGAAAACCCAAAAGTTGCTCTAAATGGAAATGCAGTTTGCATGTGTTTAAGTAATAACCCCTGTGGAATTGGCAGGCAGAAATCTCAATTAACTAAAGGTTTATTAATTAACCACCCTGTGGTGGAAAGGAAGACTGAATGCTCAAACGGACTGGTTCATAGCAATAAAGATGGCTGATTTGGAGGGAATTATTATTGCAATTATTTAATGCTCCATGCTTTTTACTGCATGCAAGTACATGTACACACAGTCCTTTTCTACTATTTTCAAATGCAGTTAATAAAAGAGAAAAAATATTTTCCTGTGGCTGTAATGAGTCATTTTAAAAAAATAAGACATCATCCTGTTGGATTATAATATGGCATGCTTTGCCCACTGCCTGTAGTTATATCTTTGTCTCATGGCCATACCACCTCTTGTCTTCAAGGTCCCATATCTGAGTGGCCTCACAAGCCAGGCAGGGTCAGATCTCGCTGATAATTGAATGAGGGGGGAATTCCAGCTGCTCAGAAAGGGCGCCTAGTGATTATCACTGTCTCCTGCTGTAATGAAGGACTTTTCAGAAAACAATGTGAAGATAGTAGAGATATATAGATTCCAGTAACAGGATTAAAAAAGGATAGGAAAAAGAAAAAAGAAAAAAAAAGAGAAACCCAGCTTCTAAAAGGTAAGAGATTAGAGGGCTGGCTAACATACGATTTTGGTAAAAAATGACTGTTAGTAACGCATTGGTACTGTACTTACCTCCTTGTTAGATTCATCACCAGGAATGTCATGAAGCAGGCTTAGCACCATTGAAATAAATGGCATTGTGGCAGAACTGGCACAGTCATTTTTCAGCTGTCAGCTCTGAAAAGTCTTTGCGGCCATAGACAAAAATAAGTGTTAGGATGTGCCGCTTCTCTCTATAGTTGCCAGGCACATTAGTGGAGAACTTGCCTAACAAATAACTTCATTTTCAGATCAAGCAAGTGGATCTGCCATGCTAAAAATGTCTTACTTTGACTTGTAAATTAAATAAGAAGGAAAGATTTGGTAATTTCTCTTATTCTGGATTTCCTCAACCTGTGTAATAGGAATATGTGTGGAAACAATATGACTAAGATTTTGAAGGGTAGTGATTTCTCTCATTTTCTTTTGTTTCTCCAATGTCTGGTAATCTTAGCAACAGAAATATTTATTATATGTAATTCAGAAAAGTCACCTGCAGTCATTTTCAGTAGCAATTAAACACATTTCTTTGTTTTTCTAAGTAAATCATTGGGGAATACTCAAAAAAAGTACTTTCAGCCTTCTGAGGATAGCAGTCTTTAGAGGACTCAGGGACTCTTAAGTCTAAGAGTTTTAAGGACACTTAGAGAGGAGGCAAAGGTCCTCCATGAGCAGTCCGGAGGAGGTGAAGGTGCAGCTGCCTGGACGGTTGCCCAGGAAAGCCTGGCTTTCTGCAGTGAGTGCAGGAGCCCGTAGTGCATGTGGATACTTCCTCCTGAGAAGTATCCCACGACTGAGAGCACAGTGGTGAAACTTCCATGGACATGTTTAATGGGTTGTCGTATAATCTGGGACTATTACAGTGCTTTGAATGTCTAGCCAGCAACATTAGTTTTAATCAGATATTTATTCTTCACTTCAGTTTCGTGATACTCAGCATGACTTAACCGATATCACAGTATAATTTAACACATGGAACTCCTGTGTTGCCTAATACCTGATGTAGCTGAAGCACTAACAAGGCGTAAAAGAAGCAGAAGTTACTGTATTTTAACAATTGTTGACAGAGATGCTGGCTACATTTTTGGAATATTATTCTCAAATCCCATAACATAAACCACTTTCATAGAAAAAGTCTCTCTTCCTCTCTTTCTTCTTTCTTTTTTTCTCTCTGTTTTGCTGCTCTTTTATTTTATCTTCTTTTCTTCCTTCTCTTTAATCATTTTTCTTTTATCATAAAAATCTACTCGTAGTTTTATTGTTGTTCATTTTAATTAGCTATCACCTACAGCTGAAACAGAATTATAGAATTGTATATAACATATTCTACAGAAAGGCTTTATATTTTTATGGAAAGTTTTGTGTAATGCAAGACACCAAGTAGTAGCAATAAGCAGTCAGCCCTGTGTTTTTCAGTGCTTGCAAAATGAAATCTCTCTCTCCTTATTTTTTCAGTGTAGGTTAACATGTTTTAAGTTACAGCTAATAGTTATATATATCTTTAGTAGCTGTATGTTTTCTATATTTATATACATTTTTCATAGTAGACTTTCTATGAGGGAATATGCAACATGATATGATCGTGTACCACCTTTTTGTCAGCATGTAGAAGTTTTACAAGTGTCGTCTTCACATATCTATGTAAACCTATTTCCTTCTACCTCCTATGGCACCTACATGCCTGTATACCATGTGCCTGTACCACAGCTACTGAATGCAGGGTCATTGAAAAAACATGCTTGTGGTTGATAAGACATTCCCAAAGTAATGAAATGTATCTGGAAACTTCTTTCCTAAGGTCTCCATCATGTAGTTGCTCCCATCGCCATCTTTGCTTGTGAACTGGTCTCCCCCCACAGCTAATACTTTTTTTTTACCAGATGCATAAGTTGAGGTCCTGTGTCAAAATGTCTATGAATTTATTTGCATAGAGGTAAACTCAGATGTGAAAGTATTTCTGCTTCTGTTTAAGTTATGTTTGTGTCCTCAAATAGTGCTCTTAACTGTTGAGTTAAGATCCTAGAAATAAAACTGCCTTTGCCTACAGGTTGCTTCTAAACTAACTCTTGAGAATCGGGAGGAGTGGTCAAAGATCAGGTGATAAAAAGACCCAGCTAGAAAATTGTCTTGAGATAATAGAGAATTAGAAGCACTTCTGTAAAGTCTATATAGTCCCCATCCTGGGTTCATAAGGAACCATCGGCTTTTAAATAGAGCAAATGTCTGTTAATCTTCATGTTTCAACAGTAGCATTTTTTCAGTTTAAAGGTAGTGTGTCGATACAGAGTAAACAAGAAAAAATCATAGGGGCCTACTGACAGTTTTACAGAAACTATTTTCAGAACAGAGCAACTTGTCGGCAATCCATTACCCATGGCATGGCAAACCTTTTCTTAGCCCAAATGATAATGTAAAAGTATATAGACTTAAAGCAAAGTTGAATGTCCCACAGACACCACAGGTTCTTCTGAAGATCCAGGATTCAAGATGGGAAAGATAAGAGAAGCTACCACAGGATCACTGCTCACCCTAGCAGCAATTCCCAGCCTGTAGATTTCTGGACAGAGGAACAGTAAAGACAGAGACAGAAAGAGAGCCAACTCAGGTACAGGCTAATAGAGCTATATTAAAAAAAAAAAAAAAAAAAAAAAAAAAGAAGAAGCAAAAAACCACAGCAGTGACTCACAGAGTTAAACCTGCAGGAGCCAGTGAGTACTGAAAGCCTCGGCAATTTTGAAGCAAGTCCGGCATGGACAGCAATGTGCAGCAATAAATGCTGACAGTGAGTTAATAGGACCCCTACAGTTTGTTGCTGCTAACATGAATTAGGAAAGGTTTCTGGATTGTTTCCTCTTCGCAAGTCCTGGCGAGTCTTTTGCTTTCCTGGGAAGCTGCTTTTGGAGGCACATGCTAACTGTTTGCTTTCTTTGTTTATGCCAGTGTCCGGAGGTCGCAGCCGCTTGCACCTTATTGACCTGGGTAGCTGCGTGAAAGTGCTCAGCAAAAACCGGGAGGGAAGCTCTGGCCTCTGTCTCTCATTGTCAGCACTGGGCAATGTCATCCTGGCCCTTGTCAATGGAAGCAAACACATCCCATACAAGTAAGTGGTATTCTATGTTGCACCTAATGAGAGGATGCTTGCAAGCAGTTTGCTTGCCTGGGCCTGAGGCAGACTTGGGGTAAGCAGGGACACAGTCTGCTGGGCTCACTGCAGCCCTCCCGAGGTACGGCAAAACCTGCCTAAGGTTCAGTGACACCCGATCTAACCTTACATCTGGTAGCTACACTGTATTTGACATTCAGGATTCAGCGGAAGAAATCTGCTGGAATAGGACCCAGGTGTCTTAAAGATCTTAATGCTTGAAGTTCAGCACATTAGGATTTTGTTTTCTAGGACTGTTCAAAGTTTTTTTAATGTTTCAAAGCATCTGAGAGCCAGTTTCATATTTGTTCCATAGAGACAAACATTGCTGCCATAATGCAGCACTACAGAGAAAATTATTTTGCTGTCCGTTGTGTGGAATTTAGTTTCTTGAAAATATATGTCACAATGGGCATGCGTGTTTGTCATGAGATTCTTTCTGTGATCCAAGGTTACTTTGCATTTTATTTTTGTATGGTTTGAATCTCAGTGTCAGCCTTTCACTCACAAAAAAGAAGTAGGCCCTATTTGTCACACTAGACAAGTGGCCTTTGCTGCTGCAGGTAGCTTCTGGGAAATGAGAGCAATTGCTCACCTAGTGGGTATGTTTTGTACTCATTTCTCTTCATCCTTGTCTCACCCCATTTGTCATGTGTGCAGGTCTGAAAGCAAGTTTGATTCATTACCCAGCCCAGACAGTCATACAGCCTTCCTATTGAGAGTCCACTGATTTTGTGGACAGTATTGCTTTTCTCTAGCCTAAAGCCTAGGGAGTAGCAACTGGCATCACAGGAATGGCTTACTGTACACATCTTGTAATCAAACTGCTAATGAAGGTCACCATTCATGAAGGACATGCATATGAGATCTGGAGTTAGGAACAACAGGATGACATGAAAAATGAACCAAGTCACAGAGCATATTTCAGTCCATACGTTTTACCCTTTTTATCATGTTAAAGTCTGCAAACATGACTATTTTCATAGAATCATAGAATCATTTCGGTTGGAAAAGACCTTCAAGATCATCGAGTCCAACCATCATCCATGCCCACTAAACCATGTCCTGAAGTACCCCGTCTATGTGCTTTTTGAATGCCTCCAGGGATGGTGATTCAACCACTTCCCTGGGCAGCCCATTCCAATGTCTGACAAGCCTCCCAGTAAAAAAATTTTTCCTAATATCTAACCTAAATCTCCCTTGCCTCAACTTGAGGCCATTTCCTCTTGTCCTATCTCCAGCCACCTGACAGAAGAGACCAGCACCCACCTCACTACAGCCCCCCTTCAGGTAGTTGTAGAGAGCTATAAGGTCTCCCCTCAGCCTCCTCTTTTCTAGACTGAACAGCCCCAGCTCCCTCAGCCGCTCCTCATCAGACTTGTGCTCCAGCCCCCTCACCAACTTGGTTGCCCTCCTCTGGACACGCTCCAGCACCTCAATGTCTTTCCTGTAGTGAGGGGCCCAAAACTGAACACAGGACTCGAGGTGCGGCCTCACCAGTGCCGAGTACAGGGGAACAACCACCTCCCTGCTCCTGCTGGCCACACTATTTCTGATGCAGGCCAGGGTGCCGTTGGCCTTCTTGGCCACCTGGGCACACTGCTGGCTCATATTCAGCCGGCTGCCAACCAGCACCCCCGAGGTCTTTTTCTGCCGGGCAGCTTTGCAGGCACTCTTCCCCAAGCCTGTAGCGCTGCATGGGGTTGCCGTGACCGACGTGCAGGACCCGGCACTTGGCCTTGTTGAACTTCATACGATTGGCCTCAGCCCATCGATCCAGCCTGTGCAGATCTCTCTGTAGAGCCTCCCTACCCTCGCGCAGATCGACCCTTCCCCCCAACTTGGTGTCGGCTGCAAACTTGCTGAGGGCGCACTCGATCCCCTCATCCAAATCATCGATCGAGATATTAAACAGAACGGGGCCCAACACCGAGCCCTGGGGAACACCACTTGTGACCCGCCGCCAACTGGATTTCACCCCATTCACCACTACCCTCTGGGCTCGGCCAGCCAGCCAGTTTTTCACCCAGTGAAGAGTACACTTGTCCAAGCCATGAGACACCGGCTTCTCAAGGAGTATGCCATGAGAGACAGTGTCAAAGGCCGTGCTGAAGTCAAGGTAGATAACATCCACAGCCTTTCCCTTACCCACTAGGCGGGTCACCTGGTCATAGAAGGAGATCAGGTTGGTCAAGCAGGACCTGCCTTTGGTAAACCCGTGCTGACTGGGCCTGGTCCCCTGCTTGTCCTGGACTTGCCATGTGAGTGCTCTCAAGACAAACCGTTCCATAATCTTCCCCGGTACCAAGGTCAGGCCGACAGGCCCGTAGTTCCCCGGATCCTCCCTCCGACCCTTCTTGTAAATGGGTGTCACATTGGCAAGCCTCCAGTCCTCTGGGACCTCCCCTGTTGACCAGGATTGCTGATAGATGGTGGAGAGTGGCTTGGCAAGCACCTCCACCAGTTCCCTCAGTACTCTTGGATGGATCCCATCAGGTCCCATAGATTTGTGAGTGTCCAGATGGCGTAGTAGATCACTAATTATTTCCTCCTGGATTAAGGAGGGTATACTCTGCTCTTCATCCTCACCTTCCAGCTCAGGGGGCGGAGTACCCTGAGGATAACTGGTCTCCCTATTAAAGACTAAGGCAAAGAAGGCATTAAGTACCTCAGCCTTTTCCTCATCTCTGGTGGCTACATTCCCTTCTGTATCCATTAAAGGATAGATATTCTCGCATGTTCATTCAAGATTACAAAGTATTGACAAGTTTTACTTTGGTTTTGTCTTCATTTTGGAAAATAAAGATGAATTGAGTTTGTTTATAATTTTATTTTTCTTCTAACATTTATTTTCCAAAATTAGGCAGTCTGGGCTTAAAATATGCTCTCTGGAAATATTCCTGTTCCTGGAATTCAGTCAGACTGGAATTTAGTTAAGGGCCAACCAAATTTGTATGTATAAGCATTCATGAAATATTTTGTGGATCATGCACCTAGTCATAGTGTGAAAATAGCTTGAACTCTACACTTCACAAAGTGTAGCTCAAACTATGCTTATCAAAAGCCTGTCTTCCTTCCTGTCAGTTTTTATGGACTGAAGGGAAGGCAAACTGTAGGAATAGAAAAATGATGTTAATGATGCTCCTTAGGCTAGAACTAAACATACAAGGAATAGTTACCAAATACAACAGCTGTCTTTCCTGGCAGTGCCTGACTGGGAGAAAAGTGTTAACCAAACATGTCTTCTACTTGCTGCACTACCAATCTTCCTTCTACGATTCCCAGCTGTTGCACTTCTGAGCTTACACAGCCAGAGGTGCCAGTATACTTGCTCATCAATGTTTCTGTACTGCTGAAAGAAGATAAAAGCTCTCTTCAGGCCAGCATCTCCTCTTGAATTCGCTCCTATAAGAGCAGATAGTATAGAATATAAATATAGGGAAGTGGTTGGTCATCTGTAAATCAGACGGAATATCTCTGTTTCTAAGGAGGACTTTAAAAAGGGAATTTGAAAAACATATTGGCATATTTTGGAGCAAATTTTGTCCACTTCTTGCTGAGAAGAGTGCAGAAAGCATTTTTTCCCAAATGTGATCTATTCATGAGCAATGGAAATAAGAGTCTTGGTGGCTGGGTGAGCGCAAATACTATTTGCTCAGTGATCTGGCAGCACAGATCTGTGCTGCTCCTTGGTGGAGAAGAGAGGAAGGAGGGCGGGGGGTGGAATGTGCTGCATCCTAGAAGAGGCTGAGCATCCCAAAGACTGATGTGATATATGTTCAGTAGCACCTCTTGTTTAGAGCAGTGGCTAGCCTATCCATCTGAGATAATTTCCCTTTCTTTAGGTGTGTTCTCTTTCATTGTTAAGGATAAAATTTAAATTTTGTTAACTGCCTTTTTTGAGTGGGACCGAAGGAAAACAACGGAAATGTTTTCTTATGTGACAGCACTGCATATTGCATGTGTGGTCCCAGCAAATTTCCAGAGAGCAGCAGACAAAATGGAGCATCTTTTCTTTATCTGAGCTATTAAACAGCCATTAAGTATTTTATAGCAGCCTGTCAGTAGGCACTGCATGGCTTCCTGGGAGCCTGGAAACTCACAATTTCATAGACATCAGGTTTTCTCTTACTGCAGAAATTTAGTTCTCTAAACTCTGAGAGGCTGCAGGCTCCTAAACTCCCTTCAGTGCTGTATCCAGCTTTATCTCCGCAGGTAGTAGTTGTAGGGAAAAGCTTGTTCAGATTCATAGCTGGTATAAGCAGATGCTACTGCATTGCCTTCAGTAGGCTCTGTGTTTATGCCAGAGATGAATTTGCCTCTCTGCCTGCAGTCTCTGTGAAAAACACATGCTGCTGTTCAGAACATTTTGTATTTTTTTTTCTTACCCATAAGGCTAAGCCTTGGAAGTCATTAAGTTGGAATCTTTCTCCCTTGGGAACACCCCCACACCCCTCCACATTTTGGGAATAGTAACACAGACTGACTCTAGCTTTAGCAGGAACTTGTCTACTAAAGTTGTAAGAAAGTGATGTAGAAACCTTCAGACATCAAACAATACAGGTTGATACGGTTTGGGCTCTTGTCCTGCATTCAAGTTAAATTCCACATGGGTCTGAAGAATGGGCAAGAATCCCTATAATGGGCAACAACATGCAGCTAATGAGTGACCAGGCTGTGATTTCTGGGAGTTTGTATCTTTCTTTCATATAGGTACTTACAATCTCTCTCTAATATCTCAGTGGATTATCTCTTTGTCACTATTAATGTCCAGACCTATTTTGAACCTTACTAAGCACATTGTTCTGTGTTATATAAATAATGTTATATAAATGTTATATAAAATAGAATGTTATATAAAATAGAATTTTTAATTTGACTTAAATACATTGCCATTTAATGCCACCAGTTTCATTTGCTCTTGAGTTAGGAGCAAATCCCTCAAAAGACTGGGCAAGAATTATTTTCTCCACAGAAATGTCAAATATCTTCATAAAAATTGAAAAGGTGCACTTGCAAACCCAAGGGAGAGCAGGGGAGTCAGCTCCTACCCTGACTTAGTTTGACAGGGCTCAGATCTGCTACAGGAGGAGGGTTTTGCTAAGCTGCAGTAATTGTTAGTGCCATTTTATTTTTTTAAGAGCATTTCAGCTTTACATTAGTGCTGCATTATCTGCCTCTGATTTCCAAGATGAATGTGTTTTAAACCCTCAAATGAATACCCATTTGCACAAACTCCAGATACTGGTTTATATAGCTCACTATTCAAAAATTACTCCAGTTGCTAGGCAACAGGGGTGGTGATAATTCATGGTAATGCTGTTTTGGAAATAATCATTTTTATACATTTTAATGACTATGAGAATGTAAGAAAACTGTTTAGAAAAGTGCAAGGCTGTATGAATTTCTCTTTCAGAAATTGTTGCTTGTTTTATTTAATAGGCTTCTCTCTTAATGTGCTATCCCAATGTGCTAGTGTTTCTGGAGGTATCCTGTATTTTGAACTACATGCTTATGCTTATCCAAGGAGTCTTGTCCATAAAATAGATGGGCATGAGTCAAAAGCATGAATTTTATTCTTGGCAGTTCTGCTTCTCTATCATATGGTTGCAGTTCCTCCCAGATCTTACTTACATGCTGGTATTGGTTTTTTTTAATCCTATCTGTAGAAAATAAAATGATATTAAGTGACTGGTGCAAGGTTGCACAAGAGGCTTAGTGGCAGAGCCACCATGTTTTAAGATCTAATCTGGTGCTTAAACCATGGGCTAATCCATTCTTTCTTTCTGCATGACCTTTGGAAAATAATTTATTTCTGTATTTATTTATTCCCATTTATAAAACTGAGCTAGAAAAAAAATCAAATAGGACTTTGTAAAGGGCGTTCAAACTTGGCAAAAAGCATTACTTACATTTTAACTGTTGCTAGGACTCTGTTACCTTATTTTTTCACTTTTTTTTAGACTTAAGTACTCACATAGATGGTCCTAATGGGATGCAAAATCTGTGGTTTTTTGGTCAGGGGTAGACTATTACTGCTTTTAAGTGAAGCAGAGAAAAGGGAAAGTGTTGGATTATAGTATTGTGGTATAAAAGATGAGCCTAAAAATATGCTGTATATCAGATACTTTCTTTATATTGTTAGTTAATTATTGAAGTAAAAATGAAGATGAGGTTTGGATGGATCCAGTAATTCAGGTTATTTTCTTGGTTGAATGAGTGTATCTGTCTGCAGTTGTTTCATCTGTGTAAAAAAAACTGTGTGAAGAGAACTGGGATCCCAGGTACCTTTTGTTTATACGGCTTGCCTTTGCATTTATAGCATGAGTTAGATTATTGTACTCAGAAGAAAAGTCAGTGAAAACTTTTCAGGAAGAGATAAGGAAAGCTGAAAACCAGTTCACAATACAATTTTTGTACAATAACTGGTATTAGTACTGGAGATTTTATCCTT